>NW_006201378.1:1936814-1970538 GCF_000334495.1 Tupaia belangeri chinensis
CTCCATTCTCCTCTCGGGATCTTGGGCACGCACGCACATGTGCCCGGTGTGAGTTTAAGCCATTGGGCCCAGGACTCAAACTATGGTTGACTACATGGGAGTCCAGCGATGTAGCCATTATGCCAACTGCTGGTCCCCATGGGTGTCATTTCTGATGGCAACTCCTGTGGTATTCCTGATGATCTGCTCTGCTCATTCTCTGCTGTAATAAAAAAATAAGACCTGGAGGTTTGTTGAAGGGCTCCCTAGCAATTATTTCTCACGTGAAAAGATGGATTTTACTGCAAAGGAACTGGCAGAAGAAAAAGAAACTGCTTTTGAATGTCTTTCCTCTGCCTGGCCAGACACTCATTATGATGTTATGAAATGGCCCAAAGCTGAAGAATCTGAACGTCCTCTTTGACTCTAGTACCAAATCATAATAATGGTGATGCTATATTTACATTCCTTGTGAAAAGCAGCACGCTTTAGAGATAATGTGCTTCTTGGTATAGCTTTGTGAGTGACAGTCTGCCATGTGCTGTTAGTGCTGTATTCTAAAGTAGATAGATAGATAGATAGATAGATAGATATATATATAGAGAGAGAGAAAGAGAGAAACTAAAGCATAATTCCACTGTGGCCTGAGGAAATACTCTATGTGATTTCGATCTTTTAACATTTTAAAGACTTGGTTCATGACCCAAAATGGTGTATTTTGGTCCATGTTCTATGAGCACTTGAAAAGAATGGATTCTGTGTTCACTGGCGTCATGTCCCTCATATGTCAGTTAGGGCCCATGGGGGATTTTTTTTTTAATCTACTTGATCTACCAGATACTGCAAATGGTCTATTCGACTCTTCACCTGCCTCTATTCTATTCTGCCTTGGAATACAGCATCAGGCCAGACCAGTGTTAAGAGGCAAGAAAAAGAGTCCTGTCCGTGTCCTGCTAGGTGTGTTTCTCTGCCTGAATCCTGGATGGCAGACCTCCTCACAGGATTTTGTCACTGAAATTGAGACAGCATGCACCAGGCATAGAGCAGGGGCTTACCCTGAATAAACTCAATACATGTCTGTGGTCATCGTTCAGGCGTGGGCGGGCAGAACACACACGTGGGAATTGGGCACACTGGGACCATTCTTTGCTAACGTCTTAGCTGAGGGACCCTGGCCAACTTACCTAACTCCACCAAGCTTCACTATCTCATCTGCAAACCACGGGGAATTACGGTACCTAGCTCAGGAGCCCTCTGTGATGCTTCGACATGCTACACCCATGCACTGGGTCGTCTCTTTGACCATAGTCAATACCAGCCCAGTGGCCGCCGTGACTGCTAATGCTGCTGTGATGGGAGAAGAGAAAACAGGGGAGTCTCACCTCCATCCACTCCGTCAGCAGACTCAATCAAGAATGGGAGCGGGCAGACATCACCCAGGGAGAGCGCTGTGGGCAGGAGTGCCTGTGGCCTCATCTGGGGTGGAGACCTGGGGCGGAGACCTGGGGCGGGCATGAAGGATGTGTTTGTTCCATGCTGCCCTGAGGCTCCCTGTGGTGCAGTATGGGACACCCATGGAACACCCATGGGACTCTAAACCACCAGGCCACCACTGCTCTGGTGTCTGGCTGGTCCTCCTCCATGCCTTTCCGGCTCGGGCAATAAGCTTGGTCTGGGCCTCTCCAACCCCAAACACATGGCTCAGCAGGGGGACTTGCTGGATAAATGCTCAGAGAGATGCCACCGTCCTCACTAGTTCATGTCCTGTCTTTACCTCCTGCCCTACCCGATTCCCAGCCATCCTGAAGCCCTACCCAGCCTCCTTTTCTCCACAGCTTTCCCCCGATCAGCACTTTCCCCAGAGCCTCTGGGCAGACACGCCTCTCAGCTGCATGTGTGTGGCTGTTGCCCACACTCGCCCAGGCTCTTGTTCATGTGAATATCCCAGGGCCTGTCTCCATGTGTAGCCCATGGTAGATGCTCGGGACATAAAGAGACCTGCTTCGGGGAGATACAGAGGTGAAATATGATGCCCTGTGGGACACTCTCAACAGGAACATTCTGGGTTCAAGTCTAGGGACCCGCCTGGCCGCCCTGGAGAAGAGTACACTGGACACCATGTGCCCATGATCTCGGGCTGCCTGAGGTCGAGGGTGGGCCATGGTGTTGGGATCCTCTTGAGGATGCTCTCTCTCCTCTCTCTCTTCTCTCTCTCTCTGTCTCTCTCTCTCTCTCTATCTCACTTACAGAAGAAACAAAATAAACTTCAGAGGGGCAGGCAGTGTGGGTCTGAGGGCCTAGCCCAGGATGCCATTTGGTTGTGTATGAAAACACGACCAAACAGAACAACAGACACACCTGAAGAAGCACTGTCCTGCTTCCTGAGAACAGAGTTTCACACTGATGCCCATGACTGCGAACCACATGCAGCACCCTGGAAGGTATGAGTTTGTTTCTACTCAGCTGATTGCTTCTTGTCTTTATGAACGTTCTGAATAGAACAAGCACTAACAACTGCACAGGCACCACTCAAGCATGAATCGGGCTTGGCTCCTGAATGGGTAGCTGGTCCTTGTGAGGACAAGAGGGGTGGGGAGGCATCGCTGCAGAGCAAGAGCAAACTGCTGGTGAGAGGTACGTGTCCCCTCTTGAGGTTGTCACCACAGCTTCACAAGTAGTACGTATATTAAAACTCTACATTGAACATTTTAATTATGTGTGCTTCGATGTATGTCCTTAACACCTCAATAAAGCTATTAAAATACGGAGCAGGCCGGCAAGTGGCATGGTGGTTAAGGCACTGGACTTCCATATGGCCACCCGTGGTTCAAGTCCTGGACCTGGTGACTTGCTTTCTCACTTTCTCTCTCTCTCTCTCTGGTCAAATTAAAATAATAATAATATGTGTTTGTTCCATGCTGCCCTGAGGCTCCCTGTGGTGCAGTATGGGACACCCATGGAACACCCATGGGACTCTAAACCACCAGGCCACCACTGCTCTGGTGTCTGGCTGGTCCTCCTCCATGCCTTTCCGGCTCGGGCAATAAGCTTGGTCTGGGCCTCTCCAACCCCAAACACATGGCTCAGCAGGGGGACTTGCTGGATAAATGCTCAGAGAGATGCCACCGTCCTCACTAGTTCATGTCCTGTCTTTACCTCCTGCCCTACCCGATTCCCAGCCATCCTGAAGCCCTACCCAGCCTCCTTTTCTCCACAGCTTTCCCCCGATCAGCACTTTCCCCAGAGCCTCTGGGCAGACACGCCTCTCAGCTGCATGTGTGTGGCTGTTGCCCACACTCGCCCAGGCTCTTGTTCATGTGAATATCCCAGGGCCTGTCTCCATGTGTAGCCCATGGTAGATGCTCGGGACATAAAGAGACCTGCTTCGGGGAGATACAGAGGTGAAATATGATGCCCTGTGGGACACTCTCAACAGGAACATTCTGGGTTCAAGTCTAGGGACCCGCCTGTCCGCCCTGGAGAAGAGTACACTGGACACCATGTGCCCATGATCTCGGGCTGCCTGAGGTCGAGGGTGGGCCATGGTGTTGGGATCCTCTTGAGGATGCTCTCTCTCCTCTCTCTCTTCTCTCTCTCTCTCTGTCTCTCTCTCTCTCTCTATCTCACTTACAGAAGAAACAAAATAAACTTCAGAGGGGCAGGCAGTGTGGGTCTGAGGGCCTAGCCCAGGATGCCATTTGGTTGTGTATGAAAACACGACCAAACAGAACAACAGACACACCTGAAGAAGCACTGTCCTGCTTCCTGAGAACAGAGTTTCACACTGATGCCCATGACTGCGAACCACATGCAGCACCCTGGAAGGTATGAGTTTGTTTCTACTCAGCTGATTGCTTCTTGTCTTTATGAACGTTCTGAATAGAACAAGCACTAACAACTGCACAGGCACCACTCAAGCATGAATCGGGCTTGGCTCCTGAATGGGTAGCTGGTCCTTGTGAGGACAAGAGGGGTGGGGAGGCATCGCTGCAGAGCAAGAGCAAACTGCTGGTGAGAGGTACGTGTCCCCTCTTGAGGTTGTCACCACAGCTTCACAAGTAGTACGTATATTAAAACTCTACATTGAACATTTTAATTATGTGTGCTTCGATGTATGTCCTTAACACCTCAATAAAGCTATTAAAATACGGAGCAGGCCGGCAAGTGGCATGGTGGTTAAGGCACTGGACTTCCATATGGCCACCCGTGGTTCAAGTCCTGGACCTGGTGACTTGCTTTCTCACTTTCTCTCTCTCTCTCTCTGGTCAAATTAAAATAATAATAATATACTTAGACCTGGGATAGAGTTTCCACTGAAAACATCCTTGAGGAGCTTGCACTCAGCCCAGCTCAAAGAAATGAGAGCAAACTCCAGCGCTGTGGAGGTAACGGGGCTCGATCCCAGGTGGCCAACTGAGAGGCTCAGGGGGGACCTGCGGTTTGGAAAACATGCTGGGTACATATGCGTGCCTGCCCAAAATCCCAAATGGAAGAAGAAATGGAAGAGAAAGGACTGCAGTGTGACCATTCCCTACGGGGGGGAGGGGAGCCCTCTCCCCACACCTTTCTTTCTGAAAGTTGCATGCACTCTCTGGCAAAATTTAAAAGAAAAAAAAAAAACAATATGAGAATGCTGTGAGCAGGCCTGACTATAGTGCTGTAATTTTTTATGAAACTATTAGTGAACCAACTTGGTTAAATTTTGAACAGAACAGAATACAGTATTCTCTAGATTTTTCACCATGGTCACATTCATGAGAAATCCAGTTTATAGGTTCATGTGTAAAATAGAATTAGGTTTGAGGATTTTGAGGACCACATAGCTTGCTTGCTCGCTTGCTTTCTTTTTTCTTTTTCTTTTTTTTTTTTTTTGGAGAGTTTTTGCTATAGGGCGCGTGCACTCGCCAGAAAGAAGACAGAGAGACTGAAAGTGAGAAATCACCCCTAGGGAAGATGGCCATGCAGCAATCCCTTCTCCTCCATTCTCCTCTCAGGATTTTGGGCATGCACGCACACGCGCCCAATGTGAGTTTAAGCCACCGGGCCCAGGACTCTAACCGCGGTTGACTACATGTTAGTCCTGCGACATAGCCATTACGCCAACTGCTGGTCCCCATAGCTTTCTACTT
This sequence comes from Tupaia belangeri chinensis, assembly GCF_000334495.1. Taxonomy (NCBI): domain Eukaryota; kingdom Metazoa; phylum Chordata; class Mammalia; order Scandentia; family Tupaiidae; genus Tupaia; species Tupaia belangeri. The sequence continues at coordinate 1,941,923 of NW_006201378.1, forward strand.
AGGTGACGGCCTTGTAGCACATTTGTAAGCCATGCAGGATAGGACAGCCGCATGCTGTCCTGGGCTGTGCCACGAATCTAAGAATGCAGGATGTCAAGTCTGGCCTATGGCTGTTACGTGCCCATGTTGACAATCAGAACACTCCCCACCAGATTCCAAACTTCTCCCTAGTGGGGAGCTGCTGTTAAGGAACTCTCTCCTTTGTTCCCAGAAGCTACATTTGGGGCCCTGCTGTTTTCCTGCCTTCCCAAACTGCCATCACATTCCCACTGTTTCAGAACACATCGGAAAACTTCACTAGGAGGAAACAATGCGGACATGTCACACGGAAAACAGACTGCCAGAGATAAGAAAATGGAAAGGCCAATAAAATATGACAGGTCCAGCTTTCTTAGGTTGAGCTTGATCCTCCTTTTATCCCAAGACAATGGGAAGTCTAGTCCATAGGATGAGGGCTCCTAGCACCAAGTTCTAGAGCCCTCAGTGAACTTGGGGTCTTGCCATCACAGAGAAGAGCCTTTGGCCCCCAACAAATGATTGCCCCTCCTTTCACAAGCAATCACTCAAGCGTGTCTCTAGGGAGGTTGATTCAGCCCAAGGCCAGTCTGGGGAGTTAGACTTGCAGGTTGCTGAGTGGAAAGCAACCATGATGAAAAGCAGTGAAAGGAGGGAAATTAAATCATATCCATGCACTAAGTACAGACAGAGGCTTTTCCATGCCACGGCCTTCAGAGTGCTTGCCTGAAACATGTCCATTTCCTGCCCCATCCCCCACTCACACCCGCTTTGACGGATGACAGGCCAACGGGAAGAGTTGGGGTGGGGAGAAGAAGAGAGGTGAAAAAGAGTAAAACAGGGAAGAGGCTGGAGACTTTGCAAAGATAAGGCTGTTAACACTGTTACACTGTGTCCATGGGATCAGTGGAAATCTGGTAGTGGAGAAGGAAGCATTGTTTGAGGAGGGAAACAGTGACTTTTTTGTTTCCAGAGTTCTTGCAACAACTAAGCCTGTTTTCTTACTTTGCTGAATCTCAGATGGGAGGGAGAGGTGCAGGGGAGAGAACTCAGAAAACAACCCTCCAGATGACCAGGAGCGCCAGTGTCGGAGGACGGAGGACGGGAGGGTGCAGGGGGTGCTTCCATTTACAAGCTTCACATTGGCCCCTGGGCTCACCTGTGGCCCAGTGTCATGCTCCTCCCACAGGCAGGCACCCCACAAACACCTCTGTCCACCCTCGCTCTCCACTCCTCTCTCTTCCATTTATGCCAAGGGCCTGGCAGAAAGGGCAGGAGCTGAGAAGGAATGTCATTGAAGGGACAGAGGGACAGGACTCTCCCAGTAATGTCCAAGGTCCTTCCTGTTCTGGGAGGCGTGGTCCCACTCAGAACAAGCCCTGGCCCTCGCGCTGCAGCTGAAGGAGTTGGCGGTACACAGCAAATCAGGGGACCAGGAACACTGAGCTGAGGGGCCAAGAGAAAACAGTGTCCCGCAGCCCAAACACATGTGGCCTTTTTAAAATTTTCCTGTCACATGGGCCCAAGGTTCTCTGTTACTCATAATTGAGGCATTAAAGTCTCAATAATCATGTATGCTGTATGTTCTTAGCTAACACACATAAAAATTTAGCTGAGATAAACAGGTTCGCATTCAACCTTTGAGGACCATTTAAGAAGTGTACAAAAGACAGGCATGTTTTGAGTGGAAGAGAGGGAAGAAAGAGGGTTAGAATTAGGGTGCACAACAAGGGGCTCCGTGAAGTCACTGTGAAGCAAAGTGGATAAAGAAAATGAAAAATGAGGAGAGAGAGGTGCCCAGAAAATAATGCAGGCTCCGCATTATCTACAAGTTGGAGACCAATGGGTGTCCCGTTTTTAGTATCTACCTCTCTTAGCTACACTTAAATCGACATTAGTCTTTTGCAATACAAAGGTCTTTCCTACTAAATGCATATCCTCCAATGAATATTAAGAGTTTAGCCTAGCATTCTGCATGCAGCTCAACAAAACATGCCCAAGTCTCGCAGGCACCCTCAGAGCGCCAGAGCCAAACGACCAGTGGGATCTCTGCTCAGTTTGGTGAGTCCTTCCTCCTGTGAGTGCCCCGCCGCCATGTAGGATCCACCTTCACTTTTCAGAATCCTTCTTCCAGTGGGTGCTAACTTAAATCTTAGGATCCCTTCACCGGGTCTGTCTATACTGATTTCTAAGACAGTCATTCAGCAACTTTTCCCAACTGCACACAAATAATCTTCTGTGGACGAAGTGCTTTCACTGTCTCTAAGTGCTGCCCATCTCCCTCCAGGGGCCTAGTTCCCGAAATGGTATCTGGAGTTCACGGAACCGAATGTGAGCTGGACTTTAGCCCCTGGGGCCTGTGCAGTGAGCAGCCTGTGCCCGTTTCCGTCACTCGGGTCTCCGACATGACCTGACTGACATTGTTTCCTCTTTTAGCCTTGCCTGGTTATTTCACCTGTGGTTTTCCTCCTTTCTTGAAACCCCTGTGGGACACCTATTTACTGCTCCCAGGGTGTTTCTCATTCATAGTTTTGTTTGCCTAACGCTCACTTGAGGAGCTTAGGCTCAGAACGGCCCAGCCAGCAAGACTTTTCTATTGATAGTATTGCCCACAGTGGTTCAGATACACAGGGAAGGTCTGGAATGACTGTTCTAGACCTTACAGCCCCTTTCATTGGGAGGAAAGTGCTGGCATGGAGTCCAGGTCCCTGGTCAGTCCTGGACCCTGCCCATACCGTCCACCTGTGTGCAGTAAGTACCTCAGTGTTGAACGTGGTAGGTTACTATATTCCAGGCCCTTCCAGATTGCTAGAAAGCATGTCTTATTCCTTAGCTTCTCCACAGGTAGAGGACTGATCTGCTCAGACCAGCAACATTAAAGTTGTTTGACAACTCTGCTTTTCTCCTCGTGCATCAGTCTCCCAATTCCTCTACGAAGCATGCACTAGGGGATTAGAGAATAATGTCTACCTGAAAATAAGCTAGAGCCAAATGACCAACTTAAAATATAAATTGATTTTTAAGACCTAAGTCACATTTTAAAAACAACCTGTGATTTTTGTGGTTTTTACTTGCCCGACTTAGAAGAGTAAACGTTCTTTAGTTTATAAAAATACCAGTTATTAGACATGCCAAGTTGCTTCTAGACACAAAGTAAAGTAAGCCTTATCAGAAAAAAAACAAATCGTTTTCATTAAACATTTTAATTTAGTGCATGATTCAGCACATGGCATTTGCAAGATATGTTGAAGTGGTCACAATAAACAAACAAACCCATTTCTTGCTAGTCTTCATAAGGAACTGCTCAATTTTTAAATTTTTTTTTCAAAGACAGTGGGTCTTGTAACACAGTGGTTAAATCCTGTGTATTGGGGGCTGGATTGCACATAGCTAACTGAGGTTTGAATCCTGGCCCTGGTACCTTGAAAAATATGCCAGTGTACATGCGCATGCATGCCCCAAATCCTGATGGGATGGAGTAAGGGACAAAAAGGATTGCGGTGAGACCATACCCCACTAGGGGGTGCCAGCCTGCTCCCTCTCCCTGGCAAGCATGCAGACCTTCTGGCAATTTAAAAAAAGAAAGAAAGCAAAGAAAACTACTCCCCAAGTAAATTACACTATATTGTTCTTACATTTGCCCAGTTAAAAATATTGACGTTTTATTATGAAATACATTCAGAACCATTTAGAAATCATAAGTCTAGTATATGATTGTTTTATATTATCTGTGGGTTTCTCAATATGAGAACCATTGTTTGTTATGAAGCAAGCCATGATGTAACCAGATCACAACATTCCAAACACCCCAGGCCTCCAGGGTTACATGGAACCACAGCTTCCCCTCTGACACTGGGCAACGGGTTTGGTTGTATTTGCAAGGCAACACACAGCCTCATCTCATGTTCTGAGAAAGCCCCAGGTGGAGTGAGACCAATCTGTTCAACTGTTTCTCTGCAGAACTCCTTACAGCCCAAATCTAAAGTCCTTTCCTTTCTGGAGGGCCTGTAAAGAGGTTCCCCAGCTAATCTTGGTTCTATACGGGCAGGAGTTTTCTTACCTTTCAATCCAGCTCCTAAGAAATCAGGTTTTACTTGAAAGATTGGAGTTAGGACAACGAGGCAACTTAGCAATTAACCAATCATGGTTATTTATGACAAGAACATAACATGTTAGAGCTCAGGTGTCATTTTAAGAATGAAAGTAGAAACATCAAAAGGATTAAAGGGCTCCTGGTTAAACATGACACTCAACATTGATTTACTTCCATTTCCTCCTGAATCCAGCTAAAATTATTTATGTTTTTAAAGTGGAGAAACAAGATGAAGCCTTCAAGAAGCAAGAGAGTGACAGGTGGATAGTACTGGGAAGTCTGGGGGCCGGAAGCACAGGGACGGCCCGGGTTAGAGGAGGAGGCCCAGGTGTCTCTGAAAGGGGTATAGGCAAGCCTGGAATGGGGTTTGATTGAAAGTGTCATAAAACTCCTTCCCTAAATATTCTCCTACACCCTGGAGATCAGGCAGCAGCCCCACACAGGCTGGTAAAGCCCCGGAGGGATAACCTGAAAGAAATTAAGTTACAGAAACCCACACTCAGGAACATAAAGAAGGGCAGGTGAGAGAATCAACAATGATCCCAGATTTTTTCCTACTTGGATCCGAAAGTTGTGCAGCCAGTATTACTTATATCCCTCAGAATCCCACGCCTCGGATAACCCGAGGATTCCTTTCCAGAGAACACGCACCAAGGAGAAAACTTGAGTATCATTTGTGGGTTCCTTAATATGAGAACCAGGTTACTTCTCCACACCCCACAGAGCAAACGCCCCATGTCCCTCTGCCACACACGGACACACGAAGTGTCCAGTGCCTTCTCGGTGCCTCATGGTGAGGAGTGGGCAGCAGAAGACACCCGACACGGGACTCCTGTAGTGTGGAAAGACAAACACAGCCTTCAAGTCCAATGGGCAGAGGAAGCAGCACACAGAGCAAAAGTGAACTCGGACAAGGGAAGACATCACTAAAATGACTGGAGATGCAAGATAGGTATCCATGCCACATGACAAACATTGAGAACATCCAAAGAACAAAACCTTTCAGAAGTTAAAGAATTAGAGAGGAAATTTTAACATGATAGTATGTCCGAAAGGTAACATTGAATCACATTGCCCCCAAATCTTCTTTTATTTAGAAAAGCAAAGTAAGTAGGAATTAAAGAAAATTAAAGGATAAGTCTGAGAAATCCAATATCTAAATATAAAGGTTCCTAAAAAAAGAAGGGAGAAAACGGAGGGGAAATAGTATTAAACACATAATCTGATTCCCGGTATTGAAGGGCTTTTGTATGTTTTAAAGGAAAGATCCACCACGTGGTCAACACAATAAAAACACAAAAGGACCCCTTTGTGCACAGGGGGTAAAACTTTAAAACGTTGGGACCTTGCCCTTTCCTATCAAAACAGGTGTCACGGGGTGGTTCAGGTGTGGGCCTCCCACACGGTTAACCACAATTCAAGTCCTAGACCTGGTGGCTTGCCTTCTCATTTTCTTACTTTGTCTCTCTCTCTCCCCGTTTCTCTCACTATCTCTCTCTGATGAGCCCATGTGCCCTACAGCAAATTAAATAATAATAAAATTCAATTAAATATTTTTTTAAAGGTGTCATACAGATCTAGAAGCAAAAGAGACCAGTCAGCAACACTGGTCTTCAGAATCGAATGGTTAGCCTGCAACCTTGCCAATGCAGAACTGAGTTGACCCTCACAGGCACTGGCAGCAGTAAAGTTGTAGGCTCCCCTATGGGGTCCGTCCCAGTAAAATGCAGAGAGAAGGTGACAATAATAACTGGCTCTGAGAAAAAGAGGGACCAGTGTGGCTCTGAAGCAGGCCAGCTTGACGGTCAGAGAGACTGCTGCCATTTTGGAATTAATACATGGCAGTGACTTTGACTGGCTGAATATATAGTGTATTCATGCTGGGAAAACTCGTTTTGTACGCTGTAATGATATACAGCGATTAAATGTAAATAATAATAGTAAAATAAAAGAAAAAGAGAAATGAAAGGCCTGACCAAGTGTTGCATGGAGAGGTGTATTTGAGGAATGGGGAAGTTTGAGGAATGGTCAGATGAGAATCCAGGAATGAGTATTTGAAGGAAAGCAGGAATCAGGATAATTACTCAGGGGAAAGTGGTTGACTTTGCTGGATTTATAGTGAGGAATGATTTGCATGTGATTGTATCTTGTATACATACATACAGAGAACATGCTGAGCTTTTCTAAATAGTTTGATGGTGTTTGCTGTCTCCCTGTAACAGGTTACAGAAATAAACTCCCTCTCCACCTCCGCCTCTCATTTCTCTGACCATGACAAGCAGCCGCTGGCCTTAGCTGGCCAGTAACAGTTCCTCTAGTGAACGGTCTCTCCACAGGCAAGCGACACCAGGAGCCTGCAGCTGACCCTCTGCCAACAACCTCAGAGTCCCCTTCCTGGGCCAAATCCACTCGCCCTGACGCCCTACCTCTCATCATGACCCAGCAGCTGTGACTCCCTCACCTTGATTTCAATCCACTGTCCTTGTCAGGCCTTGGCTTGGTCTAGTTTTCCCTCCCCCTAAGGAGAAGCATTCTCTGCTCTGTGTCTCTGCTTACAGCATTTTCCCGATATGCAGCTTCTTCACTTGTCTCAAATCACTGAACTATACCCTCTCTCCTCTCTAATCCAGAGAAGTCAAGGTCACATGGTCAGGAAGGTGGCAGAGCTAGAATTTAGACCAAAATCAATGTGACCCCAAATACAGCCTTTTTTCACTGGACCACAAGACCTTGCATGTCGCTTTGTATCTTGCATATATACCTGTGTGGGCATGGGTGTGTACATGTTTGTGTGTGGTGTATGTAAATGTCATTCCTTCTTCCTAGTTTGCTAGAATCAGGATCCAAACTAGATCTGTGCATTAAATTCGTAGACTCTTTTGATCTATAGGTTTGTTTTCTAAATATCAAGCAATTCGTTTGTAAAGAAACCAAGATTTTTAAACACGAGGATATCCTTAGGTACTACAACATTCTGAATCTTACATGGAGTAGTGACTGCATTGGTATTTGCTTTATAATTATTCTTTATACAAATGTATTCATACACTTTCCACATGTAAGAATCATTTCATGTGCTTTGAGTAGAACTGATCCAGCCTATTGGGGTTGGGTCCTGGTTGCCTCAAGCTAATTAGTTCAATATATGGTTTGTCTTTTTGATCATCCATTTGTTGTCAGACTGGAACTCAGCCTGCCTCTTAATGGCTTAGGACACGTTTGACAGCAAGAACCTGCCACAGATATTTCGAGCCAAAAGAACTCAGCGCTGTTTGGGTGGCAGTGTCAAGCCTGAGGGTTAAGCTGTCTCCACAGCAGGAAGAGTGAGAGGGTGGCCTCGGGTGCTAAGAAATGGAGTTAACCTGCTTGATCACGTCTCTCTGGGTCAGAACTACCTGCGGACTTTTCAGTCACATCAGCCAATACATTTCTGCACCAGTGAGACACTTCGAGTCTGGTACTCTTTGCTATTAGCTCGTTTGCTCATTTTTGGCGCTGATGGGATTAATCCCTTAGGTGTTCCTTCTGAGGAGTGGAAGGGGAACTTTCTAAACTCTACCTGGGACCTGGGCCTATAAATGCATGAGTTAGAGGAAGGCTCTTAAGACAAACAGCTCTGGACTAAAGCAAACAGAAAGCTTCCTGAGGGGGGTGTGCCTCTCTCGCCTGCTGCTACGGCATCTGGTATAGCCCCCTCAGGGTCCTTGGCCACCACAGCTAAACCCCAGTGCAGCAGATTAGTGGCTTTGCCCTCCTTCAATGATGACAAGAACCAGGACAATGACAGCTAAGCTACAGAGACCGACTCTGTGCTGTGGCAGAACTATGTCCCCTCTAATGCTACGTGTTGAAGTCCTAACCCCCACAGTGCTTCAGAACGTGACCATTAGGAGGTCACTGTCAATGATCAAGGTAAGTGGGGTCTTTAGGATGGACTGTAGGCCTACGTGACTGGTGTCCTTATGAGGAGGGGAAACTGGGAGGCAGCCAGACAGACACGGAGAAAGCCATGTGAAGATGAAGGCCAAGATCAGGATGAAACTTCTACAAGCCAAAGGAAGCTAAGGATTGTCGGCAGACCACCGAGAGGTAGGGGAGAAGCCTGACCTCAGAGGGAACCACCCTGCCAGCACCGTGATCTGGAGATCATAGACCAGACCATCTCTGATCCGTGGCTCCAGAACGGAGAGATCTCCATTGTTAAAATCTCCTGCTTCTTCCCACCCTCCAGCCCCACTGCCAGGTCTGTGGTCATGTATTAGAGCAGCCCTAGCACACTCCACATACTGCGTGTCAGGAACCACCCTGTGTGACTCACAGGTATTAACCCAGTCCTCACAGCAGCCCAGGGAGACAGCATCTACTTACAGATGAGGAAAACAGAGGCCGAGGGTGAGCAGGTTAATTGCCAGTGCCACACAGCAGTTAATAGCGAGCTGGGGTTCAAACCCCGGCCATCTGCCTGTAACCTGTGTTCTTCCTCTCCCAGGTCACACGCTAATCCGACAATGTCTATAATTTACAGGGCTGGGCTTAGATTTCTTACCCAGGTTTCCATGTTAAGAAAACATCTGTAGGTTTAATTTTATTATTAGAATCCCAGACACATGCCTTCTCTTTCCTAATAGCATAATTCCAAAAAAACCACTCATTTAATATTGAAATACATTTGCCCACGGTATTCATTTGTTTCTTGAACTCTGAGAAAAATGGGGCAACCCAAATATTATGACAGAATTTGAGTAATCTGTGATGCTTGCCAATGTGAAGATTATTTAAATACATAAAAGACATACAGCATGTTATCAAATGAGAGGAATGCCCCCAACATTCTGCAGATAATCTCGCAAGGACTATCCAGGGTGCTCTATCCAGACTTTGCTCAGATTCTAACTAATCATGGGGTCTTGGTACAGTGAAAGAGGGCCCGGAAGTCGGTCTTACACCTCAGGCAAAGCCATTATTGCTGCATCTATTAGCATTTTTAAAGGGGGATAAAAGCAGACAATAGTCTGCTGGAGCAAATGCACTACAGAGCATAGGGTTCTCTGGAATTTCCCTGGAAAGCACAAGAAGGACAAACCCTCTCAGGCCTCGGGAGAACACAGAGCTGGGCGGGCCCATGACTCTGACCCTCAGCAACCTCACGTGGTTTTCTGTAGACGGGTGGATGAGACTGACCTCCCTCTTGATGAATGTGTTATTAACAAAGTCAAGGGGATAAACAGATGTGGCTGGAAGTAACAAGGCACTTTTGCAACTAAGATATTATAGCTTTTGTACTATATTCTTTCTTTCTTTTTTAACCATAGGGTGCATGTTTTTGCCTGGAGAGAGAGAGAGAGGGAATGTGAGAAATCACTCCCCCAGTAGGGATGGTCATGCCACAGTCTCTTTCCTTCCATTCTCCTCCTGGGATTTTGAGCATGCATGCACACATGCCCAGTGTGATTTTCAAGCCACCAGGTCCAGGACTCAAACCATGGTTGGCCATGTGAGAGTCCAACACCTTAACCACCATACCACCTACTGGCCCTGTACACTTGAATGCTAAGAAATGCTGAGCTCCCAGAATGTCAGAAATGGAAATGCAAATGGCACTCTGATCTTTGAAGAGCTGCCTAGCAAGGAGAGCCGCAGCAGCCAAGGCAGAGAGGACCCTGGGCTGATCCTGAGTCTCTCTGGTCACTAGAACTCCGGCCTGGTCTTGCCTCACGGACAGGACAATTACTCACTCGCTTTGCAATCTGCAAAAATGAAGTCTGTTAGGGGGATGAGAGGCTGCAGAAGGTAGGATTTATTTTATACACATTAGGTGAATTTCTTTCAAAGGAGGATACTTCTTATAAAATTATTTGCAAAAAGCAGGTTTTCTATGGACACATACTACCTATCTCCTCCCCATGCCTAGCTGGGACCCTCTGAGTGTTGAAACCAAATATGGCATGAGGGCCAGGGCATGCAGGGACCCCACCCATCTTTGTGCAGGGTCACAGAGAAGAATGGAAAGCCACAGAGAGCAGGGCAGGGTGTGTCACAGTAACAGCCACTGGGGCTGGAGTAAGAGGTGATGGAGGACACTGGCAGAAGGGAAGACAGAGTCTGGTCTGGAGGCAAAGTTTTGGAATCTTTTAGGGTATAGATGTGATTTCTAGCTAAGGGACAGTGAGTTCCTCTGGAAATTGTACATGGGTAATAAAGAAATTTGGAACATGAGAAAAAAAGAGAAGACGAGTGGCCAAGAGGGCAAAGGAGCACAAAAGTTTCACTCCAAGGTCCCAGAAAAGGATGAGCTTCGGGAGGAGGAAGTGGTCAAGGCACTGACCCAGTGGCATAGCAGTTAGGGAAGCTGGATCCCACATGGACAACTGTGGTCTGAATCGTAGTCCTGGGGACTTGAGAAACACGCTGCATGTGCCCCAAGTCACGACAGAATGAAGAGATGGAGGAGAACGGATTGTGGCACAACCACAGCCCTCTGGGGTAGGGGGTGGGGGGTGCTTTCCACTTCTCCTCGCTTTCTGTCTCTCTGGTGAGTGTATATGACCTGTGAGAAAGAAGGAAGGAAGGAAGGAAAAAAAGGAGAAGGGAAGGGAAAAGGAAATCTAACTTATATTATCAATGTTATAATAATTAATTGGAGGGCCAGCAGGTAGTGTGGTGGTTAAGGGCACTGGAATCCCACGTGGGAAACCACAGTTTGAGTCCCAGATCTGGCAGCTTCCTTTCTGGGCCCCCCTGCCCCGTTCCTCTGGTCAAATGAAAATAAATAAATAAGTAAATGAAGTTAAATAAAATAATTATTTAAAAAATAAGTAATTGGAAGCAAATAGCATAATTTTGGACATTTATCTTTTTCAAAATAAGTTTTCCAATTTCCTCATCTCTAAATTGAGAGGGTTAAACTAGATGGTTATTAAAGGCTCTTCCAAGTCTCATACTTATGGACCAGTAATTCTTTTTTTTAAGGAATTATTTATTTTTAGTCATCATTATTACTATTATTTTAATTTGCCCAGAGAGAGACATAGACATAGAGAGAGAGAGAGAGAGAGCGAGAAACCAAGTCATCAGGTCCAGGACTTGCGGGAGTCCAGTGCACTTACCCACCACGCCACCTACTGGCCCCATGGATCTAAAAATCTACTGGGTCAATTAAAATAAAAAATACTTCTTAATGGTCTTAATGATATTAGAATTTATGAGTGATTACCATTTTCAAAGTACCGTGAGACATTCTGTGGCATAATACAGGTTAAAGGCATAAAGCAGTGAAGTAACATTAGCTCCTAACTTATCCACTCTCGGGGTCGATCTCCTGATTCTAGGAGGTGACCTCCTAGGACCTGTTCTGAGGCCTTCTCACACCAGGGTCTTACACCCCAGGGGGTGTACACTCATAAGCCCAATAACCAGACTGCTGAGGTTCACAACTGCCTAAAAAAGTATAGTTTGAAAGTTTTGAAACAGATGTGCCAAGAATTTATACATAATATGTTTGAAAAGATAAGGATAGATGGTAGAGATGTAAGTTAGGGAAGGAGGAAGGTCTTGCATAAAATAAAAATGGTTGAAATAAACAACATGGGAGGCATACCAGGCTGATTATAGGAAGAGAATAGATTAGTTAGCTGGAGGCCACTTTCTCAAATGGCAACAGGAAATAATAAAGAGTGACAAAATATGAAGAAACAGTTAAAAGTGCTGAAGAAAATTAAGAAGTGGCAATATTCAGATAATGGAGTGCCAGACAAAGAGTAAAATAAAAATGAAGACGAAAGATACTTGAAGGTATGATAAAGATAATTTAAAAAGGAGAAAAGTGGGACCAGCAGTTAGTGTAATGGCTATGTCACTGAACTCCCATGTAGTCAACCGCGGTTCAAGTCCTGGACCTGGTGGCTTAAACTCATGCCATGCGCGTGTGCGTGCGTGCCCAAGATCCCAAGAGGAGAATGGAGGAGAAGGGATTGTGGCGTGGCCAGCCTCCCTGGGGGGTGATTTCTCACTTTCTATCTCTCTTGTCTCTCTGTCTTTCTCATGAGCGTAAGCACCCTATAGCAAAAACCTCACAAAAAAAATAAATAAGTAAAAAAGGACAAAAGCTTGCAAACTGAAAGGGATCAGAAAACTGTTAAACAGGATAGATATGGGAAACATACATACAGTAAAATTTATAATGAACCTTAAGAAAAAACTGAAAGCTTCTATGAAGAGCAGATCACCTTCAAAAGAGTAAAAACTGGGCTGATTTCAGAGTTTCCAACAGCCACATGGATGCCAGAAGGCAGTGGAATAATATTTTTAGAGACCTGAAGAAAAAGAATTTGACAGAATTTTATAGCCAGCTTGACTATCACTTAAGTATGAGTGCATATCAAATTATTTTCAGCTATAAAAAATTTCAGAGATTTTGCCATGAAAATATCCATTTTGAAAGCACCCTTAGGGAAGAAATTAGAAAAGAAATAAATCCAGGCAGAAGATGTGTCAGACATAAAAACTAACAATGCGAAAAGCTTCAGATCAGATAGCTCTGAGTCATGTCTACTGTTATATCTAAAAAACAGCCTGGACCAAAGCAAGGAGAAAAGCTAAAGTGTATTTGTGATCATATAAGAGTAAATATCTAGGCATAATCAATGTGGAAAGATTTAATAACTCATTCAAGAAATCATTAGGACGGGGCCAGCAGTTAGTGTAATGGCTATGTCGCTGGACTCCCACATAGTTGACCGCGGTTCGAGTCCCGGACCTGGCGGCTTCAACTCACACCGGGAGCGTGTGCGTGCGTGCCCAAGATCCCGAGAGGAGAATGGAAGAGAAGGGATTGTGGTGTGGCCATCTCTCCTGGGGGGTGATTTCTGGCTTTCTATCTCTCTGTCTCTCTGGCGAGCACACGTGCCCTATAGCCAAAAAAAAAAAACCAAAAAAACAAAAAAACATTAGGATTAGATAAGTATCATGTGGATCTTAAAGATAACTCCCTTGAAAATAACAGAAAAAAGCCTAAGGAAGAAGAGGGGGAAAAAAAAGAAATAATGCAAAAGTCAATTATGAACTAAGAAGGCAAAAATAGGTCTTGATATAATCACAACATGCTCAGTTTAGTGAGTTAAACCTATTGATGAAAAGCTTGATTTGGGACCAGCAGTTAACGTAATGGCTATGTCACTGGACTTCCATGTACTCAACCGTGGTTTGAGTCCCAGACCCGGTGGCTTAAACTCATGCTGGGCACAGTGTGTGTGCGTGCCCAAGATCCTGAAAGGAGAATAAAGGAGAAGGGACTGTGGCGTGGCCATCCCCCCTGGGGAGTGATTTCTTACTCTCTGTCTCTCTCTGTCTTTCTGGCGAGCGCATGTGCCCTATAGCAAAAACCTCTCCAAAAAAAAGAAAAAAAAAAAAAAAGCTTGGCTTTGTAAAGTAAGCTTTAACAGAGTTTTCTACAAGAGGTATACTTAAAAGTAAAGGATACAGGTCAGCAGGTGGCACTGGATCCCTCATGGCTAACTGTATGGTTCAAGTACCAGAGCTGGCAGCTTGAAAATCACACTGGGCACACGTGTGTGCATGCCCAAGATCCTGAGAGGAGAATGGAGAAGGGGTTATGACATGCCCATCATCCTGGGGGAGAACTTCTCACATTCCCAGTCTCCCTCTCTGGCAAGTGTGCATGCCCTATAGAAAAACTTAAAAGACAAATAGAGAATACCATAAAGTTGAAAATAAAACTAGAAAAAGATGTAAACAGCAAATCTGAACCTGGGTAGCAATCCTACCATCTGTTAACAAAGCCCAAGGCTAAGTTTGCTGTGAAAGAAAAACATGATTATTATACACTTGACAGAGAAAACAGTGAATGAATACAACCATCATGAACACGTGTCCATAATAGTTCCTCAAAAGGTGCATAAAGCAAAAACTGAGAGCTGGGGCCAGCACATGGCATAGTGGTTACATCACTGGACTTCCACATGGCTGACCGTGGTTCGCATTCTTGGACTTGGTGGCTTTAAAATCATGCTGGGAGTGTGTGCATGCATGCCCAAGATCTCAGGATGAAAATGAAGGAGGAGAGATTCCAGCGTGGCCATCCCCCCTGGGGCTTGATTTCTCACTTTCCTTCTCACTATCTCTGTCTCTGTCTCTCTCTCTCTCTGGTGAGCACATGAGGAAAAAAAAAAAACCACACATACACAAAACAAACAAACAAAAAAACCTAAGAGTTATACATAGAAATGCAGAAGTTGGCAATAGTAGTGAGAGACTTCTTAAAATGTATATAAAGCAGAAGAGACAGGAGATTTGAAGTATACCTTTTCAAAGCTATTATATTTATATAATATAATATAAACTCAGTACCCAATGGAGGCTATCATTTTAAAAAATCTGCATAGAATATTTATACAATTTGATCATGTGTCATAAAAAATGCATTAGCAATGAAAGAAAACACTCAAACACCTAAAATAACAAAGTATTTATGTCCTCATGTTTCCAAATAAATAAGATAGTTTTTCATAATACCACATTGTTGGAAAGGAAATAACATTACTAAATAGTACTTGGGTTTAAAAGTAAATCTAAAGAGGGTTAAGGAATATTTAGAACTGAATGAAAATGAAAACAAAAGTGTCAAAACTTGTGGGATGATGTTCAAGCAGCTTTTAAGGGAAATTTTATAATTTAAAATGTGTTTACAAGGAAAAAAGAAAATTTGAAAAGAAGGTAAACTATCCAACATAAAAGACCGGAAAAGGAAAAACCAAATAGACCCGAAGTGACAAGGAAGGAAACGATAAATATGAGAAATGAACTGCTGGTGATACGATGGCAGGCTGCAACAAGGAACTGTCAAGGGATGAGAAGTGGCTTGTCTAAGAGCGGATGGTAAAGGCAGTTTCTCTTCCAAACAACTTTTTTCATACTACCTAAGAAGCATCTTGAGGGGCCGGCAAGTGGCATGGTGGTTAAGGGCGCTGGGCTCCCACATGGTCGACCACAGTTCAAGTCTCGGACCTGGTGGCTTGCTTTCTCAATTCCTCTCTATCTCTCTCTGATCAAACTGGAAAATAACAATGACAATAATAAATAAAGTTAAATAAAATAATTCTTTAAAAAAAAAGAAGAAGAAGAAGCATCTTGAGAAGAAGAAGCATCTTTAGACATGGCAGTAACAGTAATAAAATGGGCAATATCAAAGACAATGATCTGAAACATTTGCCTCCAACCCAAAATCAAGCTTTATGTTGTGTCTGTCACAAATTTATGTATTCAATACTCTCTACTACCAAGCACCATTGGCGTCCTCACGGACCATATCAGAGACATTGTAGGAAACTAGATCCTCCAAAAGACAGAAAATAGCAAGGTTCTCAGAGGAATCAGACAAATGTACCTTATTTGAGATTTGAGAGAATTGAGTGGAGTATTACATAGTAAAATAATAAAAAATTTCTTTTCATATAAAGAAGAAATATATGAACAGTGGCCAGCAGGGTGGTTAGTGTGGCTGGATCCCACGTGTCTGACTGCTGAGGTGGGATCAAAATGGAATAGCAGCAGAGATGAACTAACTCAGAAATTCAATCTGGAAAAGTTGTTTACTGAGGGTTTTCTAATTATTAACGTTGATAACCAGTTAATTCACTTAGTCCATACTGTGTTTATGATCTTCCATGAAAAAGATTATAGGGTTGGGACCAGCAGTTAGCGTAATGGTTATGTCGCGCCAGACTCCCATGTAATCGACCGTGGTTTGAGTCCCAGACCTGGTGGCTTAAAACTCATGCCGGGCGCGTGAGCGTGTGTGCCCAGGATCCCAGGAGGAGAATGGAGGAGAAGGGATTGCGGTGTGGCCATCCCCCTGGGGGGTGATTTCTCGCTTTCTGTCTCTCTGTCTCTCTGTCTGTCTCGGGAGCACATGTGCCCTATAGCAAAACAAAACAAACAAACAAACAAAAACCTCTCAAAAAAAAAAAAAAAAGAAAAGAAAAGAAAAGAAAAAAGATTATAGGGTGATTATAGGCTGGCTGCACAGTTTGAATCCTGGACCAAGCAGAAACATGGGGTCTGTGTGCATTGTGTGTCCAAAATCCCAAAAGGAAAGAGAAGTGGAGGAGAAGGGATTGTGACATACCCCTTCCCCATGGGGGGGGTGCTTTCTCACTTTCCCTCTTTCTCTCTCTCTCCCTTGTCAGTGTAAAAATTAAAAACAAAAAACAAAAATAGATGAACTAGATACCGTAAAAGAAAAGATTAACAAAAAACTCTGGGGAAAGATTAGTAAAAGAAACAGAAATTGAGCAAGCACAATCAACACTCACAACACCCAAAAGCAAACAAAGAGGTACAAATAAGCGTAATATAAACAATGGCAAACTGCAAACATAAGGAAAATTGCCAAAATAAGTGTATTTATACAAATAAGCGTAATATAAACAATAGCGAACTGCAAACACAAGGAGATTTGCCAAAATAAGTGTATTTTGAAATTATGCATTAATTAATTAGGAAATTAGATGAAGACGTATTTTTCAAAAGTATAAATGCTGAATGGTAACAAGAAGAAAACTTAAATAAACCAATATGCATTATAAAAATTGCAAATGATAGTGAAATAAATCACTTCATGTGATATGGAACAACTAAGGATAGATTATAATAGATGAAGGATAAATATGAAAGGGCCTCAAAGGGCTTGTGGAAAAATGGAATTAAAGCATAAGCTTATTCTGATGCAAAAAAATAACTAAAATCCAAGCATAGCTCTTTTGTATGTTTAATATTTTCCGTGAATTTTTTTGAAGACACCTCCTATCGCAATTCCTAGAGCAATTATTAAAACAAATAAACAAGTAAACATGTAGTTAAAGAAGAGGCAGAACTGGGACCAGCAGATAGTTACATCGCTGGACAGTAGTGGATTGTGGTTTGAGTCCCAGAACCTGAGGCTTAAAACTTATGCCAGGCATGTGTGCATGTGTTCCCACAATCCCAAGAGGAGAATGTCTAGCCAGTGAGTATACACACCCAAGAGTGAAAATCTCCCCACCTCCCAAAAAAAGAGGTGGGATCAAAATGGAATAACAACAGAGATGAACAAACTCAGAAATTCAAACTGGTAAAGTTGTTTACTGAGGGTTTTCTAATTATTAACGTTGATAACCAGTTAATTCACTTAGTCCATACTGTGTTTATGATCGTTCATGAAAAAGACTATAGCGTAACATTTGTAAGTGGGGGATTTCTTTAACTGGTACTCTGTCAGGAGGTGCCTTCAGCAGCTAAACATAGTTTGTTTTTCGGGGCCAGCAGATGGCATAATGGTTACATTGTTGGACTCCCATGTAGTCTACTGTGGTTCGAGTCCTGGACCCAGTGGCTTAACTCACGCTGGGCATGTATGCATGCATGCTCAAGATCCCAAGAGGAGAATGGAAGAAAAGGGAATGTGGTGTGGCCATGCCTTCTGAGGTGGTGGTTTCTTGCTTCTGTCCTTCTGGAGAGCACACACATCTGATAGCAAAAATCTCTCTCTAAAAACAAAAACAAACAAAACTCAGTTTGTTTTTCTCATCTGAGAAGCCATCTGGGGATTGCTGGAGGTCGGCCCCTCAGGGCTCTGCCATTTGCCTATCCCACCATCCTGGTGTGTGGACCCTCATGCCTGTCCCCTGGTGTGACAAGAACAGGTGGACCTGTAAGCCTCTGGACTGCATTTTAGGTAAAAGGAGACAGAAAAGGGGGAAAAGGGCATTTTGCTACCAAGGCTCACCTTCATTTGCAAAAGAAAATGTGCCCACCCAAGAAATGCCCTCCCATTCTCATTGGCAAGAACCATGGTGTGTGGACAGCCGAAGTGAACAGGAACGGCCTGAGCTGGCAAAGAGTACACCGACTCGGAATTTGGCTCATCGCTGGCTAAGTCAAACTGCACTCTGGTAACTAGCTCCACATTAAGATGTATAAAATAATTTTTAGTGAATGAACATTTTCCTGGGTTTAATTTTTTTAAGTGACTCCATGCTTTCTATTTGAGATAACCATGAAATTACAGAAAATGCACACTGGGAATATCTGCACAGCAGCCTTGACCTTCTTGTTTTGGCTAGCTGCACAAAAACTCTCTATGGCTCTAATGTTTGGTATTCTATGTTTGTTTTATGTGGAAACCAAATCTCTAGGTAGACCAAATATGCTTGGAAATTCCTGTAGCAATAGAAATTGTGGCTGAAATGTGCTGTGTTCCCATTAGAGATTTTGTATTTCACATATTACATTAAAAAAACAAAAACAAAAACAAAAACCAACACAGTAAATACTGTGAAAGTTACAAGGGACTGTAATGTTTTTCTACAGAAAATTTCAGCAGGGATTTTTCAGATGGAAAGATCTGGCATTTAATCACTTCCTGTAATAAGTGAGGATTTGTGTTTGCTTTCATCATAAGGTTTGTGCAGTCACCACACAGAAATAGAGAGAAGGTAAGTGAGAAATCAGCTCCCATGGGAGATGGCCACACCACAGTCCCTTCCCCTCCAGTCTCCTCTTGGGATTTTGGACATACATACACACATGCCAGGTGTAAGTTTCAAGCCACTGGGTCCAGGACTTAAACTGTGCAGTCGGCCACGTGGGATCTGGTACCTTAACCTTCATGCCATCTGCTGACCCAGTAACGGAGGATTTTAAACTTTGGGTTAATTTTCAGAATGTTTTGACTGGCTTAGGGCTGCAGATGTAAAACACTGAAGTCTTAAATAAAGCGAGACTTCGGATAGAGTGTAACACTGTAATTGTCAAATGTAAAATAGTGAATGGTAAAAGGAAAATAAATGCAGTGAGAACAGAAATGAATTCATGTCCTTCGGATCCAAATATAGTAAGTTAGGGAATTCTATCCATTTCTAATGTCACTGTAAGGCCAGACACTGTGCTCTGGGGTTCCTGGCTAGGATTTCCAGAAGGAAGGGTGTGGTTTCTTTTTCCTGTCGGAAGGCTGGCACTCAGGCGACGCTGAAGGGAAGGCTGTCAGGCCCTGGACATCCTGCAGTCAATTCCAGACACTTAGGGTTGAGTCTTCAGAAAAAAGAAAGAGTTTTCTGAATTTTTCACATCACTGTATTCTTTTTTTGGGGGAGAGATTTTTGCTATAGGGTGCGTGCGCTTGCCAGAAAGAGAGAGAGACAAAAAGTGAGAAATCACCCTCTGGGGAGATGGCCATGCCACAATCCCTTCTCCTCCATTCTCTTCTTGGGATCTTGGGCATGCACGCACACGCGCCCAGCTTGAGTTTAAGCCACTGGGTCCGTGACTCAAACCATGGTCAACTACACGGGAGTCCAGCAACATAGCCATTATGCCATCTGCTGGTCCCCCACATCACTGTATCCTAAACATGACTGGACAAGTATATTTTTGTTACGAAAATGTTAATAAACACAGTACTTTTAGTCACAAAAAAGAGCAGCATTTGTTCAACAAAAGAAATATTAATAAACTGTTGCATGAGGACATATTAGACATTTAGTAAAGATAGAGACAAACTGATAAAGCATTGGTGTGCATCGATGAAAATCTGGTGTCATTTATGCTAATTGAGTTTTAGGTGAGTTGGAGTCACTCCTTGTAGAGCAGGAAAGGTGTCTGTCTCCAGGCCTCTCAGCGGCCGCTCCCTTCTCACAGACACTCCCCAGACTCCTGCAGCCAGGTTCTCAACATGCCGCATGAAGGCAAACCACTGAATTCTGAGTAGACGCGAGCTGAGTGCAGGGCATGGAATGGGCAGCCTGCTTTTCAAAGGGCCCAAAGATGGAGTCGGCAGTCAGCAGCTTGCCTCCTGCTCTGGCTCAGCTGGGGCCGCTTCCTGCCACTTACTCAACCTCGGCTTCCTGTCCCCTCTGCTGATGACTTCCAAGGAGGGTCATCTGGAAATGCAGAGCTCCCAGGAGCATCCCCCGAGGAAGCCTGAGACTATCCTTCCTGCTGGCCTGGGCGGCAATGAGCCCCTTAAAAAGACAGAGCCTGGGACCTACCCCTCTGCTCTTGTGGAGGAGTATTCTAGGTCTTCAAGGCTAACGCCCCAGGGCAGGGAGAACTTCCTCTGCATTGGAAAGCAGTTCTGCCTGGCACTGAGCTAACCCCATGCCACTGTCTCTGAGTAGGAGACAAATACTACTGTGTCACTTTGTGGTGACAGAGTCCAAGAAGCACGTCTGAAACACTCCACGACAAGCGACAACTCTGACATACAGTGAAATCCTTGCGATTCATCTGCACAAGGGAAGGAAGATAGTAGTTGCTCCATTTTGCTTCTATCTGCTTGAAAGTGTCACTACAGAATAAAAGGGAGATGTTTTTTCTTTGTAAAGCACTTCAGACACATTGCAAAGACTATGTCATAGGCGAAATCTCTAGCACACCATCAATTCATCTGTCAGGCACGCGATGTCTACGTTGCCAAGGGGTGGGGTTTGAGGAGGGGAGAGGAAAGGCCCCTGCCCTTGTCAGACACCTGACAGGGCTTCTGCCTGCACCTTTCTGGAGGTCCCAGTGAGAGGCTGGGGTTCCTCCCCAGCTCCTCTGGCCACCTGCATCCTGGCAGGACCGTGCTCAGCAGACATGTTACAGCCTCCCCTTCTTGCACCCACTAGTCGCTGAGCAGTTACCCCAAGTCAGATACAGTAACTTGGAAAAAGGGCCTAAAACAGACACAAAGCCCTGGCCTCACAGAGCTCGCATTCCACTGGCACAGGGTGCGATCACCTTCACCTGGTCGGGAGCAGGCTGGCGTTTTACACTCTGTGCTAAGTACACGTGGACGAGCCAGCTCTGAAGTCAGAGTGAGCCCAATACCGGCACGGCCGCTCACTAGCGGGGTCACCACCTGAGTCCGAAAGGTCCTCAACTGTCAAGCTGGAGCAAAAGCACCTACTGCGCAGCTGTCAGTGCAAAGAAAATGAAAAGTCCTGTCCCTTAGCACGGTGCCTAATGCAAAGCCAACGGTGAACAGCCGCTATCCTTAGCCACTCTGCGGCTACCCCGGCGATACTCGGAGTAGACTGAAGGGCAGATGCTGAGAAGAGCATGGGGCTTGCTGCTAAACTTAAAGGGGGCACGAAGACAGGAGCTCAGTGGCCCCTGGCTCCAGTGAAAAGGACAGAACATTTTTCCTTCCAGAAAGAATATATACTCAGTCCCATTGTCTTTAAACCTTCTTGACCCATTTTGCTTTCTGATTTTTTGGGGGAAAATAAAGACTAGAGAGATTTCTCCCTGAGAAAGCCAGTGCAGTGACGAGCAAGCACATCAAGGTCAGACTGGGTGCCTCTGTCCTGGCTAAAAAGGCAGAGCAGTCTCCCGCCTCAGACAACTGTCATCAGGTGAGGCTGGAAGTCATGATCCGTTTTTGCATAGAAAAACAGAAAAATGTCATAACTCTCCTGAGGACCTAAAATTTTGCAAGAGCTTCCAGGATTCCTGACTGTCACATGAACTCTCCCAACTAACATTCGTTCCCTTAGCAGGTGATGCACGAGTCCTACGAAGCATGCGTGCAGCTGGAAAGTGGCCAGTTTCGGTCGCTGAGTAGGCAGGGACATGGCACAAATGAGCTGGGCTCCATCAGCACCACCACCAGCATCTACACGTCTGCAGGTGGTGACCAAGGCTAGAGAAGCCCCGGGTCTGGATGGTGTTTAGGCCAGGAAAGGCACAGGACTACGGGATCAGGTTTTGTTGTTGTTGTTGTTGTTGTTTTTTGGAGAGGTTTTGCCATAGGGCACGTGCACTTGCCAGAAAGACAGAAAGATAGAAAGCGAGAAATCCCCACCACCTCCCCAGGGGGGATGGCCACGCCGCAATCCCTTCTCCTCCCGGGATCTTGGGCGTGCACGCAACACACACCCAGCATGAGTTTAAGCCACCAGGCCCCGGCTTCGAACTGCATTTGGCTACATAGGAGTTCAGTGACACAGCCATTACGCTAACTGCTGGCCCTCCAGGATCATGTTTGAAAAGGCTCTTCTACCCAAACACTCTGACTTCACGGCTCTCACGGAGAAGTCCCTGGTCAGGATGAGCATCAGTGTGCAGGCGCAAGCTGACAGAGCAGGCTAGTGTGTTACTGTGTTACTCTACACCACTTCCGCCTATAGGATGTGGGGCAGGCCTGAAGCCTCAGCAGCTGAGCAGTGTACAGAGGGAGCTAGAGTCCATATCATGACTGTGGTTCAAATCCTGGCTCTGAAGGCTTGAGAAACACACAAGTTTGTGTGTGTGTGTACCCAGGATCCTGATGAAGAAATGCAGGAAAAAAGGATTGTGGCATGACCAAGTCCTTTTCAGGGGTGCCCTTTTTCTCTGGTGTGTGTGTGTGCACACCCTCTGACAAAAAAAAAGAAAGAAAAGAAAAGAAAAGAAGATATAGGACTACAACTGTGAAATCCTGGGAAGGTCAAGGTCTTAGTGAAGGTCACATAAAAATCTGGTTAAATACTTCAGACTAAATTTGGAATTTGGAACACAGGAAGATTTATCCTATTTTATATCTCCACACATATTCAGTGTGGTACAGATAGTACGGTAAGTTTATCTTGACACACAGGCACGGACGACATTTGGGTTTCGTGAACATCAGTGACTTTATTAATCTTCTGCTAAAAAACATCACCTACCCCTGCTGATCCCACAGGAAGGGCAAGAACTGCAGAGAACACAGGAAGTCAGGAGCTCCGGGGTTTTTGGTTAATAGTCTTAGTAGAGACATGATTTGCTGGTTATGTTTAGGATTCAAATCATTTCTTAAAATGAGATGAGTAGGTCTGATGTATCTGGACCTGAATATAATCAATACAGGGAAAGTACCGGCAACCAAAACACGCTTTCTGAGTTCCACGAACCTAACAAGCACACGTCACACATCATTTCCATGAGCAGCAAACACATATTTTCCACAAACACTTTAAAGGTGCTTTTATTGAAAAAATAAAACGGAATTTTAATTGCATAGTCATTAGCAAGTGTAGTTTTTGTATGTCTATCAAAACCCCTAAGCTGGTATTTAAATTCCACCTGGCCACAACACAGCAAAGCAGCATCTGGGAACCCATCACCTGGTGAGGCTGCAGACTGGTTTAGGGGTCCCTGGGCCCCATGACTAAGCCTTTCTAGGGTATCCAGGCCCAGCCCTCAGCTCTTAGGGAAGTTATTACATACAGTCTTTTTTATTTTTTTAAGAATTATTTTATTAAACTTTATTTATTTATTTAAATTTGACCAGAAAAGGGGAGAGAGAGAAAGTGAGAAAGCAAGCTGCAGGTCTGGGACTCAAACCATGGTTGGTCATGTGGGAATCCAGCACCCTTAACCACCATACCACTTGCCGGCCTCATTACACATGGTCTTGGAATCCATAGAAAAACACCAACCAAGGTGTTCATAATGTGGGTACCTACGGGCAATAAAGCCAATGAAAAATCTAAAATTTAGGCAAATCTGATTAGCAAACTAAAGTAGGTACTTTAGTTTTGTCAACTGAGCAACACATTATGAATTTTAAAACTCTCATTTAAAAACAGGTTTCTGATTAAAAAAAGAAAGAAAGAAAAAACACTTGATTTCATCTTGACTTTGGGGAAGGAAAACCCCACTGCAGCTCTGTTCTCTCACAGGGTCACTACCCCACAACGGTGTCTTTATACCACTGGCCACGAGATGGCGCTGCCACACATCTGGTTTTCACATCTCAAACAGGAAAGTTAAGGAGGGTAACATATCACATTATTGTCTATCTTAGGCCAATTCTTTCCAACAAAAATGAATACAACGTTTGCATAAGACATATAGAACGTGAACATATGACTGAAGAATCAAAGAACCGACTCAACCACATCCACTACGTGGCACCTGCTATAGGAAGTCACTTCAGGTGTCACAGTAAGGCCATCCTCCTTGCTCAGCAGCATGAAATGCCTCGACACCACAATTCCTTTCTTTGATGCTCAACGTGGCCAACATGGCCAAGATTACAGGAAAAAGCCAGACCAGCCGAAGAAATCAGGATGGCAAATATCTGCTCCTAAAGGTGAACCGAGGTCTTCAAAATACTTTGTGGCTACTCCAACGTTAATGCTAATGAGACTGAAAGTCAGTATTCCACTTAGAACTAAACACGAAACATTTGCTACCGTGTTAATTTACAAAGTCACTACTGCTGGAGCTGTGCCCCATCTGCTGGCGTCGCAGGAGTGGCCGGTCCCCAGCTACGGTCTCTTCTTCTGCAGCACCTGACCATTGGTCCTTTCCGGCCGACTGCTCTTGGTTTCTGGCTGTGCGAAGTTCCAATCCACGGGATTGAGAAGCTGCTGAGTCTTCTTATGGGTCCAATATGGATTCAGGATTAATGTGAGCAAGAACAGTCCAAGCAGGAAGAGTGCAAAATGAGGCAGGGCCAGGCTGCTGACCAGGCCATCCCAGTGCCAGAAGCACACCCACCACATGTGGTAGGTTAGGATCATGCGGCAGTGGAACATGTGGATCATCAGCCACTGGTTGACCTTCCAAAACAGGGAATCGGACCAGCCGGCCTGTGGGGAGACAGAACAGATGCAGACGTCACCACAGACCTGTCGAAGCTGCTTCTCCACGTTTAGAAAAGGCACGTGCAACCTTATTTCACAGAGCACAACAGACTGAATTCAACGCCACTTCTGCTAAGGATGTGGCTCTCCTTGGGGCTTAATTCTGAGAGAAGGCCAAGGTCTCTGTAGGAGAGTGCCAGGCCGGCGGGTGGTTTGATCCTTGTTTTCTGTTCACCTGTTTGTCTTGCTCTTCTTGGTTTCTGCTCCCTAAAGCAAACCTCTATCTTCTGTTTCTGTTTTTTTAAGTTAAGTTTTTAATCTTGAATTTATACCTACTGAGTAAGCAGGTCCCATACCCAGACCTTGGGAGAAAGCTCTTTCAGCACAGAGAAGTTCAGGGAAAAATACATTTTCCTGATTGATACGTTTATCTCAGGAGACCTCAGATAGAGGCCAAAATGAATCAGCCTAAAAATTAGGCCAAACATGCATTAAGACAGGTTTTCTGTAGTCATAGCTGAAATGGAACTGGGAACCTGGGGAATCTGAAGGTGAAACGCATCAGATCACAGACGCGAGGGTGGGGCCTGTGGCAGGGCCCTGTCAGCCCAGGATGGCCCGGTCAGCCCAGCACAGGTCAGCACTGCAGACCAGTGAGCCTCCTGCACGCTGGCCTCTCCAACCGCCTCTGACTCTGCCAACCCAAGCTGCTCAGTCATCCCCGGCAGTTCTTCCCCAAGACAGGGATGCTCAGTAGTTAGGGACAAGGTGGCACCAGGCTACATGGACCAGCCTAGGGTCAGGTAAGAGAAGGTAGGGTGGTGTACCTCAGGCAGCGACCATGCAGTGGCTTCAGGAAAAAAAAAAATAGGTTTTATTTTTCTTTTTAATTTTTAATATAGGGCATGTGTACTTGCTGGAGACAGAGAAACAGAGAGAGAAAGAGAGAGCAAGCACAAGAAAGAAATCACCCCCTGGGGGATGGCCACCCTGCAATCCTTTCTCCTCCAGTCTTCTCTCAGGATTTTTGGCATGCATGCACACATGCCATGTGAATTTTAAACTTCCCAGTGTGGGACCGTGGTCAGCCATGTGGGAGTCCAGTACCTTAACCCTCAATATATATATATATATATATATTTTATTTAGAGAGATTTTTGCTATAGGATGAATACACTTGCCAGAGAAAGAGAGACAGAAAGCAAGAAATCAATCCCGAGGAGGGATGGCCATGCCACAATCCCTTCTCCTCCATTCTCCTCTCGGGATTTTGGGCACGCTCGTACACGCGCCCAGCATGTTTTAAGCCACCAGATCCAGGACTCAAACCATGGCCAACCACTTGGGATTCCAGCAATGGAACCATTACACCATCCACTGGTCCTGACCCCTCAATATTTTAAGTTGAAAACCTAACTCTCAATGTGAGGGAAGCTTTGGGAAGTAATTATATTTAAATGAGGTCATGAGGTTGGGGCCCTCATGATGGGATTAGTGCCCTTCTGGGGAGACCTGAGTGCCCTCTCTCCAGTGCAGGCCAAAAAGCCAGCCCTCAACAGCAAGCACCTGGATGGCTGACACCTCGATCTGGACCTGAAGCTCCCAAAAGTAGGAGAATACATTTAAGGTGCCCAGTCTGTGGCAGCCTGAGCTAAGACAATACCCAAATATTCTAACTTTAACTTCTCCTGGCAGTTTTAAATATGTAAAACTCCAAGTATATTGCTTTGCTTTGCCTGAGTCTAGACTGAAAAAAAAATGTAAATGTAAAGGACACTAGAAGAGAAGGACCAACGGACAGAGAAGCCCAGCATGCCTCACACAGCTGAAGGGGCACTTCTTCCTGAGGGCTCAGAAGAGCACTGCAGGACTCCTAGTCCGGCCTCACTGCACGCTGCTGGCCGCTGGGATGCTCGCAACTGCTCACTCACACGCCACTTTCAGAAAGCACTGGGGCAACTCTTCAAAAACATGCAAGGGTATAGCTCGTCTCCAACCTGTGTTTGGTGCCACCTGAAGGTAGCCCGTGGTCCCACAGTCCCCGAGGATGCCTCACGCTGTGCTGGAGCACGTAAACATGGAAAAGTAAAAGCTAAGGAAGCACGGATCCAAGACAAGTCTGAGTCCTTCAAATTAAAGAGGACACAGGAGGAACTCGCTGGGACCAGAGGATCTGGTCTGGATGGTTGAGTGACTTGAGATGAAAACTAAACACATTTCCTTATTTGTGAAATTGCAGGGTTAGGCTAGGAGTTCTCAGGTTCTTGGCACATCCCAAGAGGAAGTCACAAATGCAGTTGGGACTCAGTTCACATGGGGCTGACAGATCTTCATTTGCCTGGAGCAGTCCCTGTTGTCCCTTTTAATTCTGAAGGATTTCCCAGTTTCGGTGATAAATATTATGGCCAGGACCAGCAGATGACATAATAGTTACACTCCTGGATTCCCACGTAGTCAACAGTGATTCAAGTCCCAGACCTTGTCGCTTAAAACTCATGCCAGGTGCACGTGTGTGTGTGCCCAAAATACCAAGAGAAGAATGGAGGAGAAGGGATTATGGTGTGGCCATTCGCCCCCGGGGGGATTTCTTGCTTTCTGTCTCTCTGCCTTTTTCACTCTGGCGAGTGCATGTGCCCTACAGCAAAAATCTCTCTTAAAAAACAACAACAAAAAAAATTGGCCTCTCTATTAAGTAGGTTCCACCCCAAGTCCAAAGCCAATGATAGATAACACCGGGCTTTGGGAAAGACAGGTTCTCAATCTCATGCATCCCTCAGGACCTCAACGGCAGCACGAGGCACGAGGTGAGGCCAGGCAACTGTGCCCCTAGCTGTACCGGGGCTCAGGCCTTTGTGCAACTCCTCTGGACTGAGCCAGAGCTTGTCTTCCAGATGAGCACCGCGGGGCCCTACTGGAGTTCTGAGGACCCACATGCTCCAGTGAGTGGGCTGCAGGTTCCAGAGTGAGGATGCAGGAAATGACTATGTACTCTACTCCTTTACACATTTTCAGTGCCTCTGTGAGTGGAACCATTAACTCAGAGGAACATTAAAGCAGTCGTGACTCAAAGGGAGGCACATCATGTTCTCGGATGGAAAAACACTGAGAAGCTGTTATGGCCACCCTCCCTGAATTCACTTATAGATTAGGTCCAATTAAGAGAACACATTAGTATTTTTATCAACAAAATAATTTTAAAGCTCATTTGGTAGGGGAAATAAATAAGGGACAAATCAAGTTTTAAACAGAACAGGAGGACTGAACAAACCTTTACTAAATAACAAGATATTGAACAGTTTCAGAAAAGAAAAAAATGTGGTGCCAATATAAAAGACATAATACAAAATGCAGAAATAAAAATACGTGGAAAATTGACACTGGGTGGCATTTCCAATCACCAGGAAAAGAAATGAAAAAGTAACCTTATTAGGACAACTGGCTCGCCCTTTGGGGTAAAATCACATTGGATCTGACTGCTCATCTTACATAGACACAACTTTCAAATGGATAAATATCAATGTTAAAAGAAAATCAGTAAAGAAAAAAAGAAACACAAGGAAATAGTTTTGTAACTGATGTGTATGTAAGGGCTTTCTGAACATTGTATTAGAATTAAAAAGCTTACAAGAATAAACTGACAAAATTTTAAACAATGAAAACAGAATCGGAGGGGACCAGCAGTTGGTGTAATGGCTATGTCGCTGGACTCCCATGTAGTGAACTGTGCTTCGAGTCCCGGACCTGGTGGCTTAAACTCATGCCAGGCATGTGTGCATGTGTGCCCAAGATTCCGAGAGAAGAATGAAGGAGAAGGGATTGCGGCATGGCCATCAAGCACACACGCCCTACAGCAAAAAAAAAAAAAAAAAAAAAAAAAAAAAAAAAAAAAAAAAAAAAAACATCTCCAAAAAAAAAAAAAAAAA
>NW_006201378.1:1970917-1983124 GCF_000334495.1 Tupaia belangeri chinensis
AAAAAAAAAAAAAAAAAAAAAAAAAAAAAAAAAAAAAAAAAAAAAAAAAACCTTTCCCAAAAAAAGGAAAGAAAATAAAGTCAGAATGTGTCATAGTCCATTAGTCTATTAATGTGTTATTGAAAAGTCATGAGTATTTTTCTATGGTTTTCTATGCAAAATTGTGTCATGACTTTCCCAACAACCCAATACCTGCGACTGGGTGATTTATAAAGACTCAGAAGTCTACTTGGCTCATGATTCTGATGGCTAGCAAGTCCAAGAGCCTGGGGCCCCCATCTGGAGCTGCATCACCACCAGCTGATAGAAGCGAGGTCAGCAGATGTGTGCAGACCTGCAGGCAGCTCACACTTTCACGAGTAGCTATCGTGGGAGCGACTCCTCAGTAGAGTAGGCACTCACTCCCTTTGTGAGACACAGCATTAACCCATTCATCCCAGTGGTGCCTCCTGATCTAGTGAGCAGGCACCAGGCCTCATTTCTTCAAGGTCTTACTGCCTCCTGATGCCATTACGCAGAAAGGCCAAGCTTCCGACACGTGAACTTTTGGGGACAAACTGTTTCCCAAACCATAGCAGAGTGCATGGTGAAATATTTGACTTTTTGTTCATAGCCAGAGGGTATGTGTACTTACCTGAGAGACAGAGAGAGAAGGGAAATGGAAAAGCACCCCCTCTTGGGGAATGGTCAGACTGTAATCCCTTTTCTATCTCTCCCTTCTTTCAGAGTTTTCAGCATGCACACGTGTACACACGCCCCTCTGTGTTTCTCAACTCACTGGGTCTAGGTCTCGAACTGCACTTCAGCCATGTGGGATCCAGTTGCCTTAACTACCAGGCCATAGGCTGGTCCTAATATTCCTCTTTAATTTACACCCACCACAACATATCTCCAATTCAGTCATCTGCTGAAGGCTCTCCTTGAGGACTGGAGGCAGCGCATGATTCAAATGCCAGAGCCCGGAAAACCAGGGCACCGAGTCATGTTACTGTTATGGCCACCACGTCTCACAGCAAAAGGCACCTCTTCCACCTTGGACGTCTCACTTTTTCTCCTCGAAAGCCTTTAATTACAATGAATACTGTCTTGCAATGAACAGCATCTGACTAAGGAAAACGGTACGTACAGCGGTAGCTTGTTTTTGGGTGGAAGCGGCCTGTACTAAGCCCTTGTGCTTATGTCCTGACATGCCCTTGATTCTTTTACTCTCCACGGCACCCCCAATTTCCAACAAGGAGACAGAGGCCAGACAGGTTAAGTAAGTTGCCTGAGCTGACACAGCAGTCAGTGGGAGGCTGGGACTGGACTTACTCATTTCCTCTCACCTGGAGTCACCAGGCCTCAGAAGTTACTCATGGAGGAGGCCCTTGCCATCGGCTCAGTACTCATTTCTGTGAGATCAATGACCCTTTGATGAGATAACCCAGGGCATGTCTGAAAAGGCCTTGACAGAAATGGTGAGTAGTGAAAAAATAAATTTAACATCCACATCTGGTAGCATTTTTTTTTTCATTACCAGAAAGCACATACACTGGACTGAGAGAAATGTGGGGAGAAAGAGAGAGAGAGAGAGAGAGCGAGAGCGAGCTCTCTCCCCAATGGGACATGGTCACACCTCAATCCCTTCTCCATTTCTCCATCCTGACAGGATTTGGGACATGCACACGTACATACCCAGTGTTTTTTTCAAGTTGCCGAGGCTGGGATTGGAGCTGTGGGAGATCTACTCCTTTACTCGCCTGTGAGGCTGACCCACATTCACTGAGCTCCCTTGTGGTTACTTGAGACACCGTGCCAGGCTGTGTGCTCCAGGCTAGTAAGAGCCGAGTGGTAACACTGTCCGTTTTCTTTTCATTGAAGGGAACACACATGCAAAACAATGCTTCCACCCAGACACCAGGCCTCCATGCCTGCCAGGTGCAAGGGAGATCGCTGCCTGACTTTGGAAGATGAGGGGCTTCGCCTGTTCATACACTGCTATACATGTGAAACGCAATCATACACTCAGTACCCAGTGGGTTTGGCTAATTCCTCTCAACGCCGTGCCTACTGCCCCTACCCATTCACTGTGTGAAAGCCCTGGATCTGCTCCCTCTGACTCTGAGTCAGCCTCTGGAGGAGCTACCCCAGCCCTGGCTGCAGAAGGAGCACAGACTCCGGAAACATACACTCAAGACAATCCAACACTGGTTTCCCCTGAGGATCGAAGAAATAGGAAAATATCACTTTTTCTTTTCTTTTTTTTTAAAAGAACTTCCCACAAAAGTAAATAAAAACGCAGGATACCTATTAACCTAGTCCTCAAAGCTCATGAACTGCCCCAAGCATGCCGTCTTTTGGGTTTTAATTTAGGGCACTATCTACTCATTGACATGAGCGAGCTCCTCTGCCTTTGAGAACATTCTTTTCTGCCATGGCCACCTTACTTTTGATGCCTAGAGGCTCCAGGTGGGAATAATGGGGAAGGCAAAGTGCTAGACCCAATGCCTCTCTCTGGGACACACTCCTTCACTCCACACCCAACTCTAGTGCAGTCATGATACTCCAAGTCACAAAAGCCAAGGGAAGCCATAGCCCCTGTGCTCCATCCGCACTCAAGAAGCCTCTACTCCTGTGGAGAGAGAGAGAGAGAGTGCTCCATCCGCATTCAAGAAGCCTCTACTCCTGTGGAGAGGACAGCATGACTCTGGCAGTGACGACACGTGAGGGATGCTGACAGGTCCCAGGCCTTGGCATCTTATGTAAAATGACCCCACACTGAAACCTGCAACTTCATTTTCATTCATTTGGTTGGCAACGGAAGTCAGAGGAGGCTGGGACATGTCACTGGCTCTCAATCCACTCGTGGGGCTCCACCCCTTTTTCTCTAGCAAGAGCTATCCATGTCACTCCTGCTCCCAAACATCTCATATGAATCATGACAATCTTTCCAGGCTTGTCACTAGGATGTGGTCAGCACCACTTATTTTCTGTGGACACCCAGAAACACTCTGCTCTGATGACAACCATGCCAAGTCCCCTTGTTCATTTGCCTAGTGTGGCTCCCTCTGGGCTAGGGGGATCGCTATTTGGGTCCTCCATACTCCGAACGTTCCTGGCATTGTACACACACATATCCCACTCTGGCGCCACGTGGGGTCAGTCTCGGGGGACAGCAGGGACATTTCTCTTTGAATTCCCAGGTCTGTGCACAGTGCCTGAACTATGGCTGGGGCTCCATAATGTTTATGTATAAATACTCTGCACTAGTTATACTGTTAATTCCCTTTTATTTACTTATTTATTTTTTCAGAATGAAATCTCACTGTGTTGAGATCCTCCTGCCTCAGTCTCTGGGCTGGGACCACAGGTGGGTGTGTACTTCCACGTCTTGCTCTTTCAGACATGACCTGGCTATGCTGCCCAGGCAGGCCTCGAGCTCCAGATCCTCCTGCCTCAGTCTCTCACGTCGCAGGGACCACAGTGCATGTGTGACTCGCCTTTAAGCTGGACTGGCAATCAAACCTGGTTCTCCACTGTGGTCCTACCTTGCAGGGCACAGTATCTTAGCAGTGCATGCTGCCAAGGATGGGCCTTATTAACTCACCCTTAAAGTTCATCTATTTCTTTCATGAGCAAGGAAGACAGAGAGAGAAAGAGAGTGAGCACCCCTGGTCAGGGCTCGGCAGGCCTGGGATCATGGGCACATGCGTGCCCTGGTGTATGCACGGGGTCTCCAGCCATAGGTCTGAAACCTTTTCAAGTGTAGTGTCACATTTCACCACTGCCATCACTCGGCTTCTATTAATTCACTTTTGATGGTCTTATCCAACTAGACCTTGAAGCCTAAATATTTTATTTTCCTCCTAATGCCTGCCATGGTGTTCTGTACACAAAAAGTACTCAGAAATAGGACCCATTTGTGCAAGTGGCTGAATATCGGCAGTTTAAGTTTTATAAAATAGCCTGTGGACACTGTAATGTGCCATAAAAGATAACAAGAATCTATGCTAAAAAATAACGCAGAGAAACCTAGAATTTCACATGACCGTTTCACACCAGAGTGAGGATCAGAATCACAGAGGGAAGGAACACAGGTTTAAAAACACATGTTCAGAAGCCGGAAGTGGCGCTGCAGTAAACGGTAAGGCTGTGAGGCACACATCTGTGAGTGCGTGTGTGTGCGCGTGCGCACACATGTGCCCACAATCCAGGCCTGGCTTAGGCTGGAGCTGGGCTGCGGTTCTGGGACACCATTAGGGGTGTTCTCTGTGTCCTTCCCTCTCTGTATCTCTCACTCATGAAATAAATAAAACTTGAAACAAACATAAACTTTTAAAAACAAAGAGGAAATGAGTTCTAGACAAATAACGATGCTGGGTCCCAACACTTTTGATTATTAGTAAAATCACCTTATTCAAAAATAAAACGACGTGTGTACACATATTTATTACTTCAAATTTTTTTAAGCATAGAAAGAAAAAAAAAGTTTCCAATGCTCACAATCACTATGTACTGAGTCATAAGATAACACTGAGCCATTTTTTCTTAAGAAGCAAGAAGCCAAAAAGATTGACAATTAGGAAAATGGCCTCAAGCCAAACCAGGCTTCCTTCTGGATGTCTGACTAATTTCAGCCCCAGGTGAGTTCGGGCCCAGTCCGCAGTGAAGGGTAGCCAGTAAGTGAATGTGTTAAATGTGTAAGGCACCCTGCTAGCCTTACACATTCGTCTTCTGCAGACCGGGGCAGAATCTGCACACTGCCCATGGCCCAGGGAGCACTTACCTTCAAGAGCATCCAGGAAATGCAGGTGAACGGGGTGCTCATTTCTAGGAGCAATGTGGTCATAGCTAGATAGTGGCCAGCATTTAGATTGATCACTGAGCCAAGAAATCCAAGGAAGGCAAACAGATGGTGGATGACTAAAAACCAGTCGAATGTCCAGAAGAACCAGTTGGATAGGTGAACTGCAACATTTTCAAAGAAAAAGAATCCTGTTGCCGTAGCGATGTGAAACCAGCACCAGTTCTGCTGACCCTGCGCCTTGTCGGCATGGAGCTTGGGGTCCCCCAGCAGAGCCCAGAGGCCCGCAGCCGTGCTCTGAACACCAAAGACGGCACGCGTGGCCGCCAGGTCCCAGAAGACCTTCTCTTTGGCTACCAGTGAACGGTAAGTGGCATTCAGGGAAGATGACAACTGGTGGCACACAATGAAGACACCCAGGTAGAAGAAGAAGCCGGCGACTATCAGAGTGGAACGGATATTCCAGGAGGCGTAGTCCAAGTCAAAAATGCTCTCTGACATGCCCCCATCACCCGTGGGATTCATTGTCCTGAACTGTATGCCAAAGGAGTCCTGGGGCCAACACGGGGCTTCGGGGCTCTACGCTGCGGCTTGTCCAAGGGAACGAGGTCAGTGCAGCTCTTTCTGGGATCTTCATGTATCTGTCTTGAATCTGAAGAAAAGATAATCCCCTTTATTTCAACTAAGCCAGGACACGTCACTAACCCAGTAACACAAAAACACTATCATTAAAAAATGTTCATTCTGTACCTTAAACTTACATATTTACAACAATAAATTAACATAGGAAGATAACTTCTATTGAAAGGATGGGAGAATACAAGAAAATGAAACAGGATGGAGAGAGAGGCGAAGGCGGCAACACGGCTAACAAGAACCATGGTCCTGGCTTCAACCTGTGGATAGTCCACAAACAAGGCTCCAGCTTCCGTGGCAGTCTGCTGATCTGTGACACAATGCACAGATCCCCTAGGGTAAAACACACTGAAGTAGTTACACGGGGATATACTTAAAGCATTTTAATTCTAGAACCCGAGACAGAAACGTCACTTCGGTGCTCAGAGGTCTGTGTGGCAGAGATATTTAGGAATAGACTGCATTTCAACCACAGAACACAGACATGGGCTGGCCACACCTGGGTCCAAACCCCTCTGCTGCTGCTTACTGGCACACTGCTTTTGGCTTCTCCAAAGCTCAGGCGACTCATTTAAAAATCAGGACCATGAGCACCAGAGGAGTACTGGCTATTGCGGGGCTATGGTGACATCTGGCACATAGTAGTGAGTGTTCAGTGCCATGCAGATGTCCTTGTAAGCAGTGGAGGAAACAGTAAGTCCTCAGGTCTAGTGTATTAACTTGTCAACATTCTGATCTGTTTGTCCTCAACATCTCATCTGAAAAGAGCGCCATGCATGTAGATGGTCAGGTTCATCTTGGGAAAGATCCCACAAAGAACTGAGGGGCTCTCGTCTGTTCAATCCACTGAGCGCCTTTCCACCTATGTGGCTCTAGACAGTACTCACAGCCTAAGAGAAGTGCCTCCCAGACGCGACCCACGTCCAGCCTGGATGAGAGATTCCTGATGGCCTTTTCTAGAAGCTACAAGCTCCAGATGCACCATGTAAGAGTTTTCTCCATGAGAGTAACTAGAACATACTCCAATGGCAATGAACCCTCTGAGGCACCAGCGGCACCTACCTGTCGACTATTACGTCCCCACTGTCTGATATGAGGCCTGGTACACAATAGGCACTTGAGAAATATTTGTTGGATATGTGAGCGGATTCTAAATTATGCTCAAGTATTCAAATCTAAGTGTTCAAATCTAGTTCAAATCTAAATCTTGTTATGTTGGCAAGACTGCGAAGACCAGAGTCTCCAATTCTCGAAACTGGACGGAATCTGATAGTATCCAGTCCAGCCTGTCACTTTACATGGCAGGAACAGGATGCGCAGAATGGGGATGGCGGAAGCAGTTATGGACAAAGCAGCACCAAGGGCCTGGCCTTCAGATTCCCACCCACTCCCCTTCTTCGTCCCATCAGTTGTAGCTCCCACCCCTGCCAGGGACATAGCACTTAATCAGGGAGGGGGGCCTTGTTACTCATACCCAGTGCATCGAAGAGAAGGTGTAGAGACCAACCAAGTCTCTCCCATGGCTAGAGCCCTCAGTTCTCTGGGAAAGTCCCCACAGTGGGCTGACTTATGAGGCAGCAGGACCACAGCTGTGCGCTAGGATGAGATGTTCATCTATGGTAATTCTGCAAAACGCAGAGTGCTATTCAGTGAAATGGAAGCCACAACCACGCACCCCCAGGTCACCAAAAGGTCTAGCTCACTGCCGTGGATCCTCCATCTGGGATCTAACGCACACAACAAAGAGAACATTTATATCTACTGAACACTTAGATTTGATAATGGTCTATACTCAAAGGCAACATGGCTGAAGTGTTTGTTTTCCTTTCTGTTTTTCAACTAACGCTCTGGCTTTCATGCAGGTCAGCTCTGTGCTATCACAAATCTAACAAGGGGAGAGAAGACCATATTCACATTCACACTCCTCCCCAGAATTCTGACCGATTCCATCTCACTCTTCCCCTGGTGTGTTTTCAGGGCACACATTGCACTCCCTGATGACTGTCACAGATGCCAACAAAGGCTGCTCTGTCCACAACCGACGCCTCGGGGCCCACACCTCTGGCCGCATTACAGTAAAACTCCAGTGTATTTACACATCTCCAACCACACTTAAAAGTTAACCTGTGCAGAGAGCAAGTTTAACACGGTATCAAGGGGCTAGCAAGAGCACTTGGTACTGGTGTCCAGTCTGCGGTCACCTTGCAACCCCAGTCCACTTTACAGGGACAGACCAACTTCAAGCACTCTAGTGCTGAGAGGGGAGACAGATGTCAGGGTTAGAGGACCCATTTGGGTAGAAGGGTTATCTCATGACCAGACACTACGTGGCAACTCAACCGAAAGGTTATCACCTCCCACAGAAGCATACACTGATCAAGTGTGGACTTCTCTTAATATTTCTTCTTGTACTTTTCCACAAGTCAGTCATGAGATCTGTGTTACGGTTCCTATTTTGCTGTGATTGCATCAGTATGCTCTTGGTCAAGCCACCCCACTCCCATGGGACCTTTGCCTTGAAGTAAGAGGCCCCTGACTCTGAATGCTCTGCCTAAAGCAGTGACTCAGAATCGCCCCAGTGGAGGTGACAAGTCCAAGTGCTGCTTCAGGAAGGTTGTGGTTTGGTCAGGATGGGAAGGTCTTTAGGACACAAGGACCAAAGAATCAAGAACAGGTCAGCTTGGTGGGCTCTGATCTTGGTCTTGCTCTGTAGACACTCAGAAGACAAGTGTCTTTCTTAATTACATTGGGCTCCGGTGTCTGACGATGGCCAAAAAAAAAAAAAAACCATAAATACAGAAATGTGGGAAAGTATCTACCATGTGCCAGGCACACTCAACTAGTTTGTTTACTCTTTACCAGACAAGAGAATGGCTTCCAGGTCTTCAAGTCTTTTAGGTATCTTTTTGGAGAAACCACCATATGGAAAGAAAGATCTACAGGCAGGATAAGGCCAGCTACTGAAACAGAAGGTGAGCCAGAGTTGACCAGGCAAAACTTCTTGGCTGTCACAGAGCAGGTGTCAAGTAGAGATACAGAAAGAACAGATTATAAGAATCAGAACTCTCACCCCTTCAGATCCCATCACCAGTTCCCCTTGCTCTGATTCCTTGCTCAAAACCTCCTGTTTCTATATAGTTGTGTGCACGGAGAGTCAGGCAAGCCGGCACTGTACTGGCCCAGTCTATGTGAGACTCTGACTTTGGCTAGCACCAATCAGCACCCTCCAGACAGGGTTGGACACACAAGTTGAGTTTTTCAACTGTCTGAGCCATGAAGGTAGAAGGCCAGGCACCAGGTTGCAGGGTGCCAGTATCCAGCCTCAGCAGGCAGTCAGCTTCCATGGAGTCCTGCAGAGACCTGTTGTCCTTTCACAGTGTTACTGTGGGAACAGCTACAATTCACCGAGTCACCAGGCAAGCACCCACAGAAGGGGGGCCTTGCTCTGAGAGGTGTGCAGGCAGTGTGTCAAAGGTCCAGTTCTCTTTTTGCTTCTAATTCTGCTTCTTAACCTACCCACATCACTCTCACCTTAAATGGGCAAAAGAGACACAGGCATCACTACTG
This sequence comes from Tupaia belangeri chinensis, assembly GCF_000334495.1. NCBI lineage: Eukaryota > Metazoa > Chordata > Mammalia > Scandentia > Tupaiidae > Tupaia > Tupaia belangeri. Next base: position 1,979,904 of record NW_006201378.1, read on the forward strand.
TCCTACCACTGTGTGCCTGCTCTCTTCATGTCGCCGGAGGCCTAAAGAATAACGCGCAGCTGAAAGTCACTGCTCCTTCCATGAGTAAAACTGGAGACCGAACAGCACAGACTCAGCATGTTCTCTGAACCTGGAAGAATCTCAGGTCCTTCCATCCACCCCCTTCATTTCAGCGGTTGAGGAACTGGAAAGAAGCAAACCCTGGAGAGGCTGTCATCTTGGCAATAGCTGGAAACTCATGTCTTGACTCTCTGCAGATTATTTTCTTTGGAAAAACAGCATCTCCAAACCTCATCTTATTCTAAGATCCAATGGGTTATGCTGCTCTATTGCACTGGATTGTGCATTTTTAAAAAATATGAATGTAAAGGGCCAGCAGGCAGCATGGTGGTTAAGGTGCTGGATCCCACATGGCTGACTATGCGGTTCAAGACCTGGACCCGGTAGCTTGAAAACCACACTGAACACATGCATTTGTATGACCAAAATCCTGAGAGGACAATGGAGGAGAAGGGACTATGGTGTGGCCATCCTCGCTGGAGCATGACTGCTTATTTTCCCACTTTTGTCTCTCTCTGGTGAGTGTACATGCCCTATGACCAAAAAAAAAGAAATTAGTATGACTTGTAGTTCCAGTACTGCAGTGTGACCAGGAACTGAGACTCAGTGGTCACCAGAACCCCTTCAGCACTATCTGTCATGTGACTTTGAGCTCCTCCTATTCTCTGGGGGCTAAACTGCTACAATACCAGCATTTTTGTATTTGGTTAAAATGATTTATCCAAAACATAGAAATGAAGTCAAACTGAGGGAAGATGATTGTGTGTTCTGTTTTTGCTTTTCTATGTTAGATCATTGCTTCACAAACCCCCTGAAGATGACTTGACCTTCTAGGAAAAATAGTTGAACGCACCATCTACTCCCCATTGGGCCTGAGGCATTTTACAATCTGCAAAATTGTAGATTAACCTGTAGAACACTGATAAGAGTCAATAATTTTCCTTTCCATTCAGAAGAGAAGATAATTGCAACAGCTATGGTTTCATCGCAGATAGGATATTCGCCAATTTTGTATTTAGCCTAGCAATCTTATTTCAACATTCCTTTTATCCACCTACTACAACAATCCTACTAATGTATGTTCTCTTTTGAACTGGCACTGCTAGCTTGCTGGAGCCTTCATCAATAAGTTAAATATGGGGCCAGCAGGTGGCATGGTGGTTAGGGTGCTAGACTCCCCCATGGCTGACCACAGTTTCAGCTCCAGATCTGGTGGCTTAATCACACCAGGTACACGTACATGTATGTGCATGCCCAAAATCCCAGGAGGAAAATGCAAGAGAAAGGATTGCGCCTTGGCCAACCCCCTGGAGAATGATTTCTCACTTTCCTTCTCACTATCTCTCTCTGGAGTGTGTGCACACCCTATGGCAAAAAAAAAAAAAAAAAAAAAGTTAAACATGACCTGACATGGGCTGTTTTCATGAGATTTGTACTTCTAGTAGTTTCAGAATTACATGTAGATAGTCTGTAAAATATGTTTTTAAAATCGAAAGAAATACATGTCAAAAGAATTGAAAGTACCTATCATAATGTAAGGTTCTTTGTTGAAAATGACATAAATCCTTGATTTGATTATCACACACTGTATGTAGCCTCTGAAAAACCATACCATGTGCTATAAAGATATACAACAATAAAATATAAAGAAATTATAAAAGAAATATATGCTCAATGAACAAAGGTCAGAAAATATAAATATAAAAATACAAAAATTAAAGACTTAATCATCTTCCCCAGCTCTAAACACTCTCACTATTTTTAGTGCCTCCTGAGTGAACTGTTTTTCTACGTAATCTTTTCTTTTTTTCATAAAAAGGGATAATATAATACATGTTGTCTGTGGCCTTTTTCTTTCCTCTTAGGTACATACCATTACGTTTCTCCTGTTAATCTTCATCTACGACATGGTTCTTAATGGCCGTGGAGACTAGAGACGTATCATTTCCTTATCCAATGCCCTATTAGGTATTTTCCCCAGTTTCTTAATATCATAAAATATCTGTAGTGGACGTCTCCAAGGCCACCTAGAGAATGTTATTTCAGCTCTTTTTAGGGAACTGGATGCTGGGGAGAACTTCCATAATCACTACAGCCTAGAAAATGATGACCCGTCCATTCGTGTTGTTTTTCTAAGGCACGGAACTGCCAAACCACGACAATCATTAGTATTTCCTTTATTATTGTTTTTTTCCTTCTCATAATCTCATAAAAGTTTTTGAAGTAAAACTTTTCAAAATACAGAAATAAGCAGAAAGTCCCTAGTTACAGAATTCAGAAAGCAAATTCACACAGAAGTTATAAAAAGCCAGTAATCTCTTTTTTTTTTTTGGAGAGATTTTTGCTACAGGGTGCGTGCGCTTGCCAGACAGAGAGACATTAGAGACAGAAAGGAGAAATCACCCCTCAGGGGGGAATGGTCACCCCTCAATCCCTTCTCCATTCTCCCCTCGGGATCTTGGGCACGCACGCACACGTGCCCGCCGTGAGTTTTAAGCCACTGGGTCCGGGATGCAAACCGCGGTCGACTACGTGGGAGTCCAGCGACATAGCCATTACGCTAACTGCTGGTTCCCATAATCAGCAATCTTTGGAAGGAAAGTCACAGCCGTATCTACCAGGGTGGCGCCTCTTCCCACCACCTATACCCCACCTGCCCCTGGGCCTCTGGTAGCAGAGCCCAGCATCCCGAGTCTCCCCCAGCCCAGATGACTCCATCAACAGTGGAGGCCACACCGCGTAGGACACCTCTTCCTACACCCAGGCTGGTGACGAGGGCTCCAATGGCATGCGTGTGGCTCTGAAATAACCCTCTCCAGGCCTCACCTCTACACAGGCAGGACATCGCACCTGCCCAAGCCCACAGGTGGGCTGCGAGGTGAGGCGTGACAGCGCCTGTCCTTTCCCTCCGTCCTGCGTTTGCTCTGGATCCAGAGTCAGCGTTCGCGTCGGGGGCCCTCTTGCCCTTAAGCCGCCTCGCGATACCGAGCACAGAGCAGCAGGACCCCGGCCTGCGCGGCTGCAGGGACTCACACGGCCCGCAGGAGCGCGGTGGGGCTGGGATGCCTCAAATACTTGGGGCCGTCCCCAAACCGCGGACCCAGCCCACAACACCGCCCCGTCACCCACCGCCCTCACTGGGGATCCCCCGTTCCCCGCCT
>NW_006201378.1:1983316-2009770 GCF_000334495.1 Tupaia belangeri chinensis
CTCTTCCACCGCGGGCGCAGGGGGCGCAGGGCGGTGCCTCCCGACGGCCGCAGCGCGCAGGGATCCGGCGGAGGCGGAATGGTGGGGAAGACGGCGCGTCGGCAAGGTGGGGTCGGTCCGGCCGCGCTGCCGCCCCGCCCCTCTCACGCTCTCTGCGGCGCGACACGGACCTACCTTTGTGTTCAGGCTGGAGCTGGAGATCTGCGAGGAACCCCATGAGGGTTCGCGTGCACCGTACAGCCAAGGCCCCCGAGCCGGGGGATCCACAGCTTCAGTGCACGCCCCAGTGGGGGACCCGGAGTCCACAGCCCACGGAGACCACCACTCGGAGACCCTCTCCAAGATTGTCCCGCACTGAGATCCCTTTCTACACCCCGACTCCCTGCAGGGAACTCCCAGAGACCTGCCTTCTCCCAGGGCCCTGAAGCCAGCCTCTAGCCATCCTGGTGCCCCGGAGGTTGTCTCGGTCTCTGCATCGACCACAGGACGCAGCCAACCGGGGACATCGTGGGAGGGGACGACTTGAGCACTCGGGTAGTAGTTTCACTTCCTGCTCCTGGGGCACATGTCCTGCACCCCAGCCGGCACGGGACCCTGTACTGAGTGGGATCCTGGGAAGCGGGTGGGATTTCGCACCTTGCAGACAGTTACCACCGTTTTTTATCTGGGAAATTCTTCTATCTCAAACAGCTCTTTTTATTTTCCCAGGGCCCACTCGGTTTATAGGGTTTATTTTAAAATGAAATGACCATCTGAGACCGCTTGTTTTTCAAAACCGTCCAGGAGGAGCAGCGGCTGCGTTAGCATTGAGCGCACATTTTTTAAAAAGTAATTTAATTGACAGATGAAGCAGGCGAAAGCTGTGTAACTATGAGCTAGGTTTAGACTCTTTCCAGATGAGACCTTGCCCTCCCTCCCTTAGAACCTGAATGCTTCTTACCAAGCAAGCCATCCAGAGTGGCCTCACTTTGGGGAAGGAGCGACGTTTGCTGATCTCGCCTGTACTATGAGGTTATCCCACTGTGACCCTCCCGTCCAGCAGCTAGGCCCACGGAGTTTGGTAGACTGGGGGTTTTATTTTGATGGTAGATTGCCAAGTTTTGGACGACCTGGAATCCCCTAGCTAAACACAAAACACGGGACTGTGAGGTCAGTCCTGGTTGCAAGCACGCACAGCTCTGTGAAGTCGGCATGTACTTGGTGAGCCTCTGAGCTGTGGGTGTGCAATTGCCCAGTTGTGCAATGTGGGTGCAACACTCGTCAGGTGCTCTGAGATTTCCCAGTGCTCCCCCACGGAGTGCATGGTACACTTGGCCAAGAATAGATCAGGTGACCACTGAGTTCAGCCCTCCCTGAGAGTCTCACCAGAAGGCTTTTATGTATTCCAGTGATTATCATCTCAAATGATATTGATTACGTATATAGCATATATGTGTGTGTGTGTGTGTGTGTGTGTGTGTGTATATATATATATATATATAATGATATTGAGTATATTATATGTATATATATGCTATCTATATAATATTTACTATATTGTAGTGTTTTGTTGTTTTCAATTGCCAAAGGGGCCATGCACTCATCAGAGAAAGAGAGGGAGGAACTCTCTAGTGGGCTGTGGTCATGCTCTCCATCCCATAGGACTTGGGGCACTCAGGCAGACACCTACCACCTGTGTTCCATGCCACTGTAGCCGATTCTGCCAGGGGTTGGACACGTGAGATCATTTCCCTCAACTGCTAGGCACCACCAGCCCAGAACATACTGCCGTTTTTAAGTGCTTGTTTTAGTTCTTTACATACTTATTTATCTGTTAATAACTAGTTTAGTTATTTGCTATTTCTCTCCCTCTCCAGATTAAAATGTAAGCCTCATGAGCATAGGGACTGGTTTTGTTCATTCTCTCATTCTTTAGAATAGTACCTGGTATTTAACTGGTGATCAGTAATTGATTATTGAAAGAGCATGATGTAGGATAGTGTACATGAAAAATATTTAGACAAGTCACCTTTATTCACCCTGCCTGCCCCAACCCCACGGACCTAAATTATGAGACGCACTCAAAAATGTTCACAGCGTTGAATTAAAAATATGATGGATCCTATGATGCGTGCTTCACATGCTTTCTTCCTCATTTTCCTGTAACATGGCAAAGATAACTGCTTTATTGCCCCTTCAGGACTGTTTTCGGGAGTTAAATAAAAGGTTTAAATTATGAATGCCGTTTGAAAATAAAGTGTCATAAGGTTGTTTTATCTTTTCAGTACATTGTATGAAAAAGATGTTTATATTTAAGATTATTTTTCTGACATCTCATGTAGGTTTATTGAAACCTGAGTCCTTAAGGTTGCCTAAAAACATATGTAAATACATGTTTTAGCAGAGATTGCGACAGTAATCTTCACAGTTTCCTCAGATTTCATTCTCAGGACACTCTGAGGGTAATATTGTTAGGCCTGTCTTTTATTTTTATTTATTCATTTATTGTTTAGAGAGATTTTTTTTAAAGACAGAGAGAGACAGAGAGATAGAAAGCAAAAAATTACTCCCTGGGAAGATGATCAAGCTGCAATCCCATCTCCATTTTCCTCTCAGGATTTTGGGCACACAGGCACACATGCCTGGTGTGTTTTAAGCCACCTGGTCTGGGACTAGAACTGCAGTCAACTATGTGGAGTCCAGCAATGTAACCATTACACCGTCTGCTGTTCCCTGTTAGGCATGTCTTAAAAATTAAGGAACTGGGGTCCAGCAGTTGGTGTGGTGGTTAAAGTGCTGGATTCCCATATGACTGACTGTGCGGTTCAAATCTCGGACCCTGTGGCTTGAAAATCATTCTGGGTGCATATGCGTGCGTGCCCAAGACCCAAAGAGGGGAATGGAGGAGAATGGATTGCAGCATTGCCATCCCGCTGTTCTGCGAGTACACACACACTATGGCAAAAGAAAAAAAAAATTAAGGAACTGAAACTTGGGAGGATGAAATAGTAACCTGCTTAGTCATGGTAATGATAAATTCCTCAGTTGAATTTTTTTTCTCTTGCAGAAATGACAATAATTTATCTTAATAGAAAAAAAATCGGTCATTTAAACATTCCAGTATTGTGTCTTTTCACTCTGCACAGTGTTAAAAAGTTAGTTTTGTTTGCTTTTGTAAACAATTATAGGTACAACCCATAGTAAATACCCATGTGGGATTTGGAAGACTGAATGAGGCCCAGCTTGGTTCTATCCACTTACTATCATCACAAAGAAGGCACTGGATTATCAATACCTGGTCAGGCTCTTCCTGCCCACCCACTGTGATCACAGCTCTTTCACTTCTCCCCATCTAAGAATCGAATAATAAGCATCTATTTTAACTTTATTGCCTGTCAGGCATAGAGTCACCCAGACTGGATAGGCACCATTTGAGGCAGGCACCATTCATTATTTCACAGAAAGAAAACCGATGGTCAGAGGTTAAAGTTAAGCAGCTTGTGCAACTGCACACAACTGATAAATGCCAAAGCTGAGTTCTGAAACAATGCCATCCAGTTTCTGGAGAAGACAATTGAAATGACATTTAACAGAGGTGGTTTGGGATAGTTTTAGCATTCTCTTTTTCTGATGATGTGTGTAATGCCAGCTCTTTGAACGGTCTGGCTGTTTCATTAGGAGAAAAGACATTTTTTAAAAAGATATTAGCAGGGTAGTAATACTTCTCCTATTCCTTTCTCCTACACTAAGAGAAATATTTACATTCTCAGAGGAATGAATAACAAGGTGAAGGAGGCAGAAGAGAATTTCTCCGATTTAAATACACAAGGCCATTCATTGCAGAGCAGTAGGCGGTTCTGCAGGTGGTGATGGACCACAGAGCTTCCTAACACAATCCAAGTTCATGATCAGCTGACAGTGGACAGCACCAAGCGCATGATTCTTCGGGTTTATGCAGCTTGGACAATGGGTTTCTCAGCCGAACTATGGCAAACACTCTCCCTGATCAACACTGGATCCTCTAAGCTCTCAAAACCCCAACCTTGGGCCTTGGCCTGCTGAATCTAGTTTTAACAAGAATCCTTCTGGGTCAGTGCAGTGAAAATCCACTACCCTGGATATTTGATCAAAGTCTCCAACCTCCCTCCTCGCCATCAACAATTTTTCACCCTGGCCTGCCTTCAGCAAAAATCCCTCTAGCCTTAATGTTTGCTCCTAGAAAATTTCCATCCAGAGTTGAGCCCAATCTCTCTCCTCTACTGCAGAACCCCATTGTGATAGTCCCTATACCTATCCTGATAGTCTGCCTTATTATTTTTTAACAAGTGTTCTAAATATTTTTTTCTTTAACAACTGTGGCAAAATTACAATTTCTTGGGAAAAAATTTAAAACATCATAGAAAAATGTATCACCATCATTTCTGCTTAGGTAAATGTTTGTTTTTTCCATTTCTTTTTTTTTTTTCTTTTTAGTTTTTTTCAATAGGGCATGTGGGCTCAGTGGAAATAGATGGAGAGAGGAAAAGTGAGAATCACCCTTTTAGGGTAGATGGGGGGATGGCCATGCTGCAATCCCTTCTTCTCTATCTTTCTCTTAAGATTTTGGGCACGCATGCACAAGCACCCAGTGTGATTTTCCTAGTCGCTGGGTCTGAGACTCAAACCGTTGTCAGCTATGTGGGAGTCCAGCACCTTAACCACAGCACCACTGGTGGACTCCCTCCATTTCTTTTTCTGAAAGGCATATCCTGAAAAGGTGACTATGGCTTGGATCCAGGGCACTCAGAATACTGTAGTAAAGGCCTACGAACTTGGGTCTCGTTCTGTTCTTGCCAGGGTTGCTGTTTCTACTGGCTTTGTGACCATGGAGGGGTTGATTATCCTTTCTGAGCCACAAATGTAAAAGGATGAAATTGGTCTCAAGTCTCTTCCTCATGGGCTCTATGACCCCAAAGCTTCGCTATGTGATGGTCAGTTAAACACACAGAGAGTGTGCTTCCTGGAAAAACCAATGACCTTGAAGCTAATGGCTGTAATTGTCTTGACAGAAATAAATCCTTAAATCTTGGTTGGCCAAAGGCATTGCCATAACAACCAGTGTTTTAAAGATACCCTCATGAGATTATGTTCATTGAGGGGCTATAAAGACAAGCTTTTCTTGTGGGGCCACCAGAGCATGTCATCATCCTGGCCATCTTTGTTCTGTGTGGACATTTGGCAACATCTGGCGAAATTTTTGGTTGTTACAACTGAGGGGTGGGGAGGTGTTCCTGGCATCTAGAGGGTAGGGACAAGAGATGTTGATAAAAATCTTACAGTGCTCAAGTCACCCCACAGTGAAGAATTATCTAGCCCCAAATATCAAGAGTTCTGAGTTTGAGAAACCCTCATTATGAAAAAGGAAATGCCTCCAATTAAAAACTGAAACTGTAGAGAGGGACACTATTCTGCCTGAACTTTCCACTGTTCCCAAATAGGTCTCTTAGCTAGTTACATCTCTGGAATGATGTTAGCTGGTGCTTCTGTGACCAGAAGGACTTTAGCGCAACTTCAGAAAATGATTACTTCATATCTTGGAGAGATAAAACTGCTTTGACTTATTTTTCACCATAAGTACTATTTGAGGCTCAAAACTAGACTCTCTCCTCCTATACAAAACATAATTTGATATAAATGAAATATGTAGGCATACAAAATAGTTTAAAGAAAGTTTATGAGTTTACAATGTCAGGTAGAATGGTACCAGGTAAGTAACTAAAAAATAACACCTTGACTTGGTAGACTTGCCAAATTGTTAAACAATGAAAACTTAAGTTTTCATTTCAAATTTTCCTCCCAGGCAACTGTGTTGAGAGTAGATTTCTAGACGAGGATGCGAAACTTTGGATCGGTTGACCAGAAACCACAAACAGAAATTAGAAAACAAAATTCTAATTCTCATTTTCTTTCTCTCTTTCAAAGTAACTAAATCCAAGTTGTCCTGAATTAACCAGGCTCCAGACGTCCTCCGGGTCACCAGTAACTAGAACATACACATCCTCTTATGAATCTCCTTGGTGGAAAACAGGTGGAGCTGGCTATAATTTTCATAATGAGTTGGCAGGCATGGGGTTTACTTCAGACAAGGTTGAGTCATTCAACATGAAAAGAGCGTATAACATGATGGTTCTCTGGAGGAAGCAGGACTCCCACGCAGCATGATTTTTGTCATTACACCTTCCATGCGGCTGGACCAAATTGCAGTTTGACCTACCCCGAGCCCAGTTGGCAGACCTGTTATTGTGTAAGTTGTTCAAGGTAAAGAGACTACCAGATGATGCAATAAGACTAATTATTATTTTTGTGATTGAAAGCATGTTCACACACATGTTGGGGGGAAAAAGAGAAAAAACAAACAAACAAACAAAAACACCCTCAATAGGGTTTTTGTCATCACTTTCTCTAGCCCTTTTGCTTTTCAAGATCCTGAGTTTGTACATGCACATCCAAAGTGTTTTCAGGCTGACCCAAAGACATGAACCTGTGGTCAGCCATATGTCCCCAGTCTTGCAGGGTGTTTGTGGTACCACTGTGCCTGAGTGGCTGGGCCTACGAGGTTTACAACACAGTGTCCAGTGAGGAGCTAACGTGAGCAAGCTGCCTGGGCCAGGGGAAACCTGACCAATGTTAGTGTAATGTGTGCACATGCTCCTTGGTAGAGGAGGAGCCATATTTCCTCAACAAAAGCATAACTAATATTGCTTTATATTTTTCCTCTTGGCTAGAAGACCTTTTGTTCTTTTATACCAATAAATATTAACTATGGGAAACAATTAGTGACTGACTTCTATGCATGTATGAGCAAAATTCTTTTCTATGCTTTGTTTATTTAAAGAATGTAAAATGATTTGTGCTTGTGTATAGAAACACCAAGGAAAAAAACCCAGATATTAGTCTTAGCATACTTACCATATTGCAGAAAACCACAATACCTGTGCATGTAGTGCTTTAGTTTATAAAGTTATTTTTTTATTTTTTATTTTTTGAGAGGTTTTTGCTATAGGGTGCATGTGCTCGCCAGAAAGACAGAGAGAGACAGAGAGATAGAAAGTGAGAAATCCCCCCCCTCCTCGCCAGGGGGGATAGCCATGCCACAATCCCTTGTCCTCCATTCTCCTCTTGGGATCTTAGGCACACACACACACATGTGCCTGGCGTGAGTTCAAGCCACCAGTTCCGACACTCGAACCGCGGTCGACTACATGGGAGTCCAGCGACATATTACACTAACTGCTGGTCCCTAAAGTTATGTTTTAATAAACATAATTTAATTATGTCTCAGGGAATATTAATTAAATAAGTGAACATGGCCATGTCACTTAACCTTGGTACATTTTAAGAAGAACAGAGATACTGTTCTCAAGAAGGATGTGTTCTCAGTTGTGTGTGTGTGTGTTTATGTTTATGTATCTACTTCTGTGAATGAGAAAGAAAGGGGAATGAGAGAGACAGCAGCTCCCATAGGATCGCAGTGTTACGGTCCACCCAAGCCTTCAGCCAGCCCAGGGTCATGGACAATCATGTGCCCTGCATACTCAGGGTGGTCTCGAGACTCAAACTGGAAAACTTCTCAGGTGGGATCACTTTGTACAGTGTCCCATTTTACTGCTGTGCCATCAGTTGGCTTTTCACTTTTTATATCTTATGACGCTTTGACACGTTGGGACTTGCAGTTCCTCCCAGGTAAGCAGTCCCCTGGGGATAATAAGCACACCTTTGATATGCTCACTGACCAATCCAGAGTCCACACAAGGCTCTGCTTTATCCATCTCTCCTGCCTCCCAGGCAGGCCAGACAGCAGACAATGAGGGGCAGCCCCTTCCCCAGGAGCCTATTGGAATTATTCAAACTCTCCAACCCAAACGTGGTCATGCTGTTCCCCTCCCTGGCCCATTGCATCCTGAAAAAACCACAATGAAAGTTTCCGCCTCTGTTGTCCTCTCACTACTGCCTCCAGACTGAACTGCGTGCTCCCTGAGTGACCCTGCAGGCTGCACTGCGTGTCCTGTATCTGTGGGATCTCTGCGTGTAAGCTTCTCTCATGACAACCATCTCCATGTCTGTATCCTACCACACCTGCTTAAAACAAATCAAGCAGATGGCATAGTGGTTGGATCACTGGACTCCCATATGGCTGGCCACAGTTCAAGTCTTGGATCAGGTAGCTTGAAAATTGTGCCTGGCATGTGTGTGTGTGTGTGTGTGTGTGTGTGTGTGTGTGTGCACAAGATCCCAGGAAGAGAATGGAAGAGAAGAGATTATGGCATGGCCATCTCCCCGGGGGTGAAATTCACTTTCCCTCTCACTGTCTCTGTCTCTGTCTTCAGTGAGTGAATGTGCCCTAAGGCAAAAACCTCTTAAAAAATTAAAAAGCTAAAAATAATCCTGTGTACACTTTAAAACAATTTGCTAGTGGGCCAGCCAGTGCAATCGTGGTTAAGGCAGCTGGATTCCACATGACTGACTGTTCAGTTCAAGTCCTGGACCCAGTTGCTTGAGAAACATGCAAGATGTGTGTGTGTGTGCATGGCTTTGCTACACCTGAGTGTGACTTGGCCATGGTCCCTGCATACTTCATCTTCTCTGTCTTCTGGTAAGGCCTTTTCTGGGCATATCCCTGTGACTAACTGAAAAGGAAAAACGTGTGTTCCACAGTAGGTTTAGATGTTAACAATTTGGGGGAAACAAATTTTTAATGACTTTTCTCTCAGAAAGATCCTAAGTTCTGGGTTTGGCAGGTGGTGTGGTGGTTAAGGTGTTGGACTTCCACATGACTGACCACAGTTTGAGTTCCAGACCTGGTGGTTTGCTGTCTCTTTCTCTTTTGCTCTCTGTGTGTCTCTCTCTGGTCACATTGAAAAATAAATACTATCAAATTAAATTAAATAAATAATTCTAAAAAGATAAAAAAGAACAAATTAAAATAAATAAATAATTCTAAAAAGATAAAAAAGAAGAAAAAGAAAGATCCTAAGTTCTGAAATGTTTATATCTCCCGTGAAGTCTCGCTACATTAAGAGTCCCTGGTCCCCAGGCCATGGACCAGTATGTCAGGAACCAAGCCATGCAACAGGAGATAAGAACCAGGTAGGCAATCAAATCTTCATCTGCATTTACAGTCACTCCCCATTGCTCATGTCACCACCTGAGCACCATCTCCGGTCAGATTAGCAGTGGCATTAGGTTATCATGGGAGCCTCCAAATGGGACTATCTAGTTTTAGGAAGACAAGTTCAAGGTTCCTACTAATTCTGCATTATATTGAGTTGTTTAGCTATTTCATTATATATTACAATGTAACAGTAATAGGAATGAAATGCACAATAAATGTTTAAATTATCCCCAAACCATGCCCTTCTCTCCATCCCCCTGGTTTGTGGAATGATTGTCTTCCATGAAAACAGTCCCTGATGCCAGAAGGATTGGAGACCACTGCACTAGATGGTCCTCACTACAAAAGTCCAACAGATATATTTCAAAGCAAATAAAGAGACCCAGGTGGTGACAAAAACTCAGTTTTACATAGGACCACTAGGTAATAAGTATGGGAGGAAAGGATAACATTTGAACATTTCCATCTGGAAACTCTTAATAAAATAATGGACAGAGGTGAGAATTACTTATAAAATATTTTATTATTACTTTTTATCTATCTATATTTTTGAAAGAGAGACAGGTACTTTTGAGAGGCTCTCACCACACTGTGACCTTCCCCCAGTCTCTCAGACAGCCAGGACCACAGGGGTGCAAGTGTGCACCCTGAGTGTTCATGTTGACCCGGGATCTGAACCGGGATCTCTCCTGTGGCTCCACATTGTGTAGTGGTGCCCTGCTGCCTGACTTCTGGGGCTGGGCCACTAATAGCAACTTAAACCCATTAGGTGAAAAGGACAGTGAGGACAATGCAGGACCGCCATATTGCCTCCCTTCCTCTCCATTTGCTCATCACAAGGGGAAAGGGGTGACTTTACAAAATCTCCACATCACTAATCGTGGGACGACGTGAACAATGTGCTTTCTGAGTTGATCCAACAGGATCACACAGTACCACCCATGCAGGATTTCTTGATCCATGTGTAGGATGAATCTACACTTTAGTCAACATGCCAGTTTGCAGGAAATTCAAGGAACAGAAAACAAGTTAAATGATATCATGAGGAAACTGACAAATTCAGTGTTTGACGTTCCTTTTCTTTTCTTTTCTTTTCTTTCTTTTTTTCTTTTTAATAATTCAGTGTTATGAGAGAAAGTGAGGACGTGCCCTCTCCCCAGGGAGGATGACCATGCCACAATTCCTTCTCCAGTCTCTTTGGAATTTTGAGCACACCATGCATACAGGCCTGGTATAATTCTCAAGCTGTTGGGACCAGGACTCAAACAGTGCAGTCAGTCATGTGGGAGCCAACATATTAACCTTTGAGCACTTAAGAGAGAAAATAAAATCTTTTGCATAATACTGGTTTGGATTCAGATTCCAACTAACAAGTTGGAAAATGTATTTTCTAAATAATTGGGGAATTATTAATATATCCAGGCATCAGATAACATTAGAGAATTAATTTTGTCAGATGAATAATGGCACTGTAGTTCCACAGGAAAATGACCTTATATTTTAGAGATTCATAGAGATTCTTTCAGGATAAAATGGCATGCAGTCCACAATTTGCTTTTAAAATACAACAGCAGGGACCATCAGATAGCCTGGTGGTTATGTTGCTGAACTCCCACATGGTTGAGTGTGGTTCCAGTCCTGGATTCAGTGGCTTGAAAGCCACACCGGGTGCATGTGCATGAATGCCCAAGATCCCAGGAAAAGAACAGAGAAGGGGTTAGGGTGTGGCCTCCCCATGGGAGGTGATTTCTCACTTTTGCTCTCACTGTTTCTATCTTTCTCTCTCTCTCTCTATATATATATAGCTGGTGAGTGCATGTGCTCTAATGCAAAAACCTCTTTAAGAAAAAGAAAGTGTAAAAGATAACCAGGTTGACCAGATGACCAGTTCACCCCTGTCAGTCGCCCTCCTTTCTCAGCTGTTGTAGTGTTTTCTCAAAGGAACAAAGACCAGATGTCAGGATTAAGCACAAACTCAAAACCACAAAACTTTAACTGACAAAGCACACTGGCTGCTGACATAGCTAAGGGCTTACCAGAAATAGTGACAAATCCGGAGTCCCGTTTTGGGCTCACATGTCAAGGCAGGATCTTCTGTTAGAAAATGATCAAGCTGTATGACCAGAACACTTGTGGAAGGTTTAAATTTGCTTTTCCTGCTGGGCACAACTCTACTGTCACTATTTGTGAGTTTGCTGGACACCCAAACTTCAGTATCAGTGTATTTTTTAATACCAGTTTTACATTTCATTTTCTTTCATTATACATCTTTGACTATCACTAGAGTACTTTTGGTATGTTCTGATGGTACCTGTCTCTTGATGCGATGCAGTGAGCAGCAGCAGAACCTGTGATACACACTGGTCAATTCTGACTTTAGACCCAAATTTCACGTGCAGGAAAACCAAGTCACAGAAGGACCAGTTAAATGAATGCATGAGAAACAATCAAGCAAGTTGGGATTGTGGAATATTCTACAGGAAGAGTATCCAAGTCTCTCTACCAAGTCAAAATGCGAGGGTAGGGAGGTGTGTGTGCAAGTGTGTATCAGGAGATCTGTCTAGATTAAAATGGCTAAAGAGGCATAAAAAGTAAATGCCCTATATGAACCTTGGTTAGAGCAAACAGTTCAAACTTGGTTCGAGCCAACAGTGATAAACAACATTTTTTTTTTTTTTTGCTATAGAGTGCAAACGCTCACCAGAAAGATAGATATACATAGAGAGAGTCAGAAAGTGAGAAATCATCCCCCCAGGGGGGATGGTCATGCCACAATCCCCTCTCCTCCATTCTCCTCTTGGGATCTTGGGCACACACACACGCGCGTCCAACGTGAGTTTAAGCCACCAGGTCCAAGACTCAAACTATGATTGGCCACATGGGAGTCCAGTGACATAGCCATTACACCAACTGCTGGTCCTGGTAAACTACATCTTTAGGGACAACTGAGGAAGTTTCGATATGAACTGAATATTAGATGATGTTAGGGAATTATTGTGGATTTTCATAAATGGGTTGTGATTATGTAAAGAAATACTTTTTTAAAAAGACTTATTTATTAAATTTTATTTGTTTTTATTATTATTTTAAAATTTTCTACAGGACATGTACACTCATGGGAGAGAAAGAAAGAGAGAGTGAGAAAGCAAGTCACCAGGTCCAGTACTTGAACTGTAGTCAGCCACATGGGAGTCCAACACCCCAACCACCACACCACCTGCTGGCCCAGGAATACCCTTTATTTTAATGGAAATGTGCTGATTTACTGGAGTCAAGGCCGATGATATCTGTAGCTTATTTTAAAGTCGCTCAGCTCTGTGTGTGTGTGTGTGTGTGTTTATATGTATGCAAGTTTAAGTGTGCGTGTGTGTATATGAACATATGTGTGTGCATATGCATATTGTGTGTGAGTGTATGTGTGCGATCAAGTAAATACGACAAAACAATGGTAATTGTTGAATCTGATGTTTGGTATATGAGTATTTGATTATTTTTACATTTTTTTCCATATATTTGAAAACTTTTGTGTATGGAATATGAGAAAATATATTTGATCATTAATATAATATTCTGACCTATCTACAGAGTCCATCTTTAACTCCAAAGCAAAGGAGGTATCAGCATAGTATAGGGTTTGTAGACTCAGTTGTGGAAGCTAGACTTTATCACTCCATCTGTTACATATATTCTCTCTGTGGGATCCTGGAAATGTTGCTTAACTTCCTTGTGTCTCAGTTTCCTTTTCTGTAAAGTGTTGCTAATAATTGTACCTAGCACCAAGGCAGAAATGTAGACCGCGTCCACCCACATGGCTGTGTTTGGTTGTTAAACAGTGTTTACACTTTCAAACCAGTTGGTAAAGAGACAATCCTCAGGGCCCCCTGGACATCTATATGGCCCAGTAATCCAAGGCATACTGAACCGGTGATGAACTATTTTGAATATCGTCCCTGGTTGCCTTGTATCTCTGTGGGAATCCGAGTTGACGTATTCAACAAGTGACACACTGAGGATCTTGCCTGCTACTACCCAATAAGCACTTTTTGCTAATATTGGTAAGTCCTTTCATTTTTATAAATGACCAGATACTCAATCTTTGTTTTGTGTAGATGGAAAGTTAATGTCAAAGTAATTAAGTTATTGACTGAAATACATA
Organism: Tupaia belangeri chinensis; assembly: GCF_000334495.1. Taxonomy (NCBI): domain Eukaryota; kingdom Metazoa; phylum Chordata; class Mammalia; order Scandentia; family Tupaiidae; genus Tupaia; species Tupaia belangeri. Next base: position 1,996,603 of record NW_006201378.1, read on the forward strand.
ATTAAAAAATAATTGAGAAGAAGACTAGATAAGGTCTGCAAGCATTTCCTGTCTTTCTGCCTCATATTGAAATATTACTTGCAAATTCAAGTGAAGTTACTGTGGAGTTCTTACTGGAAAGTAAAATCTATACACAGTCCTAGCCCAGTGGTACAGGTAGTTGCAAATAAAAATTGCAGTGCTGGAAGGAAGCCACATGGCCAACTGTGGGTTTGGATCTGTGGGTCTGTCTGAAAACATACCTGCCACATGCTCATGTGCCCAGGATCCCTGAGGAATGGGGACAACAGCATATTCAGGACTTGAACTGCAGGCAGCACGTCCAGGGGGTTCCATTCTTCCTATCTCTTTTTCTCATGTCTGCACTCCTATAAGGAATAAAATAAGCTTTAAAAAAAAAAGCCCATATGCAAATGATTTGCAGGTTAATTAAGTGAATCTGGGACACAGGAGCCACCTAGAAGCTGTCACTATCGATTTCAAACCTAGGCATTTTGCTAGAAGATTTTGCTAGACGACATTGAATTATGGAAATTATGTAGAAAATCCATAGATTTGTGGGGCACGAAAAATGACCTGGAATTAGGCAGAGCCAAGAGGGAGAGGATGGCAGGACTAATGGCTGCAGCCCTCAGCAAGGACAGCGAGTGGCTGCTGGAGACAAGATGGAGAGAGGAGTGGCTTCAGTGGCTCAGACTCCTGATGTTGCAGGCTAATCAATCTGATGAAAACATGGCATTATAAAGTCCACATGTAAACAAGTTTTGAGGATCAGAGGACTTCCAGCGAGGTGGAGAATATCCCACTAGGCACCAACATCTGTTCATCCTGATGGGAGAAAATGTGGTATCTTCACTGCACTCACAGAGCTCCTGGTCTAGGAGCAAAAGAGAAAGTGTCTTAGTGTTGTCCCTCGTGGATGCACCAATCATATATAGACAGGGAGATAGGAGGGAGAGAGAAAGAGAGGAGAGAGAGAGAGAGAAGAAGAGAAGAGACGAGAACAGGAGAGGAGAGGAGAGGAGAGGAGAGGGAGAGAGAGAGAACCCCGAGAGAGAGAGAACCCCCAATAGGGCCTAGTCATGCTGCAACCATTTTTTCATCCAATTCTCCATCCTATCAGGATCCTAACCATGCATGCAAGAGCCTGCTATGAAGCTGATGAAGCCAGGATTTGAACCCTAGTATACATATATTCTTTTTAATAAGAAAAGAAGCTCAGGGACATCATGTGGTTTCACTAGTAATAAATTTCAGAACTGGAATGTAAACTTGAGGTTGGCCTTCAATGCCAGGATTGCGTCCACTCTAAAACACAGCCCCTCCCACTTGAGGCTCTGTGGCACTGCTGTGGGACTGCAGTAAGGAAGGACCATAGACTAGGCAGCTTAAAACAGAAACTTATTCTCTCCCACTTCAGGAGGCCAGAGGTTCAAGATCAGAATGTGAGCATGGCCATGTTCCCTCTGAGGCTCTAGAAGAAGGGCTGTTCTGGGCCTCTCTCCTGGCTTCTGGAGGTTCCTTAGCTTGTGGTAGCAGAACTCAAAATTTTCACAAGGGGTTCTCCCTCCACGTGTGTCTGGGTCAGATCCATGCCCCCTTTCTACAAGAACACTAACTGTATTCAGTTAGGACTCACTCTAGTGATTTCATTGTCTCTTGATGGTAAAACCCCTATTTCTAAATAAAGTCACGTTCTGTAGTATGGGGGAGTTATGGGTCCAACATATCTGTTTGGAAGTTGGGGAGCACAGTTCAACCCATAACAGTGTCCGTCACCAAGACCCAGTGATCTCAATCCACATCCCATCTCTTAGGTCTCATCCTGTTCATTCATCCCTAGATGATCCTAAGAGTGATGGTTTCTTATCCAGAATAATAGCTTTGTCATAGTTGTATACATTTGACAAGTTTTGAAGCATCATTACTGTGTTTCATGTTGTGAGTATGCCCTCAAGACTTCAACTATTGCCTTGTATTCTTGAAATCCTTAAATTATATAAACGAATGCATTGATATTTGCTGCTTATGTGCTTTCAGGACCCAAATTAAAGGCACTACTTGGTGCTCATAGTGTACGTTAGAATTATCAAGTGCTCAGGGCCAGCAGGTGGTATGGTGGTTAGGGAATTGGACTACCACATGGTTAACCACAGTTCCAGTTCCGGACCTAGTGGTTTACTTTCTCACTTTCCTTCTCTCTGTTTTGGTGAGCATATGTGCCCTATAGCAAACTTTAAAAATAGGTAAATAATAAATAAGATAAATAAGTAATTGGGAAAAAGAGATTATCAAGTGATTTCTTGTATAGACTGTCCCCAGCTACAATGGTCTGACTTCCAATTTTTTGACTCTACAGTGGTGTGAGAGCCATAGGAATCAGGTAGAAATTAGACTTCAAGTATCTATATAATCTTTGCTTTCAGTACAGCATTCCATAAATTACATGAGATATTCAGCACTTTTCTATAGAATCGGGCTATTAGGAGATGGTTTTGCTCAACTGTATGTGAAGCAAGTGCTCTGGGCATGTTTAAGGAGGAGCAGGCTAAGCCATGGCTTTCAGTAGATTGGGTGCACTTTTGACTTAGTGTGAGCTTGATGGGCTGTGACTCCACCGTGAGTCCAGGAGCATCTGTGCACGAAGCCATTCCTGATAGATGACTCCTGAGAGGGAGGCAGCCATAGATGGGCCATACTCATCTATGAATGAGAGTCAGTGAGGTCGGGCTGTGTAGCTGGGGTGGGTGGATCCCAGAGAACCCCAGGGCTGAGCAGCTGGGCGGCAGGCCCTTACCTCCTGCTGCGCCATGGAGTACTGTACACGGGCTTATTCTTGGGGGAGGTGGTGGGAGGAGACAGTAACCCCTTAAGTTTTAAGCAGAAAACACTGTATTCAAGTCTTGCTGGTACAGACACGACTTGTCTTACTACAAGATCTTACAACTTTAGGGAACATAGTTATTAGAATCTTTGAACTGTCTTCCTTTTTTGATGTTTGTTTTGGTAGCCTCCCCCCCTTTTTAAAAAAATATTTCTCTTCATTTGGGGTAGATAAAAGTTAGGGCAGGTGGAAGCAAAAACAAGAAGAGACAGCGCACGAGTAGACCGTCAGTAAGCATGTTATCGTGGCAGACACACGTGCTGCCAGCATGCTGTTTGACGAGTGCTTTGGCCAAGTTAGGAGATAAGAGGGAACCACCTTATCCCACCAGCAGCTGGTAATGTGAGCTAGGTCACAGGGAGGGCTTAGCACACGGAGTGTGTAGTCTGCTGTGGTCTGGCGTATGATTCTTCTGCTGTGGTCTGGCATGATTCTTCTGTCCTGTTTAGGGCATGCCTCATTTACATGCTGGTGTCTGATTGCAGTGACAGACCCAGTGGACAGACAGGAAAATTCTCTTAGGATAATGAGGCATCATCCACTGAGAGAGGAAGAAATAATGAGTCAAGGCCTGGCTATGGGGATAATGGGAATTCCAACGATGCCAGCCAATGCCACAACTGCTGTTGCAGTCACCCTTGCGAAATATTTGGAGCTGTGGGAGTCAGGCATGGCAGAGTTTGCATGTTTAGTTTTGGTTTTGGTTTGCAGAAAGCATTGGGATAGAGGAAGGTTTTTGTTGTTGTTGTTGTTCCTAGATCATAAAATGTAAACCATAAGAGACTTAGGACTTAAACGTTTTCATGCCTGAAAACAAACCACCACCAAACAAGAACAGGTGGCGACTGCCTGCACACTGGGCTGTGGCCTTGGTTCTGTTGTGTCATACTATTCAGAAGTAGAAAGCCATTCACGTTGGGGCCAGCCTGTGCCTGGCGGTTAAGATGACTGGATTGCACATGGCTGATTGTAGCTGGGTCCTAGACCCAACATCTTGAAAAACAAGCCAGGCCCATGTGCATGTGTGCCCAAAATTCTGAAAAGAAAGAGAAATGAAGAAGGGATTATGACAAAATCTTCCCCCATGAAGGAGTACCTTCTCACTTTCCTTGTCTCTTATCTCTGTCTCTCTCTGGTAAGCACACATGCCCTCTGGAAAATTAAAATAAATAGACAAATAAACAAAAGACACCATTATTAAGAATTTAGGACTAGGAGAATTTCATTCACCAATTTATTTATTTATTTAGGTTTAAAAAATTTTTTTGAGAGAGATTTTTGCGAGAGGGTGTATGTGCTTGCTGGAAAGACAGAGAAAGACAGAGGGAGAGAAAGCAAGAAGTCACCCCTCCCACCATCCCCTCAATGAGGATGGCCATGCTGCAATCCCTTTTCCTCCATTCTCCCCTTGGGATTTTGGGCACACACGTACATGTATCTGGAGCGAGTTTTAAGCTGCTGGGTCCAGGACTCGAACTGTGGTTGACCATATGTGAGTTAAGCACCTTGGCTACTATGCCATGTACTGGCCCCACCATATTAATTTCTTAACCCCAATACGTATTTCTTTGATGGATCTCTACAGTAAGCAGTATCACATTTAGGTCATTTCCCTCACTCCCTGCCCATCTTAGAGCACAGGCCTGTATCAGGGAAACTTTTTTTTTTTTTTTATGGCTGAAAAGAAAAACTGGTAAATTTTGTTTACAAACTCATTAAGTTATTCATCTAACCCTCACTGAGTGCTTGCTATGGTGCCAGGCTGGGTGTCAAGCGGAGCTGTTTGGCTTTTCTTGCTTTTATTCCTCTTGATACATTAGAAAAGTATTTTTATTTTTGATTGTCAGAGAGAATATGCACTCATCAGGGAGAGATGGACACAGAGGAAGAGAAGAAGGAGAAAGCACCGCCTCAGCAGGCATGATTGCACCCCAACGCCTTCTCCATTTCTCCCTCCTTTTAGGATTTGGAGCACGCACAGCATGCACCCAGCGTGTTTCTTAAGTTGGCGGGCTGGCTGGGACTTCATCTGTGGTCAGCCATGCCAGTCTGGTTTCTTGTAGCCACTAGGTGACGGTGTCAGCCCACTAGGGGAAGATTTTTGTCCTTTAAGGTCACTTTTGCACTCGGTGCAACACTTGCCTGGCCCTGTGTCAGATGCTGAGATAAACCATCATGGGCCATGCTACTTAGAGCTTAAAGGGTTTCATTGCCACCTACGGCCCCGGGGCTCCAGCACATGTCACGTGTCCCTGCTCCCCTCCCTTGCACCTCACTGTCTCCCCAGAAGTCTCTCCTCTAGCCATGTCAGATAAGCCACTGTGTCTAGAGCTCAGTGTTGACCTTCATCCCTCTGTTTGACCTTCACCCATTACCTTTGCTCATGGAGTTGTCTTTCCTGGGACCCCATCTCACCCTGCACATTCCCTGCCCTGATAATTCCCGCACATCATGCAAGATCCAGCTTAAAGAGCTGCCTTCTTGGGACCCACAGTTGGCATAATGGCTATGTCACTAGACTCCCATGTAGTTGACCGCAGTTCGAGTCCCAAACTCAGTGGCTTAAACTCATGCCAGGCGCATGTGCGTGCATGCCCAAGATACCTAGAAGAGAATGGAGGAGAAGGGATTGCAGCATGGCCATCCCCCTGGGGAGTGATTTCTTGCTTTCTATCTCTCTGTCTCTCTCTGTCTTTCTGGCAAGTGCATGCGCCCTATAGCAAAATCCTCTCAAAAAAAAAAAAAAAAAAAGAAAGAAAAGAAAAAATAAAAGAAAAGAAAGAGAGCTGCCTGCTTTTAGCCTTTTACCTTCTCTTATCCTTGCGGGCCACTCCCCAGATTCCACCTGCAGGTGTGGTGCTGGTCACGGTAATGGTAATGCTTGTCCTCGCCCTTCACGTCACCACGACTGCCTTGATCACATCGGGCAGGCGTCTTCATTACACTTGTCTTTCTCTCCAGGGTGGCTTTGTACTGTGTCTGCTTAGCTAGCCTGAAACTATATCTCACAAAGTTCTCTTCCCCAAATGGTTTCAACGTTCTGTTGGAGGTAGGAGAAATTTGCACGTATTTAAAAGGTGGAAGAGAAAGAGCGGCCATGTTCTACAGGTCATGTTATTACAATACATACCCGAAACATTAAGTCTCATTGTTCCCTCCTAACATGAAACACTTCACACCCATCAATACCACAAGAGCCTTTGGGGAAGAGTTTGAAGGTTATATTTTTAGGATACTCATTGATTCAGAGCAGAAAAAGAGAAGCTTTGAAAATAGTAAGACATAGAAAGAGACTGAGTCTATGGTGGACCGCACCACAAAGACCAGGCCCAGACATCTTTTTTTTTTTTTTTTTAAGATTTTGCCATAGGGTGGGCGCACTTGATGGAGAGAGACAGAGTGAGAAGGAAAGTGTGAAATCATCCCCCAAGGCAGATGAGCACACTATAATCACTTCTCCTCTATGTTCCCCTCCAGTTTTGTGCATGCTGATGTGATTTTCCACCCACCAGGTCTGGGACCTGAACCTTGCAATTGGCCATGTGAGAATCTAGCACCTTAACCACCACAACCTCTGCTGGCTCCCATCTCTCTTTTAAGCTTAGCTATTTCTTTTCTTCATGAGGGTGACAGATGAGAGACAGCATTCCCTCACAGGCTTTTGACACCACGATCTACCTCCTCCTGCTGCCAGCCCCAGATCATGACACGGAGTGGACTCTGAACGCAGAACCTTCCCATGTGGGCCAGCCTTGCAGAGCATCACATTTCATCACTGAGCCACTGTCTGGTGCCCACCAGCCATCTCTTGACCAAGGGGCTCTTTCCTCCCATGGTGGGATGGTCTGCCTCAGAGCAGCTGTTGGTCAGTGCAGCTGTTTCCCCAGCACTGGGCTGACTGGGGCTCACTACTGCTGATCTGTGGATGCCGCTGCTCCCCTAGAAAATGCCAGAGCAAGAGAGAGTGGCATCAGAGGAAAGCACTTTTGTTCTTTCTATTCTTTTTTCTTTCTTCCTTCTTTTCTTTTTCTTTCTTTCTTTCTTTCTTTCTTTCTTTCTTTCTTTCTTTCTTTCTTTCTTTCTTTCTTTCTTTTTCTTTCTTTCTTTTTTTCTCTTTTTTCTTTCTTTCTCTCTTTCTTCTTCTTCTTTTTTTTTTTTTTAGAGAGAGATTTTTGCTATAGGACACATGCACTCCCCAGTGGGGATGGCCATGTTGCAAACCCTTCTCTTCCGTTCTCCTCTCAGGACTTTGGGCATGTTCACATATGTGCCTGGTGTGTTTTAAGCCACTGGGTTCAAGACTTGAACCACGGTAGGCTACGTGGGAGTCCATCTGCTGGTCCTTCTCCTTCTATTCTTGGGAGCCTAATTACCTGTTCACTAGCCTTGCTGACCTGGCCCTCTGTGTCCCTATGTTCTTACTCTCTTCACCCAGTTTTATACCTTATGTTCTCCCTGTGTCCCGTCTGTGCAAATTCTCCTGATCCGTCTCCCACTTTTCCCATCCTCTTCTTTACTGTATAGAATGTGCTTTGCAGTTTTTATTTTCGGTTATTATATTTTTCATTTCTAGAACTTCCTCTTGATTCTTTTACTATAATTTTCACTTCTCTGGTAAAATTCTCCATCTGCTCACTTCAGTACTTGAATGTAGAAGTCACATATATTTTACAATTCCCAACCTTCAGGCTTCCATGAATCTGTTTCTATTGCCTATTTTTCTCTTGATTTTTGGTAATTTTTTTGTCTTTTTTTTTTTCTGTCAGATCATTTTCAATTGTCAGTAGTTGAGTGCATACAAAAAAAATGTAGAGGCAATTTAATGGTCTGGATGTAGTCTCTTTCTTGGTAAGTATGTGGGTGGGGACAAATGATCTTAACCCAGTCAGAGATTAGGCTGTTTTGGGACTGAGTTTCACTTTTTAATTTTTTTCTTTAACTTAATATTAAGTCATAGTGAATATGCTTTATGTTTAGAATCATGAGTAAGAGGTTGCTTTGTGCTGCTTAGCTCAACCTGGGAAGAGAAATATGACCTCAGAGCTTAGTATTCCAAAACCGTGGTCACATACAAGTCAGTGGAATACAGGCCTTTGTCTTAGATGCCAGAGTCCTGGGTGACAGGGAAGTCGGACTAGGCTTGCCTTGGAGGAAAGAAGCCTTCGGAGGGATTGAAGGGTGCGGGAGCCATGGAAGGTAACAGGTAGAGGAAGAGAGCTAAGCTCTAATCAGGGAGGGGCTCAATGTCATTTGTCAGGTTTTTAGCCTAGCATGATTCTTTGTAAGGCTTTTGTTTTTGTGTTGTGACTACAACAAAAAGCAACCTAGTGGGGGATGGTCCTTGTCAATCTATTTTTTTTTTTAAGGTTTTTGCCATAGGGCATGTGCACTCACCAGAGAGTTGGCAGAGAGAGGGATAGTGAGAAATCACTTCCTAGAATGGATGGCCATGTTGCAATCCCTTCTCCTCTACTCTCCTCTCAAGATTTTGGGAACACACACATGCCGTGCCTGGCATGATTTTTAAGTTACCAAGTCTGGGACTCAAACTGTGGTCAGCCATGTGGGAGTCCAGCACCTTAACTACCACACCATCTGCTATCTTGAGACCAGTTATGGGATAGGATTAAATGAGAAGTAGGTATATTTACTTATTTATTTATTACCGTTTTGTGCTCAGCACATGCTTAAATTGGCCTCTACTTATCTCTCATCTTCCCTCCTTCCTCTGTCTCTGTCTCTATCTGCCTTTTTCCTTTCTTATTTCTCTCTCTGGTCAATACAGTGATTACAACGTGGAAACAATGCAGTGGACTCAAAGTAACTAAAACAGTTAATGAGTTCAAACAAAAATTAAATCTACAAAGTATATAACACAGAGGCATCTATAGAAAACTCAACTAGATTTGGACAATGTCTATGTCTGGTCTGTCCTATGGGCTACACTGCCCACTCTCGGCCTCATTCTGAGAGATGCTCTATAACTTCTCAGGGTGTAAGGTGGAAGACGAGGACCCATGCAGGGGTAGATGGATATCCTTTGTCCACTGTGCAGTGCCAACTGGTTAAGTATTTTGTAAAGGAGAAACAGCTGGGAAAGGCACCAATTATAGGTTGATTTTGACTGAGGTTTAAAATGAAAAGATTTTAGTTACTTCTTACTCAACGTATAATTTTAATTTTCCTATTAACCTAACATAAAATTTATTTTCGGAGTCATATCTCGTTAGTTCAGAGGAGAATCGCAATTATAGAAATAATCAATACTTGGTGTTTAGCAGTGCAACTCTCTCACTTTGTGAGCTTGTACCATGCTGTGACCATTTTGAAATGCAGCCTTGTTTTACTAATCCCTGTTTATTCAACATCCTTGTACAAAAATAAAATCTTAAAAATAGCACGATGTTACGTACTTGTTAACTTAACAATCAGTGTTTGACTACGGTATTTAGACTTGTGGTTTCCAACTAGAGCGAAGTCTGGTAAAATAATCTACAGCTCCCCAATGTCAACGCGCTGCCCTCTTGTGTCAAATCTTATGCACTGCAATGCTTTTAAAGTTGCTCGTAATGTAGTGAATCTAATTTCATTTGCCCGAAGCCAAAAATATACTTAGGCAACTATGATAGAATATGTTTTACCTTAGAAACAAACTCGTTTGTGAAGTCTCTTATTAGCCTTTCATAACTCCTTCTTAATGTAGAAATCCATAAAACAGACTTGCTGGTGTCAATTACTTAAATGAAAAAGCTCTGTACAATTTCTTCATGGTTATTACGGTGAAAGCAGCCTGGCACTTTAGAATTGAATTTGTGCATAGAATTGTTAATCTCAGAGCCAATTCCCCATTTTACCTCTGGAAGCTTAATTAGTCATGCTTCGAATGGAGATGACCTGAGGATATCTCAGAGGGGAATTGCTAGATCAGGTCAGGAATGCAAAAACCTCCAGAATTTTGGTCTGGAATGTTTTATGAAATCACCTCCTTCTTTGATGGAGCTAAAATGAGCTCCTTTTAGAGTGAAAACCTTGAAATACTTCACAAAATTACAGGTCAAATATCCTTAGTGAACAGAAGCAATAACTTTGAAAAGCTGGACCCAGAGAATTTAGGAAACTGCAGAGAAATTCCAAGATTCATCAGGAATTAGACTGTGTATATTAATAAAGGAAATAATGTTAACTTAAGGGAGCTCTAGAGCTGGCCCCCTGGCCCAGCAGGTAAGTGGTTAAGCTGACTGCAGTTCCAGCTTGGTCCCGGAAGCTTGAAAAACACATTTGGTGCATGCCCGGAATTCCGACAGTGCAGAAATGGAGCAGAGGTGATTGAGATGTGACTACACCCCATTGGAGCTGCTCTCTCCCTCTTCCCCTCTCTCGTCTCTCTCTGCCATGCACATGTGTCCTCTGGCAAAAATGCAAAACCACAAATAAACAAAATAAAGCTAAAAAGCAAAATAAAACAGAACAGAAGATACGGAAAGCGACACGTAAGGACTCTACTCCAGTCCTAGGGTGGGGAGGGTGCTCTAGTCTGGACCAGCTGGCCCAGCATATGAAGGCCTTGCCTTCCCACTTTGTGGTTCGGATGACAGTGGCATCAAGAGACCAGCCGCAACTGAAGCAGGAAACATGGTGTAAGAATCATGAGTTGGAGTGGGGTTTGAAACACACCAGAAACAATATTGAGAAAGAAGGAAAGAAAACGTCTCCTGGATGGTTTATCACTCAGTATGGGCATGTTGTTAGCTTTGCACTTTCAGGACAAAACTGATAGCTATTAGGAAAGACAGTCCTGGGACCCTCCCCATGCCTGGATGTCTTTCCTGGGTCTGCCCAGAATGCAATGCCCAGATGGTTACTTTCCTGTACCATTTCTCAGGGCTGTGCTTGCAAAAAGACAAACTCAAGTGATGAGATGTTTCCCTCAGTCCTTCCTTCCTACTGTTCACAGGAAACCGAGGGCCTCCAAGCTCAGTGTCCCTCAGCTGGGACACAGACCCAGTGCACTTGAGGCTCCCATCTAAATTATAGATCACATCGCTCCTTCAAATACAGGACAAAGGAAACCATGCAGATAGGTTGGTACTGATACTTTTCCTATGGTATAAATAATAAAATACTTTGTCTCTGAGCCATAAGTCTCCTGTCTTCCACCAGCATTGATGAAAGAGTAACAGGCTTGCATGTTAACTTGTAAACAAGCTAAAAGGAAATCTGCCGCACTTCATGGACTCAATACCATTTTAGAGTAAATTTTCTAGTACCTGAACACAAGTGCAGGATTCATGAATTTTTTAAAAAATTACATCATTTGCAGCATAGTACCCAGTTCATAAGTATTCAGTAAATATGTATTGACTCTGTGAATGAGAGTGACTGACAGATACAATAGAGGAGTTGGGTCTAGTCATTCACCCAGTCGGTCACCAATAAACAAGTGTAAGAACATTGTCAGTATACATTCAGGGTCCCACATTTTATTGGGAGCCAGAGATATAAGAGGAATAAAATAGTTGCTTGCCCTCAAAAGGCTTACAATCTAATCACAAACCTGGTGACAAATATTTTCTGCTCTGAGTGACAGGTTGTAATAAATACTAGCTGAGCATCACTTGGGGAGAGGCAAGAAGAGAGTGGTCGGTTACTTTGGGAAGGACAAGGAAGACCCTCAGAGCCGGTGGTTGAGTTAGCTGGAAGGGACTGGAAGGAGGGTATCGAGCACATGGCAGTAAAGGCCAGGGGAAAGCACGTCCGTACAGTGGATGGCGAGGGCCAGGGTGGAGCCATGAGAATGAAGGATGCTTGGATTTGGGAACACCTAGGAACTTGCTATAGCGGTGATTTCAGGTACACAGTGGGTTGTGGCTGGAGACAGCATTGGAGGGACAGGTGAGGTCACATTATGAAGTGTCACAGGAACATGAGGAGGAGCCACTGACATGTGTTAATCAGGATAGGCTCGGTCATTGGGAGATTTAGAAGCAGTGTGTTGGCAGAGATGTGGATGAACCCAATGGAAAATCGATGCCTAGTGGGCGGGAGTAGAGAAGACCTGAAGGATGATGTGACTGTGATGAGGACGTTATCCCAACAGGGCAGTGTGTGTGTGTGTGTGTGTGTGTGTGTGTGTGTGTGTGTGTGTGTGTGGTGACCCCTACCACCAGTGCTGCCCAAGTGCCTACTCCGAGGTAGGGTCTTAGTTTTCAAGGGCTTGTTGCTTCAAGCAGGGGTCCTGTGATGTAGAAAGAAGAAGGGAGGCTGGAGAAAGGGGAAGGGGTGGGACCTACAGAGGACCCAGAGAGAGGAGGACCACAAGTCAGCGTTGCTCTGTCTCGGGAACCTTCTACGTGTACAGTGTCTATCACAGAGTCTGGGAAACTGAGGCCAATGCCCAGAGATGACCAGGATGAAGTTAAAGCATGAACCATGGGACCTATGGAAAGGGACGTGTGTTTGGAACGTGGTTTGCATCTTTACTGAATCTCAGCTATGCAAAATATGTTGTTGATATAAAATTGAAATTTTCACACTCTAAATTGTTAAAAACCATAGCCGTGTAATAAGATCATGTGGAAATGGATTTTCATCTGCACCGGACTCTAGTCGTTCAGAGAAAATCCATTTAGTTAAATTTAAACTACAGTCAAACTGTATGGAGCTCTCCCAAGAATCCAAGGTGTTGTTCCTTGGCTCGTTGCCAAAGTCTGAAGTAGTGCTTTCTAAAATCCTTTCCTTTCCCGATACAACATCTGTGCATTGCTCTTCACCTTAATTAAGAAGCAAGTAACAGTTCTCGGGACATATTAAGTAACGCTCACTTAAAAGCTCACAGGATAAAAAATAAATAAAAATGAGCAGAAATCCTTCCAATGTTCTGGTTTTCAAAAGGTAACTCATTAAAAATGTCAAATAATGGAAAATAAGCTGAATATATTCAAATTGCTATATCTGACTTTTTTCTTTTTCTTTTCTTTTCTTTTTTTCTCTGTAGGGCACATGTGCTTACTGGAGAGAGAGAGAGACATAGACACAGAGAGAGGGAGAGTGGAAAGTCACCCTGCAAGGGGGATGGCCATGCTGCAATCCCTTCTCCTCAACTCTCCTGTTAGGATTTTGAACATGGACACACACAGGAAGTTCAAGCCACCAGTCTGGGACTCTAAACCATGGTCAGCCATGTGGGAGTCCAACACCTTAACCACTATGCCATCCACTGGACCCAGTATCTGACACTTTCTCATCATTGCCTCTTGCTTTTTTTTTTTTTTTTTTTTTTTTTTT
>NW_006201378.1:2010395-2033331 GCF_000334495.1 Tupaia belangeri chinensis
TGGGTTGGGGCTGGAGACAGCATTGGAGGGACAGGTGAGGTCACATTATGAAGTGTCACAGGAACATGAGGAGGAGCCACTGACATGTGTTAATCAGGATAGGCTCGGTCATTGGGAGATTTAGAAGCAGTGTGTTGGCAGAGATGTGGATGAACCCAATGGAAAATCGATGCCTAGTGGGCGGGAGTAGAGAAGACCTGAAGGATGATGTGACTGGGATGAGGACATTGTCCCAAGAGCGCAATGTGTGTGTGTGTGTGTGTGTGTGTGGTGACCCCTACCACCAGTGCTGCCCAAGTGCCTACTCCGAGGTAGGGTCTTAGTTTTCAAGGGCTTGTTGCTTCAAGCAGGGGTCCTGTGATGTAGAAAGAAGAAGGGAGGCTGGAGAAAGGGGAAGGGGTGGGACCTACAGAGGACCCAGAGAGAGGAGGACCACAAGTCAGCGTTGCTCTGTCTCGGGAACCTTCTACGTGTACAGTGTCTATCACAGAGTCTGGGAAACTGAGGCCAATGCCCAGAGATGACCAGGATGAAGTTAAAGCATGAACCATGGGACCTATGGAAAGGGACGTGTGTTTGGAACGTGGTTTGCATCTTTACTGAATCTCAGCTATGCAAAATATGTTGTTGATATAAAATTGAAATTTTCACACTCTAAATTGTTAAAAACCATAGCCGTGTAATAAGATCATGTGGAAATGGATTTTCATCTGCACCGGACTCTAGTCGTTCAGAGAAAATCCATTTAGTTAAATTTAAACTACAGTCAAACTGTATGGAGCTCTCCCAAGAATCCAAGGTGTTGTTCCTTGGCTCGTTGCCAAAGTCTGAAGTAGTGCTTTCTAAAATCCTTTCCTTTCCCGATACAACATCTGTGCATTGCTCTTCACCTTAATTAAGAAGCAAGTAACAGTTCTCGGGACATATTAAGTAACGCTCACTTAAAAGCTCACAGGATAAAAAATAAATAAAAATGAGCAGAAATCCTTCCAATGTTCTGGTTTTCAAAAGGTAACTCATTAAAAATGTCAAATAATGGAAAATAAGCTGAATATATTCAAATTGCTATATCTGACTTTTTTCTTTTTCTTTTCTTTTCTTTTTTTCTCTGTAGGGCACATGTGCTTACTGGAGAGAGAGAGAGACATAGACACAGAGAGAGGGAGAGTGGAAAGTCACCCTGCAAGGGGGATGGCCATGCTGCAATCCCTTCTCCTCAACTCTCCTGTTAGGATTTTGAACATGGACACACACAGGAAGTTCAAGCCACCAGTCTGGGACTCTAAACCATGGTCAGCCATGTGGGAGTCCAACACCTTAACCACTATGCCATCCACTGGACCCAGTATCTGACACTTTCTCATCATTGCCTCTTGCTTTTTTTTTTTTTTTTTTTTTTTTTTGAGAGATTTTCACTGTAGGGCGCGTGCGCTCGCCAGACAGACAGAGAGAGACATAGAGACAGAAAGCGAGAAATCACCCCCGAGGGGGGATGGTCACGCCGCAATCCCTTCTCCTCCATTCTCCTCTCGGGATCTTGGGCACACACGCACACGCGTCTGGCGTGAGTTTTAAGCCACCGGGTCTGGGACACGAACCGCGGTTGACTACGTGGGAGTCCAGCGACATAGCCATTACGCTAACTGCTGGTTCCCTTGTTTTGTTTTAATAGACAATTTTTCTAAAGCAGTTTAGGCTTATCAAAAAATTGAACAGCAAGTACCGACAATTCTTACACATGTCCTTTCACACTCCACTCCAGTTTCCACTACTGTTAACATCTTACCTTGGGGGGTTGGTAGGTGGTGTGGTGGTTAAAGTGCTGGACTCCCACATGGCCGACGGTGGTTCAAGACTGGGGTTCAAGTGCTGGACCTGGGGGCTTGCTTTCTCACTTTTCCTTTCTCTTTCTCACTGGTCAAATTAAAAAATAAATAATAACGAATAAAAATAAATCATTTATCCCCCCAATTTTACATTGGTCTGATACTTGTACAATTGATGAGTCCATGTAGATACATTCTTATTAACTCAAGTCAATGGTTTACTTCAGGTTCACATTTGGCGATAACTTTGCATGGGTTAGAACTAATGCATATTGTCAGGGATCCACCGTTACAGTGTCGCATGAGAAGAATTTCACTGCCTTAAATATTGTCTACACTCTGCCCGACTATTCCTCCCTCTTAGCTATTTGGAACCACTGTCAGTTTACTGTCTATATAGTTTTTCCTCTTCCAGAATGTTGAATAGCTAGAATTACACATTATGTAGCATTTTCAAATGAGTTTCTTTCAGTTAGTAGTATTCATTTAAGTTTCGTCCATGTGTCTGGGCCAGCCCTGTAGCACAGATGTTAAGTGCTGTTCACAGGGAGCTAACTGATTGTGGTTAGACTTCTGGTCCCAGTGGCTTGACAACATGTTAGGTGCATGTATGTGTGAGCCCGGGATGCTGACAGGATGTACAAATGGAGGAAAAAGAATTGCAGCATAAACACACCCAATTGGGGGAATGATTTCTCTCTCTGTCTCCCTGTCTCTCTCTCTCTCTCTCTCCCTTTCTCTGGCATGTGTATGTATCCTCTGACAATACAAAAAAAAAAAAGAAAAAAGTTCCTCCATAGCTTTCTTATAACTTGATAGCTCATTAAAAAAATTATTGTTGAATAATATTCCATTGCTGGATATACCATAGTCTATCTGTCCATCGATTTACTGAAGGTCATCTTGGCTTCTTCTACTTTTTGGCAATTATAAATAAAGGTGCTGAAAACATTCCCCTGTATGTTTTTGCATGGATGTAAATTTTTAACTTTTTTTGAGTAAATACTTAGAAACATGAGTGCTGTATTGAATGGTAAATTTAATTAGGAATTTCCGGACATTGCCCATAATACAGGCCTGAGACTGTGTAGCTGTCAGTTTCTTGATTTAAACAATCTAGAATTGTTTTTAGGCCCAATGATGGGACAGCTTATGAGTTAAATATATCTTCAGATGAGATTATGATATGAATTTTTGCTATTTCTGCAGGTAAAATGATCCAGTTATTGACTTTGAGTAGCTGTAGTTTTCCTAGCTTAAGGTCTATGGAAAGAATTATATAGGAATCAAACAATATACTGTATGAAAAACAAAACAAAACAAAACTGAGACAGACAAGCCCTCAAGGTAAGGTTTTATGTTTTCTGACTAGGAATTAGGTTGTGCTTACTATTTGCTATAGCTGTGGTGTCAGAGCTAATGTTTTCTGCAGTGTCCTTGTTTTTTGTCCCACCTGTTGTCTGTTTCCTTAAAGACTTAATTAAGGCTTGAGATATGCTGTTCTTTCATTTTTTCATCTGTTATACAAAAAACCCTTTTGATGCGCTGGTAAGGCGTAGGGGAAAGAGACGTGGTCTACACCCTTATGGTTTAGATTTCAGTCTTACAGTAAGCCTGTGTCCCTGGGCTCTGATGTCTGTGCTTCTCAGTCTCCTCTACTTCCCCTTAGGTGAGGGAGAAATGGCAGGGGGGCTGGTTGGGGCTATTTGCCTTCCCCAGTGTAGGTTAGACCTGGTAAAACTCTAATTTGTTAGGCTCTGGTAAAATACTTTCTCTTAAGTGCAGACCCTGTTAAGGAAAACAGGCATATTTTGAAGTGGATTCTGGCCTAACCGCAGTAGCTCAATGCTCGACAATGCCAGCGGCCATTGAAACAAGGCTCAGTTCCCATGTGGGCTTGTATACCAGGTATGCACGAGTACTCCTGTGGTCACAGCTGTCTGGGAAAGCTAGGGTGGGGTGGCAGCATGAGACCCTATTAAGGGTGCTTGTCTTCTCTCAAGGAAAGAAAGAAAAGAGATTGAGAAAGGAAGAGAGAAAGACAGGAAGTGAGTAAGCCTAAGGAATTTTTCCCCCTTTCTCCTGCTGGAAAGGAGGATCTTTTCTTTGATCTCTATATACCCTGAGAATCTGGTAGGGGTTCTGGAGGTAAAACTGGCCAAAGTGTGGGGGTCCTCCCAAACCTCCTCTCCCTGACGTTTTTTCCTTTCCCATTTGTCCACATTGAATCTCCACATCTGTCAATCACAGCTCAGGTCCTCTTACCCCAGCCCTGGTTCCCACTGAGGTTTCTGTTCCTGGGTTTTGCTTCAGTAAGTGGTGAGTCTGTGTCCTCCTGTATGACTGCAATTTCGGGGGACGCTGCCTGTGACATCAGCTCTCTGACGCATCTAAAGAGTTGTTGATTTTCAATTTGTTCCATTTTTGTTGCTGCTGTGAGGATGGAGTGGTAATGTCTAAGCACCTCACAAGATGGAAGATACACTGGAACTTCTCGTGGGTGTCTCTCTCTCTCTCTCTGTTTTGTAAAAGATTCTCTAAATAGAAAGCTGTCATCTTGTAATGATTTAAAATGAATAGCATATTACTTCTCACTTTTACTGACTTCTGGGAAAATAATGTTAAATCATATGTGAGTGAAAATACAATGTTTTAAATGAAATGCTACATGAATGAAAATCATTGTTGAAGGATTATGGGATTAAAAAAGAGAATCATATAAAGTTTTCGGGTTTTACAGGAAGAAACATGGTATGTGAAAGATTAAAATGCATGTGTTCTCAGTTCACTACACATGCCTACGCAATTCAATTTCTTAATTGGAAAGTTTTACAAATCATGATTGTAATTGAGTTAAATAGGGAGGATTTATGCGTGGGCTCAATTTTCTCAACAGTCTTAGTTACACAGATATCTATGTGCTTCAATAGGCATTCCTAATCAACTGTACATAACTTACTAGGAGAAATTAGAAAATGGTCTCACCAGTTCCAATATTTACTAGAGTGGTCTGGTCTGGTCTGGTCTGGTCTTTTCTTTTTTCTTTTCTCTTCTTTCTTTTTTTAACCTTACCTTACCTCCTCCATCATCTCACCTTGAAATTTCACTGAGGCCAGAGCAGGTTGAGGGAAGAGAACGGTAGGGGAAAACACATGAAACTCAATTCCTAAGGAATGTTGGGAGGTGCTGTTGAATATGGATGGGTTTCCTCAACAATTTTGTCCAGGCTCAGGGGACTGAAGCCTGGTACTCCGAGGGAGTCACCCATAGTGACATGGCTTTAAAATCAAACAGCAGGCAGAAAGAAGGGAATAAAGAACATGAGAATGCAGAAATCTTCCAAAAGGGCAGTGAAGACCACTGGCAACCAGTAAGACACAGGAGGACAGGCACAACTGACCACGCAGATGGAAGGAAGGGACAATGGCGTAACCAGATCAGAGCACCAGCAAGTTCCACCTCTGAGGATAGGACATACTGTTATAGGGCAACTCAAGGCTAATGGTAACTGAGTCCCCACTCTCCCTCCACAGGAGTCCTGGGTGTTACACCACCAAGACAACGCCCAGCCTCCTCCCCCTGCAGCCTGTATCAGCACAGTCAATACAATGATGTACGCGTGCCTCATCATTGCAACGCAAAAGAGTGTAAAACAACCATTAACTAAATACGGTAGTATTTATTCAATTTCAACTCATTTTACTCTATACCATTTTTTCCATACATATGAAATCTGTAGCCTTAGTAATTATTCATCTCTTCTTACTATATGGAGAAATTAGGAATATTTCAACAATGGAGGAAGTGTAATGTCTTTCTGGATAAAACTCTTTATCATGATTGTAATTGAGTTAAATAGGGAGGATTTATGCGTGGGCTCAATTTTCTCAACAGTCTTAGTTACACAGATATCTATGTGCTTCAATAGGCATTCCTAATCAACTGTACATAACTTACTAGGAGAAATTAGAAAATGGTCTCACCAGTTCCAATATTTACTAGAGTGGTCTGGTCTGGTCTGGTCTGGTCTTTTCTTTTTTCTTTTCTCTTCTTTCTTTTTTTAACCTTACCTTACCTCCTCCATCATCTCACCTTGAAATTTCACTGAGGCCAGAGCAGGTTGAGGGAAGAGAACGGTAGGGGAAAACACATGAAACTCAATTCCTAAGGAATGTTGGGAGGTGCTGTTGAATATGGATGGGTTTCCTCAACAATTTTGTCCAGGCTCAGGGGACTGAAGCCTGGTACTCCGAGGGAGTCACCCATAGTGACATGGCTTTAAAATCAAACAGCAGGCAGAAAGAAGGGAATAAAGAACATGAGAATGCAGAAATCTTCCAAAAGGGCAGTGAAGACCACTGGCAACCAGTAAGACACAGGAGGACAGGCACAACTGACCACGCAGATGGAAGGAAGGGACAATGGCGTAACCAGATCAGAGCACCAGCAAGTTCCACCTCTGAGGATAGGACATACTGTTATAGGGCAACTCAAGGCTAATGGTAACTGAGTCCCCACTCTCCCTCCACAGGAGTCCTGGGTGTTACACCACCAAGACAACGCCCAGCCTCCTCCCCCTGCAGCCTGTATCAGCACAGTCAATACAATGATGTACGCGTGCCTCATCATTGCAACGCAAAAGAGTGTAAAACAACCATTAACTAAATACGGTAGTATTTATTCAATTTCAACTCATTTTACTCTATACCATTTTTTCCATACATATGAAATCTGTAGCCTTAGTAATTATTCATCTCTTCTTACTATATGGAGAAATTAGGAATATTTCAACAATGGAGGAAGTGTAATGTCTTTCTGGATAAAACTCTTTGGTTTATATAATTTTTCTGAGTTGAAAAATAACACGAGCATTCACTCCAATGAAAAGTAAACATTTCTTTTCTCAAAAAATTTAATTGCAGAACTATTTACAGGAGGTGAACATCAGCAATACAGAAATTAAATGAAAGAGGCATTATCATCGAAGAGTTATGGACCAAAGGATGAGCATGTTTTTCTTACAATAAGCTGAGAGTGGAAAAAAAAAAGTCATAAAAAAAGGAACTCAAACAAAGCAATTCTTAAATGTCTAAATGAATGACCAACATTCTGATAAGAAGTTATTAACAAGAAGCAAGAAATTGTGGTGATGAAGAGTATCCTGTACATTCAGATTAGGTATCCTGCATGCTACTAAATCGAATTTATCAAAAGAACCATAAAAGGATGAGAAAGAGAATTACATAAAATAGTTAAATTCCAGTGAAGTGTAACTTTGTACAGCTGTAGGAGATTTGGCACTCTGTTCATCCTCGTAGTTGATAGGATTTCATATGTATATTTATTTATATATATATTTATATACTTTTTTTTAAACTTTAACTAAACAGCTAGTTTCCTGGTTCTAACATTCCTTGAATTTCTATAGGAAGCATTTAATTTAGTCCTTAGGCCACACCTGGGTATTTTGGTATGTAGTATGGGAGGTGGGTGGATGGATGGATCACGTCTCTCTACAGGAAGGACCTGTACAAGAGGAAAGTGGCTTGTCATTCAGAAATGAGAGTTCAAGAGTAGCCTAGGTCTTACTACTTGGAAGCGGAAACCTTTTGAATTTGGCAAACCAGTTAGAAAGTGGCGTGAGAGACATTCATGCTGAGCCCTTTGAAAGTGACATGATCAGAGTATTAAAATGACTGGGGTTGGGTCATGGTAGGGACTTAGGGGTAAATCAGAGAATGGGTGAGTGGCTTCCACAGGTACCACACTAACCTTAGGGCTTCCTTCATCAGCAGACGTAAAGCCATGTACTCTCCGTGGAGACCGTGGTCTACTTGAAAGAGATAAATCTTTACTTAAATTTGTATGAGAAACCTGGCATGAATCTTTGCTATCATTACCGCCTCTCTTCTATTGAATATGTGAAAGTTTGGACTCCCAAGTCTTTCAGGTTTGGAATAAGCACCAATGATGAAGAGTCACATAAAATCTAAGAAAGTCGGGAGGTAAACCTCTGTTACCTTTGTTTATATACAAAATCTTTTAAAAAGTAGTTTTATAGTAGGTAACTAACATTTCGTCTGGAAAGAAGTCATCCGTCAAGTGTTTAGTTGAAACTTGAAATAATTTCTCTTAATGCTGGATTAAAAATGTCAGGGTTCAGACAGCAATTCATAAAGTTATGAACAACTTTCAATGTGGCAAGGATGAAAAAGATGGTTATTTCTTGGAGCATTCCCATGGACAACTTCCACATTCTCTGAAGTGTGAGAGCAAGTGAGAGAAGCTGGAATAAGAGAGGGCAGACGTCATAGATCTTTAGCCACTTGGGTCAGTATGTCTGATCCCGTTCTTGGTACTCCCTCACGTGCCCAGTTTTCTGCTTCCAAATTATGTTGCTTCTTCATCACAACAATGTTTACCTTATTCACTCCATCTGAGAAGCTGCTGGACTTAAGTAAGGCTAAAAACTTTGCCTAATTCTGGTTAGCGCTTGGTTCTTATTCTGGAAGCCTTTGCAATCACTTGCAAGCAAAACTAGAGGGAGAGGAGGATGACCCTCACAGTCATTTCTCCTTTCCACACCTTCAAGGAGCTTGCTCAGTTGCAGTCTCCTGCCTCACCAAGACAGCATTCTGGAGAAAGGATCACTGCCTCTGCCTCTAGCCAACCTGCTTATCTTTGAGATACTTATGACCTGGCTCGACTTTTGCAAACAGCCCACACACATCTGAGAGGACAGCATTCAGGAACAGGATGAGGGCACATAATCCTCAATAATAACTTACACTTTTACCACCTGTTCCCAAAGAGCTCAAAGGACTTTGCAGCCAATATGTCATTAATCCTCCCAATTCATCTGTGAGGGAAATAAAGGACAGGGACTGTAATCCCCACTTTATAGAGGAGAAAACTGAGACATGAAGTTAAGATAAGTGACTGGCTAATACATGAAAGCCTGACTGACTGCCTAGGGATTTCTGACAACTTCTCACTCATTTCCAAACTATTCAGCAGCCACTCTGTGCAAATGGATACTCAGCCTAAAGTGTCAAAGGATACCTTTTCCTTGAGCACTTTTTTTACTGCCCACAATTTATTGCAACTACTAACTCACTTAAAGTGACAAGACAGGCCTCTTGCTGTGAAGGCACAGGGATCCGATTTGACCTGACGTGGTTCGTTTCATGACAGGTGATGTGGGGATACTGACTGAAGCAAATTCCACTGTTCCAGATACTTACTAATCAGGTATTGATTATATTCTTGATCTCTTAAACCTGTGGTTTTCTATTTGCTTTGGAAGTTTTGGAACACTGAATTTGACCCAAACCTACAATGAAGAATACATACATATGGAGACCATGACAAGAGAAAACTCTTAGAAAGTTCCAGTGGAGTAGAGTTTGAAAACCACTGTTTTAAACTACACCTTATTAGTGTGTTAAATTTTCAGGGAACAAGAAAACAAAACAAAACTGAAGTTTAAGCCTAAGATGATGTCTGGGAAGCGAATACACATGGAACATGGAGTTGTTATTCAGGTTTACTTGGGGGAACCCATTTGTATGCTGTAACTGTAAGCAGGACCATTCCAGTTTTCAGAAATCTAGGCTAAACGCAGCATATAGGCGCCCTCCCCACTTTTACATTCACGTTGGACATATTCACTTAGAAGTTTCCTGCTGCGTCCCTCTCCTTTCGTGAGCAATGATAGTTCTGCCACCTGTGGTCTGAGCTGCTGCAGACATGGTGCCTGGGATGTTCTGGTCATTTGGACATGCTGGAAACCCGCCAGGATTCTGAAGAAGGCTGATATTCCTAGTAAGAAGCAGCTCAGGCATGAGCCATATCTGCCTTAAAATGGACCAATGATCTCCAAATCCTCAGAACCACAGGAGGTCTGGTTTGAATTTGATCCAGCTACAACTTCCTGGTGAAGACTATTATCTCCCCTACTCCTTACTCATCACCAAAATGTTTGGCCCAAATCAGAGAGCTATTTTTAAGACATCTATGTGATATCACTACAGGCACTTTGACCACAGGTCTGCAATTTTACTTTCCTTTACAGTGAAAGCCCATGCCGAATTGAGGTTGGAAGATGCCTACAGGAACCTAAGCAAAATAGTAGAGGTGAGTGAATATACAAATGTTGGATCTTTTAATTAAAATGATGGGAAGACTGGCTATTTAATATGGTACTGGAAAAGCAAAAATCAAGACAGGGTCGATGGGACATACACCCCAGAGAAATGATCAAAAGCCATACATTCATGTACTCTAGAATTATGTTGTCTTCTAATCATAAATTCGGCTACTTCCATAAGAGCCAGTAGGGAGCGATTCCGTCTCCTGTGTGGGTCGCTAATTTTTGTAGTTATCTTATTTTTTTCTAACAAGATAACCTTCAATGCAATTTGTATTTTTTTTTTCTAATAATACATACCTTTTCATTAAATGTTTGAAGTCTTTAGAATTGATTTGGAGTTGAAAACATTGGCAACATTTCCTTTGAAACAAAAACGTAATTTTTTTTTTTTTTTGGTATAATACAATAGTTCAATTCTTTATACACTAGTCTAGGATGGTGATATTGGCTGAAAACATTGTGGTAACAATTGTCATTAACAACTGCTTTTACATCACACACAATAACAAATGAAGATGCATGAGATGAATTACACTGAAAGGCCCTTGTTAACAAGTGGTAGTCTCCTTTTCCCGGTTTTGTTAAACTCGAGGATCCTGTTTATTATACTTGTGTTGTTTCTGACACTTAACTAGAGCTGTTAGTGCAGCAATATCAACTTGTTGGCTCTGTAGAAAGTGATTTCTAAAGGAACATTTGAGTTTCGTCTGTTATTGGCTGTATCGTGAAGCGTCTAAGCGTGTGGTGAGAAAGAATAGCACACTTTCTTCCATAATGACGTTCCTAGAACACTGTGCATTATTCTTTTCAACCATTTTCTCACATTGTGGTATAATTTTTTTTATTAAAATTAAATTGTGATGAAATGACCACAGGAGATCTCCATATGATATTTCTATGAAAAGAGACAGAAATAAGCCAGCTTTGTGATGAACACAAGTATCATAAACAGTTTTGCTCTGTGTGACACGTGCAATACATGGACATGGCTTGTCTTCTGCGTTTCATGATAGAATGTCACCTGGATGAGAACTGGATATATTGCACTTAATCATGGAACATGAACAGGTAACATTCCATCAGCTCTAGCAGCAGGAAAAAAGGAATCTGTTCGACCATTAAATAATCTTCTTTGGAACATGGTGGCTCAAACACATACACATTCACTTTAAGTCAGGGGCCACTATCAATTTAGCGGTAGATTAATTTACTCACCTAGGGATGGTTTAGGCCAAGACTTTTGAGATTATAAGATAAAAATGAGTATATAAAACATAAAAAACTTAATCCAAATTCCGTGACTACTTTTGTTCAAGTTGGGATCATAGAATCCAGGATCTATGACAGGTAATTATTGTCTTGTTTTAGAATTTGTGTTTATATGTTTTGTGTAAGTTTAAGGAAATAAGATAAAACACATCAGCTGCCTGTAGGTATAAATATGTGAGTAGGTGGCGTGCACGTATGCATTTTACATTTCCTTTGACTAGGAATATACACAGACTTTGCTTTTCTGTGGTTATTTCTAAATAGCAGTTCATCTTAAAGAGTACATCATTTTTAAAGTCTAAAATGCCAATACTTGCAAATACATTTGCTTTTAACCTAGAGTGAATATAGGAAGAAGCATCATTATTGTAGACTACTCAGGATTTAGGTGTTTATTTAGGTAGAAAAATGCTTTGAACACTCTGGGGAAATAGGATTTATTATAGAAGAATATTTCAGGGAATTCTTTTTTTTTTCTTTTTTTGCATTTTTTCAAGGATATACATTCGTACTGATTTTTGCTTCCAAATATATTTTAAGGCTGTTTGGTAAAATATATACCAGATATGAGGCTCAATTTACAGGGTTTTGTTCTTACAGGGAATTCTTAACTGGTTAGCTTTAAAAAAGTAAAACTTTGAAGCTAAACATGCTTTAATATTGACTGTGCTCCCAACAAACCCCATGCTCAGTGGAATGTAATCTATGAGGAAAAAGAAATACTGCAGTTGTAGAGAATGTCCCAACTGTCAAACTACCTCACTGAACACTGTTGATACTGTTGTCAGGCTGTAGAGGGAGCTGGGTACATTTTTAAAGTGCAAATCAAAGTGAGAAGCAAAGTGCTACAGGGTAATTGAAAAGCTGTTCTGCCTATGGCTAACAACAAGGAACTTCTTAAAGCAGCGTGAAGGAAGACCTGGTATTGGGGTGGAAACATCTGTCTCAAATTGCAATCCTGTTTTTTACCTTGAGTCATCGAGAGAACTCTTGAGATTGGGATCAAATGGGAAAATCTGATAGGCTCTTCCTTGGCGGATGCATCCGCATTGCGATACAGAAGCCGTGGAGGCTATGGAACTCTGCACGAGGAAAGCCTACGGAAGAGTCATTCTTACTTTTTTTCTGGTGCCAATCAGAATCATGAAAAGAATGACTTTTCTTAAGTTCCACGGCTGGCGATCACAATATGTGACCCCTTTTTTCCCCCTTCATGTCTAACACAGGCGAGAAATAGATTGTTGATTTTAGCGGTACTGCATAGGACAAAAGAATTTTGGAAAAATACAGATGTAAACTACGTTTCTTCTTTACCATTTAAACTGAGATATACTTACCACTCACATTCATATTTCTTAAACTTTTTACAACATCACAACTGTCATTTTAAACAAGCAAACATTTTTTTTTGTTTTTTTTTTTGTTTTTTTTTTTTGTGTGTGGGTTTTTTTTAATTTATTTTTATTTTTTGGTGTATGTGTGTGTGTGTGTGTTTTGTTTTTTTAGGATACCCTGGAGAGTCAACTAATAGAGCAATTTGAGAATATATATATACAAATATAAAAAAAATCACATGTAGCATAGATGGTGAAACTTAAGGGAAACATCGTGTGTAATATCTTAAATTACATAGGAATAAAAACACAATGATTATTTCATAGAAGGACAATTTTTTTTTTTCTCTTTATACTCCCGGCCTTTGTGAAGGCTCTGACCTCTTTCATTCATTGCTTCCCTGTGGGATCATTCAGCTTATGTTTTGAATGGGTAGAACATACTGTGCTGGGTATTTTTAATGGGTTCACACTTGTAATCCCCTGTGTTTTTTCAGAACCATATGGCAGGGAGTTTGGTGGTTGGAGAGATCACTTTTCATCACCATAAACTTGATGGAAGGAACTGGACGTTTTCTACAGAGAGGACTCGGATAGCAAAGATGGGCTGATGGGTCAAAACTGCACTCAGGGAAAAGTAAGTGGGGGTTAACGGAAGAACACAACGGGGCTTTCCTTCCTGTACTTCAAGTCGTAGCACCTTCCACTTGGGTGGTCTAATGCCTCTAGTGAGTGGTGAGATGCACCCTTTATAGTTGTTATTCTTATCTCTAATGACCACATCATTTATAAAAATATAAATAACAAAATGTAAGCTGGGCTCCATCTCAAGAGGCATTTCTTGTCCTCTGAGAATATGGAGGATACGTTAGGTCTCACCAAGATTTTCCATCAGAGTTGACTGTAAGTCAGGCCATCAATTAAAAAAAAAGAAAAATTTCATCCTTGCCCTGGGCTCAGCAAACGGAGGAGATCAAAGCATTCCACTGTGTTAATGGTACAAAGAATGCGACAGCAAGGGTGTATTCAGTGAAGGAAATGAGACAAAAATGACCAGGTAGGCAATGTACTGTACAAGCATTTTGTTAAAAAGAAAAGATAAATGAAAAGGTGAACGTCGCCGCCTTCATCTTAGAGCCGCGTCTGGGCCTCCGGGATGTAGATCTCGATGCTGTCGGCTCGCTCCGTGGCAGAATTCTGTCGGAAGGAGGCTGCTCTCTTGGCAGCCATGAGCCGTCTTCGGGCTTCCTGGCGCTGTCTGTCAGGCAGGTCTAGAGACTTTTCTCTGGTAATAGGAAATTTCCCTTTGGGGGGCTTCTTTGGTATTGGAGGGGGGACCTTTCTTTCTTCCTGCAAAGCATCACAAGCCACAGTTGTTCAATGGTCAGAGCAGAGTACCAACAGTACTTGAACTCAGTCGCACTGGGGTCGGCAGTATTTCCCTTTTGGTCACAAGCACATGGTGGCATTTCCTACTCAAAATTGGTCCTGGCCCCTGACTCCAGCAGTAATGGTTTTTTCCTTTTGCAAAAGGATTTTTTTTTTTTTATAAGCTCCCTCAAGTTCTTGAAAGGCAGCAGGTGAGTTTGGGATAGTGTTTACAACTAAGGGAATAAATTCCAGACAGTCACATCTGGCATCGCCTTATCTGATTGTTTTTGGACACTGTTGTTAGACTAACACTTCCTTTATTCCCATGCTTTCCAAAGCATGATGTCATCTTTGAGCAGTGGCTCTTGAGCGTCACAGGTGGTTTTGAAACTGTCACTTGACATTGTTATTGCATGCTACAGCCTTTGTAACTGACTCTGGGGTTCCAAATATGTTCATGGGAACCATATTACGTGGGTAACGTCCCAGGGAATTGTTGGCCAAATTCTCTATTATTGGCCTAAATTATATGTTTTAGATAGTTATTTTTTTTTTTTTTTTTTTTTTTTTTTTTTTTTGTATAGGGCACATGTGCTCACTAAAGAGACAGAGAGAGAAAGTGAGAAATCAACCCCTACAGGGATGACCATGCTGCAATCCCCTCTCCTCCATTCTCCTTTTGGGATTTTGGGCACGGACACACATGCATCCAGTGTGAGTTTCAAGCCACCAGGTCTGGGACTTGAACTGTAGTCATTCATGTGGGAGTCTAGCACCTTAACCACTATGCCACTTGTTGGCCCTGACCTAAACTATTGACAGTAACAGTATTTACATACATAATTACTTTTCACTTCCTCAGTTAAAAAGATGCAAATAATTATTTTACTCTTAGCTTATTTTCTCAAATATGCCACACCAAATTATATATATGCTTTTTTTCAAAAGCTTAATTTCACATTCCTACCACAAATGCAATATGCAATACTCACAACTGTGCCAGTGAAAGGGTTGTATCCAAAACTCTGTGGCACCATTTAATGTTCCCGAAACTCTGTGTATCATTTAATGTCTCCAAATAACAAGGCTGGCCTCGCCCCACTCTGCCCCCTAATGGAGCTGTGACAGGGATTCTGCAGGGCCAATTATTTCCCTCCCAGAGAAGGGCACACAATGGAAGGACCCTGTTTCTCTTCTAAGCACATCTGCTTATTGGAGGGAAAACCTCTAGAATCCTACCCTCGTGTCCTTCTCTTTTCATTCTGTGCAAAAAAATCCAAAAGGAGCCAGATGTACTTGGATACTGGGGGAAAAGAGAACTTGTGGGATCCAGGATGAACATCCCAATGTTAAATAATAGTATTTCGGTAGGAGGACTGTTTTAGTGTTTGAAATCTCGTTCTCATGGCTTATTTCTCAATAACCGAGGCCAGAAGCAATGAATGTCCCTTGATTTTTTTGGCATGCACTTAAAACAATGACATAATTAATTCATTGAACCCTTTCAGCTATTTAAAAATGTAATTCCTCTATTAAGCACATCACTGTATTTACTTATCTTTTTTCTCTCTCTTTTCTTGGTAGCCTCTGACACATGGGACTATAAGAAATGTGCGTAAATGTTTTTTATGATAGTCCGCCCCTACCCTGGCCCTGGCCCTGGCCCCTGGCCTTGGCCCTTACCCATTTTTTTTTTTTTTTGAGAGGTTTTTGCCTTAGGGCACCTGGGCACCTGAACTCACTGGAGAGAGGGAGAGAGAGAGAGAGAGGGAGGGAGGGAGGGAGGGAGACTGAGAGGGAAAGTGAGAACTCACCCCCCTCCATGGGGGATGGCCACACTGCAATCCCTTCTCTCCCATTCTTCTCCTGGGTCTTGGGCATGCGCACACATGGGCCCAGCATGATTTTCAAGCCACCTGGTCCAGGACATGAACCACAGTCTGCCATGTGGGAGTCCAGCAACATATCCACTATGTTATCTGCTGGCCCTAATATTTCCCCTTTCAAAGGGGCTTTAAAGCTTCTAGGCATGCTGTATCAGAAGAGCACAGAACAGATGGTCTTGCAGAGCCACAGAAATGGGGTTTTAAGAAATGTGCTTGAAGGGGACAGGAGCTACTCTTCAGGACAAGGAACTTCAGATCTACTCAAGTCCACTTCTGGACTGCGGGTGCAATACCCGCAGCAAGAATCTGTCTGCATTTTGAGAATCAGCCTGTAAGAATAGCTCGGTAAATGGGTGTATCTGAGTTCTCAATTACCGAGGAATGAAAACAAGAAAGGATTATTGCATGCATCTGTACTAATTCAAGGAAGTTCTATTCTAGAATCCATTAGCACAGCCTTTTCACTTGGGAGGGTCACTTCTTATCGCCTTCACCTAAACCCCAAACCATAGATTACTTGTTCTTGTTGACATCCCATTTAGGGCTTACAAGCGTCCCATGCATGCCTATGCCTCTCTTCCATTGTCCATGGGAAGAGGAAATGCTTCGTCGCCTCAGGTGGCATCAAAGTCAACTAGCCTGAACGTCAGGATTCAGCCAGCGCAGTTTTTGGGGAGTAGATGATGACGACAACGTATAGGGGGCTTTGATTCTAATTGTGCAGGTAATTATGCAGGTACATGTTCACAGCAATATATTATCTACCATCTCCCCAGTGTGCTAGGTTTGTTTTCTTGACCATTTTAATTGATAATGTCTATCTAGAAAAAAATCAGAGTATAATTACTCAGAACTTTTCTAAACTGTGTGGTAGGAAATCTATATACTCATTGCTAACCCAGACCTTTCTGCCAGCTCTGCTGAAGGAGTGAAACACCAGGATTCAAATTTAATGGAATTTTCGCCTAATGGTAAGGGCTGACGCTGACAGACATATAGGAAGGTTTTGTGATCAAACTATTCAGTACAATTTAAACTATTGTCATGTCTCTAACTCTAGACATACAACTATAAGATACGTTTATAAAAGAGCTAATTGTTATAACCAGAACTAAAACAGTTTTCCCTATAAGAGAGCGTCTTAATACAACCAAAGCAAAGTCTGATGAAAAGTACAAACAGGCTCCAAGCCTACAAGAAATGGGTCTGTGGATTAACATATGATTTGGGCTGGAATCTCTCTGAGCTATCTACGTACAAGCAATACAGCAAAAACAAAACAAAAACAAAAACAAACAAAAAAACCACTGTGATTTACTATACCTGCCCAAGACTTCAATTCTACCTCAGTTTGTGCACCTGTATATGCATGCATACAAACATGCACACATGTGTGTACACACACATGGACATATGTGTACAAGAAGACTTTTAAAAGTACATGGAAAATGAAATTAAAGTATAATTTCATGTTGGTGCAGAAAGAACATTAAAATCTATGCCAAGGAGCCAGCAGGTGGTGCAATGGTTAGTGTTGCTGGATTCCCACAGGGTCAACTGTGTTTTGAGTCCCAGACCTGGCAGCTTGCTTTCTCAGTTTCCCTTTTTCTCATTCTCAGTCTCTCTTTGGTCAAATTAAAAAATAATAAATAAATAAATCTTTAAAATATTCACATATACTTTTTTTTCATGATATAAACTTTCTGGGAACTTTTTGAAGGGCCCCTCATAAACAGGAAAACTCAACCCTGTGTTGTTAACTAAAGACTGGGAAACCTATGACCATGCAGTATTTGGAGATCATTTCTGAATTGGATTAAATAGCAGGAGGCCAATGAATTGAGATTCTCAGGGAAATGACACTGGGGCATAGTTACCTTTCTTTCCGGTGACTCTATTATCTTCCAGTCATTGAGCTTCAGCTGGTGCAGCTCGTCGAACTTCATGCTGACATCCTCGATGGAAAGCTGCAGCATGTCCCAGTACCCGGCCAGGTCCTGGGATGTTGGTCTCGGCATGGCGCTGGGGTCCTGAGAACACACATGGGGATGTTAGAGGTGTGCAAGCCTCCCCTGGCAGAAGGCTGGGGGAGCCTGCGTTTTCCCATGAGTGTCATTCAAAGAATTGGCCTAGGGAGAAGCCTAGCTAATTCAAACAGTGGCACAAATATTTGGGCAGGCTCACCATGATTCAGTAACTGTTTACTTTAGCGCAAGTATTTGCTGAGGGTTTACAATTATGGAATGCGTCCTTTCATTCCATTTTGGAAAGGTTGGCCATGGTGGCACAGAAGAAACTTGTTAAATGCTCGACAGCTCACGGAAGCAATTAGAACCTGCGTTTTTGGTCATACACAGGTCATTCCGAAGGGACAGGCTGCATGTCTGCTGTGACACCGGTGGTGGTGATGAGGGAACGGCGTTGGAATCAGTTCTCTTTGTATTTGTTCATAGCTCAAATTGTGATGGTCAATGACACCTTACAGATGTAATGTGCATTTAGTTTACTCTTACTAGAAGAACGACAGTGCAGAAAAATCCCATGAGGGAGCACAACGATCTCACTGACCGGTCCTACACTTAGGAGGTACAGATAATGCCGCTGAGCCACAAACTGGCAGCCCAATGTGGCCCTAAGATGCATTTGTGTCTCTGCATAATGCCTAATGCATACCTACTTTCCATCAGTTGCCTATGCTTATAATGGACTGACTTTTCTGGGTGTGGTGCCCTCGATTCAATGGGGGATAGGCGGAGGGGCTATTTCAGATTGTTCACCTTAAACGATCACAGAAAATCCTGATGCATAGCATTCACCTGCATTTGCTTAAAACATGCAATTTCCAGCTTACGCGTCAGTAACCTACTCATTGCTAAACCTGGCATGAACTTGTATTTGGTTTGGTTTAGCATTTCTTTCTCCAGGTTTGCCAGCCATAGCCACGTGGTCTCTTTTTGGTCCATCTCATTTGCCCTACGCAACCGCATGGCAGGCTGAGCTAAGGGTGAAGGTCAAACGGTTGAGAAGGCTCTGGAGCTACTTGTACCCACAGCCCTCAGTGTCTTTGATCAAAGCCAGAATTGTGGTTCCAGTTTTCTGCAGTTTGAGGCCGTTCTTCCTTTGAACCACTAGAGGGCGACCTCTGGCCGTTCAAACACGGGGCCAGGCTTCGCGTAGTGGCCAGTGAAGTTTTCATCCAAGGAGCGCTTTGAGGCTGGGCAGCTCCCAGCAGCTGCGCTTTGAGTCTTGTTCCACTTACCGTGTGTCGTGCCTGGATTCCACCTCTGCATATGTAGAGCACTGAAATATCTTGCAATTAGGGGCACAGTGTACACTGATGACAGGACAAGAAACATAATGAGCTCCAACCGTCAGGGGTAAGGGTTAGGCTGAGCACGAGGAAGAATTTGCTCACGCCCAGCCCAAAGCAGCATTGTTACAGACTCTTTTGAGTGTCCAAGGGAGGCTTTGGGTCTTTCTTCTGGAAGACTTTACAAACACAAGGCACTTCTCCCTGCGAGTTTGGGCATGACGGTGCCCGAACATGGCAGAAGGGAGCTGAAGGAATGGCTTTTCAAGTCCACAGGTGGGATCAATGTGCTTCGGATCATATCTTCAAGAGAAAGTCAGTTATCACTGAGGCTGCCGTCGACCGGAGGGCAGGTGTTTGTCTTCACTTGTCACTCTTCTGGGCTGACAAAACCACTGTTCTTTGGTCTTATCTCACAGTACAGGCTGTGGCTACACCGGAATAACCTGACACAGTCAGGATTTGGCTCTCTGTCTTTTGTTCTTTTTTTGGGGGGAGTTGGAGGGTGGGATGAGGTTGCATAGGTACCCACTGGACATTCAGACACCCTGACATGCTTGTAAATGTTGCTTTTTATTATTTTTATTTTTTTAAAAGATTTTTGCTGTCGGGCATGTGTGCTCTTTGGAGAGAGATAGAGAGGGAAAGTGAGAAATCCCCCCCTGGGGGGGGGGGATGATCACACCACAATCCCTTCTCTTCCATTCTCCTCTTGGGCACACATGCACATACCACTGGCATGTTTTTCAAGTCACCAGGTCCAGGCCTCGAACTACATATTGGCCAGATGGGATCCAGCACCTTAACCAGCATGCCACCTGCTGGCCCTGTTGTTGCTTTTAAAAACAAACAAACAATGGCTGTGCCATGGCATTCCCTCTCCCCCAGCCCAGTGCAGCAGTGCCATATGTCCTTGTTCAATTGCAGTCACTTAAAATTCACATGGCTCGCTGACTCTGAGGTCTGGAGTGCATTCCATGTACACTTTGATGCCCCTGCATTCCGGTCCGGAGCATTTCTCTGTGGTTGTCTGTGTGCTCAGACATAAACATCCTCCTGGATCTTGTTAAAACGCAGAGGCAGGCTCAGTCGGTCTGAGTGAGATTCTGCAAGTCTAACAACCTTTCCTGGAATGCTATGCTGGTCTGCCGTAACTGCTGGGCCCACGAGCACAGGAGTCAAGCCGTCAGCGTCCAGGAGAGACTTTGCAGTATTAGCGCTATTCTAGTTCCACCATGAATCACCTCCGTGTCCTTCCCTCAGGGGACATCTGCCTTGGGTAATCCTAAATACCGGGGTGGGATTCTGACTTATTTTCTAGTCTTTTTAACTTAAAGGTCAGTTATTTACTCCCAAGTTTAGCAGCTAACAATGCTAATTTAAGTGATGGGGACTATTTGGTTTTGAAGAGAAAAAGATCTGCTTGTATTTTCAGCATTTCTTTACTGCCAGACCTGTCTCAGATATGCCTTCCTCCACCCCTATACCCAGGCCAGTCTTCCTCAACAAATGACTCAATTTTGTTTGAATTCTGAGTAGAAGCTAAAAGAAAAGGAGGCAGATATTTCCAAACTCAAAAGGCATCAAAAATATGTAATATAATACAAAGTTCTGCCCTGGGTGGTGATGCCACGGTAACATGCCTGGATTCACTGGGTCATGTCCTGGGAGCTCCCTGAACATGATGAGCACGCCAGCATGCCCAGGGCCTGGTGTGACCCAGGCTGGGAGTGGGTCATATATGAAAACCCTGCTGTGGGTCCTCTTTTTCTCTCTTGTGGGAGAGATAAATGAATACATAAAGCCCTTCAGTGGCCTAACTCACTCCCTTAAAATAATAATTAAACAGATACTACAGAGAATGTTAATGGTAAATGTGACAACTGACTGTTTATATAGCTATATATTTCTTTCAAGATTCAAAACTTTCCTCATTTCTCTATTTAAATATTGCTTAAAACATTCTGGCATAAGAAACATGTTGCAGGGTTTTACATTTCATGATGAACTTTAGCAGGGTTAGTTGGAAACATAAGAGAAAACGAACTTCGTATAGTGATCGTAATTAAACGACCCGAATTGGCAACTCTGACATGCTGGTGATTCCTCCGATGTGTGAGAGCATTCTGTATAATCACATGTCACAATCAGAACAAAACATCATCACAACTCCTGGAATCTTTGCTAAGAGAGGCCTCACCGGGATCTACTTGCATTTTACTGAAAATGTCTGGTCTGAAAATAGATCAATGCATGGATTATAAAATGGCTTATAAACTAACATGAACACTATTTAGCTATTTATCATAAAATTAAGAAAATACTTCCTTTAGTCAGAGGAGGAAAAGTATTAGGTCGTTGGGAAAGTCATGACATGTTTTTCTTTTCCTTTTTTTAAAATAATTTCTAAATTGCTTTTTATTGATTATAATACAGTACCAACTGAAAGGATAACCCAAATATTTGACTAGGGCCACAGGAGCATGGTTCCAACAGAAAAATCTAATTGTGATTCCTACTATTTTAGAAAATGGTAGGAATGAAAACAAACTTAGGTCTGTAGTGAGAGGTATAACTACTTCCATAATGTACACTAAGAATCTTCAAAGTGGTTTAGTCCTTATTGGCCATTCTCATTCTCCTTTTTTCTTTAAAAATTAAAAAAGATTATTACTTTATACACTCAATTGCTATATATATCATTTAGCCTGTAGAGAGAATTTACCCAACATGCAATACACCTCAGACCTGTCCAGTTGAGAATATTATATACGTCATCAACAGGTAATAAACCATTTCTGTGTCCCACGAATGTCTTACTTCTCTATTTCCCCCCTATTTTCCTTCCCTATATTTTTTCCCTCTCCCACCTGCTTTCCATGCTGTCTCTAGTGTTCATAGCTATTTTCAATGTTTTTAAGCCCTCCAGTCTTTCAGTCTCTACCATAGAGTGTGGACAGTCAGTATATGTGAATTGGAGACATACAATGTCTCTCTTTCATAGCCTGACTTGCTTCATTCAGCAATAAATCTTCCATATTCATCCACTTTCTATCAAATGCTAGGGTTTTAATTTTTATGACTGAATTGTATTTTATGGAGTGTATGAGCCACACTTTTTCAATCCATTCATCTGTTCGTGGACACTGGGGTTGCATGACGTGTTTTTCTATGTAGAAATGCTTCATGACTTTCCTGATGACCCAATATATATGTGTGTATGTAAATATATTGCATGTATAAATATATCTTAGTATGTAGGTATAATTATATTACCATGCACATATTATATATTATTATATAAAATATACATTAACATGTCCATGTGTAAGTATACATAAACATACATATGGTTTTTCTTTTCCTTTGGTTTCCAGGAGAGCCAAGTTTAATGCTAATTGTATTAATGAATCCAGTTCATGGTACATTTGTTTTCGTCCTTATTATAAAATGTAAAGGTTAAATAATTTCTTAAATCTCTTCTTGATCTCTTTAAATGTTGTTTATATGTTTATACTTGTTTATATATTTTTATTGCCAGCCACTTGACATCACTTTTAAATTTGCGATGAAAGCCATGTAATAATTTACTTTTTATTTCTTCTTCTCAGTTGTTCTGGTAGAAAATCCAGATGCAAATATCTGACCAGATGCCACATTGTTGGGAATTTCCAACTTCCAGCCCACCCCTGCTCCTTCTTCTACCCTAGAGCAGGGAAGCAGCTTCTCTTATAAATCCATTACATGTTCTGCATCCTTAGAGGTACTTTTAGCAAATAAGCAGACAG
>NW_006201378.1:2033341-2036338 GCF_000334495.1 Tupaia belangeri chinensis
TAGAATGGACACTCATCGGCTTGGCTCTCAGGACCCGAGGTTATCTGAGGACTCACTTACCATGTTCTGCTGGCAAAGCCAATAAAATTGCTGGAATTTCTGGGACATAAGCAGCTGTGCACTCCCAACAGCACTCCTGATTTTACCGAGAACTGTTTGAAAAAAGAGTGAAAACTGGGTCAATTAAGGAAAAAATGAAAAGCATTATACAAAGGGAGCAAATGACATTCAGCATAAACTATTATTCCCTCTTACTGGAGATGTAACTTTGAATCTGTCGTGCAGAACATGTCCACAGACTGAATTTGTCTTCAGTCTGCTGCATTCGCAACTCATGAAGAAAATTCAAAGATGACCAAATGCCAACTCTAAGGACGTTCTTCTTAGGTAATAAGAGGAATTTAGTTTAGAAGGTGGCCTACACTGCAGGGAGTTTCCTGATTTTGGGGCATTGAGATGGTTTTACTGCTAATGTTCAGTTGAGCTAGAAGGTAAGAAAGACATGAGAATAAAAATGACATTGGACATTTCCTATTTTTTTAATACACTTTGCAATGTGTTAGTAAACTCTATTATATGTAAATTCCTTAAATGTTTAGGAAAATACATTGACCTATTACCTCGTAGGATTCAATTAGATAAGTTTTAATGAACTGTGGGCAACTATCTCATGGCAGTGCTACGAGATGTATCTCATCTGTGAGGAAACTGTGGAGAAAGAGGTCACCCAGAAAGATCATGATGGGGTTCTTTTCTCAGAGTCAGCAAGAGGGTCCCAAGTTACTACACTACATTCATGCCAATTTCCCTGCCCAACTATGCCGATATCTTTCCAATAATGTTACTCTTTCCACAGCTATGCAGAGTCAGTTTACTGTACAAATGATTCCTAACTTGTATGAATCTGTTAATCAATAGCATTTTTGTTTTTAAATTTTTTGCTATAGGGCACATACATTCACCAGACACACACACACGCAGAGAGAGAGAGAGAGAGAGAGAGAGAGAGACAGAAGGTAGAAAATCAACCCCCCACCCCCTCTCCGGGAGGATGGCCATGCTGCAATCCCTTTTCCTGCACTGTCTTCTCAGGAGTTTGAACACACATGAACTGGTGCATTTAAGCCTCTGGTCCCTCAAACTACCAAGTTGGCCATGTGGGATCCATGTGGAATCCAGCCATCCCAATCACCTTACCACTGGCTGGCCCAATAGTATTTTTTTTTTTTCAAAAGTAAACTCTATATATTCTTCAATAGAAAGTGCTATGGTTTGAATGCAATATGTCTCCTAAACCTCATGTGTTAAAATTTGGTGACCCTTGGAATAGTGTTGAGATGTCATGGAGACTTGATCTGCTTATAATGCTGAGAGGTGAGGCCTTTGGGAAGTGATTAGGCATCAGGGTGGGTCCTCCTGACTGAATACTAGTGAGTTTATAAGGGGAGATTGATAATGAGGTAGACAGAGATTGGATAGGCCCTGTTCCAGCTTCTACCCTACACCACGCTATCCCTTGGCAAGAAGACCCTTAACATCTGCAGCCCCTCAACCTTGGCCTTCCAAACCATGCAAGAATAAACTTTTATTTTTATAAATTACCGAAAATCAGATATTTTCTGTTAGCAACAGAACAGACTAAAACAGAAAGGATTTAATAAATTAAAGAAAGGTAGGTATGGCTACTTCTAGATTTGGACTGATCAAAACCAAGTCTCTTTTTAAGAAATACAGGGGGGGGGAAGCTCCATTTTCTGTCCCCAAGTGTCTCTGAGCCTTCTCATCTTTCTGTTCTCCCTGCTTTTTGTCCAGTCCTTCGCCTGACATAGGCAGAGTCACCACTGGGGAAGTAAGAGCTTTGTAGATTCCAACTCACATAAGCCTCAGCCCCACGTAGGAATCTGTTGGAACCTATTTTTCTTACCACTACACCCTGGGTTCATTTATGCATGATATGTTTTATTTGTCCAAGCATAAATTCTGAAGTTATTCCAGAATTTTCTCTGCACTGTTACCAGGCTGTTCTGTAACTGGGGCACCCTGTGAGGTGGGGATGCTGCCCACATTGTAGATACACAGATCCAAAAAATCTCATCATGCCTTAGTTTACATCAAGGTCTCAATTCAGTCACCTTTCAGCTTAGGTTCATCTTTTATGGGGTTTTCTCAGCATCATTTACTTTGCATTTGCATCTTTCTCTCTCTCTCTTTCTTTCTTTTTTTCCTTTCCTTTTTTTTTTTTTGAAAATTTTCCAGAGGGCTCATGTGCTCATCAGAGAGAAGCAAAGACAGAGAGAGAGGGAAAATGAGAAAGCCCACTGCCCTTGCCATGGGAGATGACCATGTTGTAATCCCTTCTCCTACTTCTCTTTACCTGGTATTTTGGACATGCATGCACACATGCCCAGTGTGTTTTTAAAGCCACCAGATCCAAACCTTGAACTGCAGAGTTGGCCATGTGGGATCCAGCCACCCTAGCCACCACACTGTCTGCTTCCCATCACCTACTTTCTTTCTTTCTTTCTTTTTTTTTTTAGAGAGAGATTTTTTGCTATAGGGTGAGTGCACTTGCCAGGGACACAGAGAGAGACATGAGACAGAGAGAGAGAGAAAGTGAGAAATCACCCATCAGGGGGCTGGCCACGCTGCAATCCCTTCTCCTTCATTCTTCTCTTGGGATTGTGGGCACACATGCACATGCACCCAGCATGAGTTTCAAGTTGCCAGGTCTGGGACTCATCCATGGCTGGCCATGTGGGAGTCCAGTGCTACAACCACTCGGCCACCTCTTGGCCCAATCACCTACTTCTTAGAGCTGAAAATGGATTAGTCCCATCTGCTCAATTTTGTCTTGACTTTTGGCTCTCCCCCAAGACATTTTGCAGAGTACAGATCACTAATCTATACCAAACACTTAAGAACTTAAAATTGCTACTTCTCTAGTTCAGCCATTTTCCCAAGCTTTCACTGGAAGAGGACCATGGCCAGCTTGTATTT
>NW_006201378.1:2036902-2038495 GCF_000334495.1 Tupaia belangeri chinensis
TTTTTTTTTTAGAGAGAGATTTTTTGCTATAGGGTGAGTGCACTTGCCAGGGACACAGAGAGAGACATGAGACAGAGAGAGAGAGAAAGTGAGAAATCACCCATCAGGGGGCTGGCCACGCTGCAATCCCTTCTCCTTCATTCTTCTCTTGGGATTGTGGGCACACATGCACATGCACCCAGCATGAGTTTCAAGTTGCCAGGTCTGGGACTCATCCATGGCTGGCCATGTGGGAGTCCAGTGCTACAACCACTCGGCCACCTCTTGGCCCAATCACCTACTTCTTAGAGCTGAAAATGGATTAGTCCCATCTGCTCAATTTTGTCTTGACTTTTGGCTCTCCCCCAAGACATTTTGCAGAGTACAGATCACTAATCTATACCAAACACTTAAGAACTTAAAATTGCTACTTCTCTAGTTCAGCCATTTTCCCAAGCTTTCACTGGAAGAGGACCATGGCCAGCTTGTATTTGCCACGGTCTCATACAAAATAGTTAAGGAAAAGGGGGACGATTACCCTGGATGATTACGTCTTTCCCCAAAATGGAGCTGGGCGATCTATTGCCACTAACATTGAATATTTATGTACTTCTAGGTAGAATATTTATTTACTTGAGTTTTTATCTAGAGAAGTGGAATGTAAAGAAGTGCAGATAGTGGTTTTTAAAAAAATTTTTTAGAGAGAGTTTTTGCTATAAGGCACATGTGCTCACCAGAGAGACAGAAACAGAGAGATAGAAAGTGAGAAATGATCTCCAAGGAGGATGGTCACAGTGCAATCCCTTCTCTTCCATTCTCCTCTCAGGATTTTGGGCACATGTGGCAAGCACTGCATATGGAAGCCATCTCGAACTATCTGCCATCTTGGAAACTATTAGGCTTCACTTCCTCACTGAGCAAATCGTTTCTCAGAAATCATGTGACCAACCGTTCTCCCCGGAAGTGGTTGGGTTTCTAGGCAATGGGAGAGACCCATCCACAACAATGATTGGTTCATGCTGTTCTATCTCATTTGCATTTTGGGCAACCAATTGGTTCCCACCAGCTGTATATAACTCGCCATTTTTCCTGAATAAACGGAAGTAGACGGAAGAAGACTACTTGACCAGCACTTCGTATTGTGTGTGTGTGTTTTTGTCCCATCTCTCACCCCCTCCCCCAAGGAACCTGTTCTACTGTCCCGCGGGCCAGGACAGGCACACATGTGCCCAGCATGAATTTTAGGTTCGGTACTTGAACCACGGTCGACTACATGGGAGTTCAGCAACCTAACGATTATGCCACCAGCTAGTCCCAAGTGCAGATAACATAAGAACTCATGAGACTATAAAGATCTTCAGGTGAATCTCTTGCAGATCTTGGTATATGCAGATTCTAATTCCAAAGGTATGGGCAAAACCTGAAGTTGTATTTCTCACAAGTACTCAGAAACACCCTTACTGGTCCAGGGGGATATTCAGTGATTAAAGTCTAAAGATGATTTTCAGAGGTGTAAACTGAGGTCCAGAGACGACAAGAACTCAATTCCATCAGCTTTTTCTACAGTGCCTATTTCCCCCAACATCAGTGATTTCAACAGCCAGTCCCCGCCGG
>NW_006201378.1:2038630-2068037 GCF_000334495.1 Tupaia belangeri chinensis
AGGATGGACATGTGGCTCTGAAAACGACTCCAACCTAAGACAGGCATGATTCCCCCAGGTTTTTCTCCTCTCTTTGAAAAAATAAAAAAAGGGGGACATGTGGCGAGCACTGCATATGGAAGCCATCTCGAGCTATCCGCCTCTTGGAAACTATTAGGCTTCACTTCCTCACTGAGCAAATCGTTTCTCAGAAATCATGTGACCAACCGTTCTCCCCGGAAGTGGTTGGGTTTCTAGGCAATGGGAGAGACCCATCCACAACAATGATTGGTTCATGCTGTTCTATCTCATTTGCATTTTGGGCAACCAATTGGTTCCCACCAGCTGTATATAACTCGCCATTTTTCCTGAATAAACGGAAGTAGACGGAAGAAGACTACTTGACCAGCACTTCGTATTGTGTGTGTGTGTTTTTGTCCCATCTCTCACCCCCTCCCCCAAGGAACCTGTTCTACTGTCCCGCGGGCCAGGACAGGCACACATGTGCCCAGCATGAATTTTAGGTTCGGTACTTGAACCACGGTCGACTACATGGGAGTTCAGCAACCTAACGATTATGCCACCAGCTAGTCCCAAGTGCAGATAACATAAGAACTCATGAGACTATAAAGATCTTCAGGTGAATCTCTTGCAGATCTTGGTATATGCAGATTCTAATTCCAAAGGTATGGGCAAAACCTGAAGTTGTATTTCTCACAAGTACTCAGAAACACCCTTACTGGTCCAGGGGGATATTCAGTGATTAAAGTCTAAAGATGATTTTCAGAGGTGTAAACTGAGGTCCAGAGACGACAAGAACTCAATTCCATCAGCTTTTTCTAC
Organism: Tupaia belangeri chinensis; assembly: GCF_000334495.1. Taxonomy (NCBI): domain Eukaryota; kingdom Metazoa; phylum Chordata; class Mammalia; order Scandentia; family Tupaiidae; genus Tupaia; species Tupaia belangeri. Next base: position 2,039,453 of record NW_006201378.1, read on the forward strand.
AGTGCCTATTTCCCCCAACATCAGTGATTTCAACAGCCAGTCCCAGCCGGTTAATTATTTGCAAGACTCACTCAACATGCATTACAAACAGGCATCAAAGATTCGGATATCCTGACAGCCCATGCCACGGCTGCTGCTGTATTCCTTTTCCCTAGCCTGACTTCAGGGGAAAAAGAATCACAGTGGCCAGAAAGAGCTTTAACATCCACCTAATAAGATCCTATAAGGCTACTGAAAATGATGTTTCAGAAATAACCTATTGATTTGAAAGGGTGTGTAAGACCTGTTGTGATATAAAAGAAGTCAATTACAACCCAGTGTTTTTAGTACATTATTCACTATTTATTTATTTGCTAGAGGGCTTATGCACTTTCTGGGAGGCTTGGAGAGGTGAAAACACTACCCCCTATGGAGAATGGTCATGCTGCAATATGTTTTCCTCCATTTCTCCTTCCTTTCCGGATTTCAGGCACACATGCATATGTGCCCAGCAAGTTTCTCAAGCTGCCTAGTCTGGGACTTGAACCACATGTTTGGCCATGTGGGATCCTCTGCCTTATCCACCAGGTTATGGAGCTAGCTCATTGAACATTCATGTTTTCTCTCTCTCTCTCTCTCTCTCTCTTTTTAATAGAGATTTTTGCTATAGGGTGCATGTGCTGGTCAGAGAGACAGATAGAAAACAAGAGAGGAGATGGCCAGGCCGCAATCCCCTCTCCTCCACTCTCCTCTCAGGATTTTGTGCATGCATGCACGTGTGCCTGGTATGAGTTTTAAGCCACTGGGTCTGGGACTCAAACTGCAGTGGACAACATGGGAGTCCAGCAATGTAACCATTATGCCATCTGCTTGTCTCAAGAGCATTCCTGTTTTAGTAAGTGAGTTGTCTGGCATTATATATTACATATTCTTAAAGGCAATTTTCTTCTGGGTAGTATAATGCACTTAAAAATTCTTATTTTCTGCATTTTCTTTTCTTTTTAAAAAATTTTGTAAAAATCCTAGACTGGTGTTCCCCACAAGTTTCATTACAAAAAATTCACACATACAGAAAATTTGAAAGAAAATTAGAACAATCTATCATCATAATGTAGAATAAGCAATTAGCACTTTGCCGTGTGTGTAGTTTTCTCTTAACCATTTCAAAATAGGTTGTAGCCAGCATTTCACTGGCCATCATCCTATTAAACCACAATGCTGTTATCATTTCTACGAAGTCAACAATAATTGCCTAACAGCATCTGATTCTAGATGACTTCCAGGATATTAAAAAGAGTAAAAATATGCAAACTGAATAAACATGCATATATTAGACAATACTTTGGTATCTTTTTGAGTAGTAAAAAAAAAAAATAAATTGTAGGTTGTCATGTAGCTGGCTATCTGGGCCCTTGTGCCTTTTCTGAGTCCATTTTAAGAGGGGATTGCTTTCTTCCGTCCCACCTCCAAGCTGCCCATCACCTTTGACCTCACGTGCCAGTCAGAATGGGGGTTGGGACATGGGAAGGAAAAAGGGAGCCACTGAAGATGGTATGGGTGGACTGGTAAAGACCCTGGCTTTAAGTGTGTAATGAAAGAAAAGGTAGATGGGGCAGCCATGAGCCAGGAAGGCAGCAGGCAGATGGTCTCTTTTTTTTTTTTTTTTTTTAGCAGTGTCTTGAAAGGGTTAAGAGTGAAAGTACTTCATCCTTTGGTGACATGTTGATGCCCCTCAGCAGAACAAGTTCCTGTAGTCATGTTCTTACTGGTGCTGAGGGGAAGAATGATCTTTGCTTTTGAAATGTTGAATTTTTATTTCTTATAGTATTCTGTAACCTGCATAATTGAGGAAAACATTCAAAGAGACTTGTTTTTATCAAGTTGTCACTGTAAGAATATATAGAAGTGAGGAATAAATACACTGATCGTATGGACTAGATTCTTCCTCAAATTATAAGAAGAAACTCAGTCAGTTTTTACCAAATGTGAGCTTTTCAAAGAAGTTTATTTAGGGGCCGGCAGGTGATGTAGTACATAAGGCACTGGACCCCCCTACATTGCCAACCACGGTTCCAGTCCCGGACATGATGGCTTGAAAATCATGCTGGGTGCATGTACGTGCCTGTCCAAATCACAGGAGGAGAATGGATGAGAAGGGACTGTGGCATGGCCATCCCCCTGGGGGGTGATTTCTCACTTTCCCTCTCACTGTCTCTCTCTGGTATGCACATACCTCCTATGGCAAAAACTTTCAAAAAAATGCTTCTTGATTCTATGAGCTAGAGAAAGAGAGACAGGCAACCTTTGTATTATGATGCAGGCCCCACTTCAGTGCCCCAGATCATGGGCATGTATGTCCCCATCACGCTCCGGGAGGTCTGCAGACATAAACCTGGGACTTTTTGATGTGGGTCTGCCTCATGTGTGTCGTGTTACCACTCTGCCACCATCTGGCACCTCAAAATGTAAAGTTTTAATTCCTAATTTTTACATTCCTCTTCAAATGAAATTCAACTGAAGTATTAATATAAAGTACTTTACTTTCTAATCTTTAGCATGACATGAGTAAATGGGCAATATCTTAGTATTGATTTAATGTAGTGTAGAGTTATTATAAAGGGAATAAATTGCATATTGCTAGGGAGACATAATGAATGTCAAAGAGTGTGGCTAATGACGTGATTGCTAATGGCAAGAGAATTTTGCTGTTCAGTGAATGGGAATGATCCTATCTGATACCTATAATATAAATAGCTTCCTATAATTGCAAGGAATTTGAAGTGAAAATTTAATTTATTCTTTTCTACTATACTTTCCTGATTTTGTCATAGTTTAGACACTTTTTTTCTTAAGAATTACAGATAAGGACTCATGCTCATCAGAATGCAAATTTACAAAGAACCTGATATAACCCTTGCCTTTGATGTATGAAGAAATTTGATTAACTTACTTGGTTCTTTTAATTTATTTTTGATGTGTCTTCTACAACTTCCAATTATATCTAAATTTGCTATAAAGTACCAGGACAACATTTACAAATATTCTTTTGTTCCAAAATTTCCAGTGGATTTTTGTAGAATTTGCAGAGAATTTAAAATGATTAAATATTTATAACTTCTCCAAGCTTTTGGGATTCCCTTGTGACTAATTTCTTAGAGCTGCTGTGGGGAAGTCACTGCTTCCAGAAATCTTGTTCTTTCAAAATCTGGAGCCTCATCATTTCCATGTTTTGAGAACACATTTCTTTTCTTTTCTTTTTTTTTCCCCCCAGAGAGGTTTTTGCTATAGGGAGCATGCACTCACCAGAAAGACAGAGATAGAGTAATAGAAAGTGAGAAATCACTCCCCTGAGGGGATGGCCATGCCACAATCCCTTCTCCTCTATTCTCCTCTCTAGATCTTAGGCACACACGCACACGTGCCCAGCATGAGTTTAATTCACCAGGTCTGGGACTCAAACCGCGGTCGACCACATGGAAGTCCAGCGACACAGCCATTACACCAACTGCTGGTCCCAGAGCACACACTTTTTTTAGGGTCCATTTTTCTCATGGTCATTTGGTTGTTGGGCTGTGTGGAGACTTCCTCACAGGCACTTACGTTACCCTTACTAAGAAAACTGGTCTACTGGTAGATTTTTATCAGCCTGATTCACACACTGAACACCCCCCATGGTCTGGGTCTCCAAACAGAAGTCTTGGTGCAATGATGCTCCAACAAACTGAAAAATACATAGATCCCTAAGGACTGTAGCCACCAACATGCATACCACAATCAGAATGATGGCCATCGTTTCTGAGTCTTCATTCTATTATCTTCCCTGTTGAACTGAGACAGCCTGAGCCAACTGCAGACATAGGTAGTTTCTCTTTGTACCATGTCTTCCTGGTTCCCTGCATCGAAGATGTGTTCTGTTTATTCTCAGGGTCATCCAAGGCTCAAAGCTCGTTGTCATCTATTCTTCCTGTGTGAATGCTTACTGTAGCTGGGCATCTTCTCCATCCAGAGACCATTGTGTTTTAGCCATGGGGATTGGTCTGGGAGACTCAACACCACAGATCTAATTCCAACTGGAGTCTTAATGTGACTTGTGACCCCAGGGGTCCCTCACTCATTCTGTGAAAAAAGCCCTTGGGTGAGTAAATCATTAAAGCCCATCTCGGCTAGTTTATGGCCCCATGTACCTGACCAGTGAAACATCCAGATTGTTAGTGATCTTGAGAGGAGTTGTTCGGGGCACAGAACTTCCCGACAATGCTCAAAAGACCTGTCTATATTTGTGCTCCCTTGCTGAGTTACTCATGAAATTCATCTCTCAATGGACTTAGTGAATAAGATTGCTGTAGTTTCAGAATTATTTCACTTGTTTCCAAAAACATACTAATTTCTGTTTTTACTTTATGCCATTTATCCATTTGGTTTAACGAAATTAATACAAAAATCCTTAAACACCAATCTAGTAAGTAATAGTTTACAACCTCGCTAGAATATTTCTATTTATGTATTAACAACAGAAAGATTTCATTAATATAGCTTAATGTAAGCCATTGGCTCACAATTGTTTTTACTAATCACAGAGGACTGAATGAATTTTGATTCATTCCATTGGTTCAGTGAAATATGTTTATAAAATTACAGTTTGGTTAAAAATTATTTCATGCAATGAAAATTTCAATGTTCAGAGCTCTAAGTCTCAGCTGTATAAGCCATTTAATTTAATCTCATAGCTAGGGAAGTTTTGATTTGGAATCCTGATTCCCTTGCTATATTCTGTGCTATCTGGGGTAAGAGATTAACCTCTTATCCCCTGGGGGGGGCAATTTCTCGCTTTCTGTCTCTCTGTGTCTCTCTGTCTGTCTGGTGAGCGCACGCACCCTATAGCGAAAAAAACCTCTCCCCCCCCCAAAAAAAAGAGATTAACCTCTTAAAGACTCTGTTTTTTTTTTTTTTTTTTTTTTTTTTTTCCTTTTTTAAATAAAGAAAGCAGTAATATTTACCTCATGGGGCCAGCAGGTGGCATGGTGGTTAAGGTGCCGGACTTCCATATGGCCTCCTGCAGTTTGAGTCCCGGATCTGGTGGCTTGCTTTCTTACTTCCTCCCACCCCCCCACCCCCCAATTCTGGTGAGTGCACATGCCCTATAGCAAATTTAAAAAAAGTTTTTTTTTTTTTCTTTTTACCTCATTTATTATGGAGAGTATTAAATGAGGTATGCAAAGCACTCAGCATAGTTCCTGGCACATACTGTGTTCAGTAAGTACTGGCTTAGCATTTGTTGTTTTAAATAATATTTTCTTTTTTTTTAATAATATTTTCTTTAGAAAACTGTAATCTTTAAAAATGACTAAATTAAAAGTACACATGAAATATGTAATATAGTGGTTTGGTAAGAATTACTCTGTGTTATCTTACAGATACAGTAATGATTCAAATCTCAATACCTTCTAATAGTTCAATACCTGATACACAAGAGGAGGCTAGAACTTTCAGAACATGTCCAGAATGGCACAAATTCAAATGAGGATAGGATAAAACCTTACATTTTGTGGGGCAAAAGCATAAAAAACATCCTTTCTGAATCCCCCTTTCCCTTCCCCCTTTTTCTCCTCCACTTCAGTGTTTTGTTGAGAAATCATGAGATAAAATATTTCTTGATTGACGTTCAGGTCCCACAACTTGCTCCAGTCCCTGGAGGGAATGTGCAATGCCCTGGGTGCTCTTGTTAGCCACACATGAAACGGGAGCTGATGATTTAACTGGAACACAGCGTCAACTTGGGCACTTTAATTTTTCCGTGTTCTGTTTTTGTGACTGAGAAAGAAAATAGTTTACAACAGACTGAGGAATGAGAAAATGGACTAAAATGGGCCCAGAGACAAGGCGACGTGTCTCAGCCATGTTCCTGCCATACTTGTCTAAGGTAATTGCCCAAGGTCGCTTTGTTTTACTTTTTTGGAGAGAGATTTTTTTTTTTTTAAGAATTATTTTATTATTTTATTGAACTTTATTTATTTATTATTTATTTATTTAAATTTTAACAGAGAGGGATAGAGAGAGAGAGAGAAGGGGGGCTGTGAAAACAAGCCATGATGGGTCCGGGACTCAAACCACAGTCAGCCACATGGGAGTCTAGTGCCCTTAACTACTACATCACCCGCCGGCCCTGAGAGAGATTTTTGCTATAGGACACATGTGCTCACTGGACAGACAGAGGGACAGAAAGCAATAAATCACCCTCCCCCACCCCCCACCCCCAGGGAGAATGGCCATAGCACAATTCCTCCTCCTCCATTCTCCTCTTGGGATCTTGGGCATGCCCAGCATGGGCCTCAGACTGTGGGAAGCCATGTGAGAGTCCAGTAGCATAACCACTACGCTATCTGCTGGCCCCCCAAAGTCACATCTTAACAAATAATTTCCTTTGTTGAGGAAATTAGCTGATTAGTTGACAGCAAAACAAAACTACAAACTGCATATTGTACATCATAACCCACCTCCTGCCGGCCATAACGTTACTGAAATGTATGCTGTATCAAACACTAGAATGTCTATCAGATGCGTATGCTTTTCCTGTGAACCAATATAAACTCTTAGGAGAAATCAACTTGCGTGACCTCTCTTTTTTCCCCATCTTCAATTTAAATCGAACCTCCTTTGGAGGCCATTTGGATGACTATAGATTCCAGGAAACTCGGCTCTACGTTGACCTGGAAAGCAATCCATGACCCTGGCTCAAAGATACTCACTGCTTTTGAATTTTGTCTGAGCTTCTTTTATTTTGGTTGACATGATAAAGACATAAGTCCCTATTACAATTAAAACCGTTTTGCTAAGTTAAGATATATTCTAACCAGTGGGAAAATGCCGCCCAAGAAAGGGAGTGATTTTTAAATATCAAATTGTGAGTGCTCACTTCATTAAATGTACCCTGAACAGAGAAGTGTGAACAAGGGCCGTGTGGACAATCTGAATACCGCCCTGCTGACATTTGCCAGACACATGCAGATACACAGGCTCGGCGGAGCTGAAAGAGCTGCAACAGATGCTTTACCATGGCAACCCCTCCTCCCAAATACTCATCTGTTATCAGCTCAGGTAAAGAACACATGCGATTTGATGATTAAGAGAGAAATGTGGAAGAACAGAATGAGTCAATGAAAAACAATATGTCCCTTTCTTCACAGGTTAACGCTAAAAGTTATAGCAACGAAAAACGACACCAATTATTTTCTCAGACTACTTAGATGCCGAAACCATTTGCCTGTAAGCCACAGTCAATATAATTGCATTGTTGTACTTCCATTTCTGGGAGTACTGACATTCTCCAACACAGCCGTCATCTAGAACTGGGATATCAGATAGCAGGGTTTAATTCCTAAGCAAAACTGCTATCCTTTGGAAGTTTGGAATTTATAGTACCTAGTAAGTATACAAAGGAATTCATGGAAAAATAAAAAAAAAAATTTAAAGAGAGCATGATTTGTCAATTCAAGACTCAGAGATACCTTTGTGAAATATGTTTTGGGAAAGACAAACATTCAAAGTGTTTTGTAATGATAATCTCAGTGTTCTTGGTCTAGAAATGAAAGGTACTTATTTCCTTAGGATTCACATACAGGAATTTATGAGAGATGTTGCCTTTGAAGAGTCTCGATAGTAGGTTTCTTCAGATCAGCAGAAGAAAGGTCAAAAATAAGGTACTATGGGACCAGCAGTTGGCGTAATGGTTATATTGCACTCCCATGTAGTCAACCACGGTTCGAGTCCCGGAACTGGTGGCTTGGACTCATGCCGGGTGTGTGTGCATGCATGCCCAAGATCCTGAGAGGAGAATGGAGGAGAAGGGATTGTGGCGTGGCCATCCCCCCGGGGGGTGATTTCTCCCTTTCTATCTCCCTATCTCTCTCTGTCTTTCTGGCGAGTGCATGTGCCCTATAGCAAAAACCTCTCGGAAAAAAAATAAGGTGTTGTTCCTTTCTAGGCAGATACCTAAGTGAGCCATAAAGGGGGCGGGACAGATCAGCTTTCGCAATACTTGGTTGGGAAGGTCACTTAGATTCTCACTTAACCCAGTGATGAGAGGGCTGGGCACACCATTATGTAGCTAATTGACTGAATCTTTTACTAATACACAACTTTCTTTGGTGTAATGTCATAGTGATTTCTTACAAACATAGGACTACAGCAATTCTAGGAAATAGTCAAAATGCCCCAAACTAAGTGACTGTCAAAATTCAAGAGAATTGGTCAATGGAATATGAGAAAAGTCATACTATGAAGAAAACTCTTAGCACAATTGAGCTCACATTCAACTTGTCTAACAAAACAAAGCAAAGGATGCCTTTCAATATTTTAGATTGCTTTTCCTTTTGTTTATTTACATCTCCTGGTAGAATTGAGTGCAATATGGTAGAAAGCACATTCATTTTCACTCACTCAAAGCAATTCCCCCCATTTATATTATCATTTGCTTTCCTGAAAGATGTTCAGTGTCTGAAAAGTCCTAGGGAAAAACTGACTACTTACTTTCTTCTGAGAGATCGTTTTCCTCTGCTTCTCTTTCCATTTCTTTACACCAGCCTTCCATCCTCTTTGTCTCTGTATGCAGCAGTTTCAAAAACCATGAGCCATCCCTACGGCATGGGGACATCCTTCCAGTCTCTACTGTCTCAATGGACGACTCCAACCAAGGGTCGGGAGGGGGGAGATTTGAAGTGTCCACCTGGGTCCTATAGTCTTCTCTATAACTGAAGAGGCCCTGGGTCCGTACAGTTCTTACTGCTCCATACTGGGTAGGAGTGCTAGGTTCTGAATGCCGCTGGAAGGAAGAGCCAAACTGGAGACCTTTGTCCTCCATGGTGACGTGTCCTGGGAAGCCCTCCAGTTCCAAGTCAGCTTGTACGGCGGCCGTGACACTGTTTGAGCGTTTAAAACGTCCATGTCTAGAAAAAGAGGGAAAGAAGACAGATGGTAGTCTCTCTGAGATGACTTCCTGCAATAAAATCTCAAGTATAGCTTACAGAGAACTCACCTGGAGTTGACCACTCTAACAACTCATCAAAGAGATCAATATCTTTATCCATTGAATGTGTTGGTGCTTCATCTAGAAATATTTGGCTTCACAAACCATTAAATTTTAACTCTTAAGTCTCGATGTCTAGATAACATATCCACTTAATATTTACGTTTATAGGAAAAAGACAATGACCGTTAATACATTCCACCAACCTGGTGCTTGTGAGCCGTCACCTTCCTTTCAGGAATATGCTACAAATTTACATGACGGCCACTTTGTGGCAATAAATAAAATGACGTCCGTGTTCCTTCTTTGACATAAGTGGTATCTGCAAACCATTGCGTTTTAGTGATTTCCATGTCAATTTCAGGACTGGAACTCATTCTGGTATGTAGACAACTTAATATTGTCCCCATTAACCCTTGCAAGCAAAGTATAACTCCATATTCTGATTTCGGTGGATGTTATAAAAACGTGTTCATGACATATATTTGAAACGCTTTCACTTCCTCATAGCCAATTACTGAAATGATTAGCAGGAATGAGCTTATCATTGGAGACAGATATTGCTTGGTGAGGACCTTGTGTCTGTGGTTGTGTCTATGTGTGCTTGTGTGGTATCAGACTCTGTGTGTGGTGTATGTATGTGTGTGTGTGTAGTGTGTGTGTGTCTGTGTGGTGTGTGCCTGTGTGTGTGTCTGTGTATGCGTTGTGTGTTTATGGTGTGTGTGGTGTATGCCTGTGTGTGCGGCATATGTGTGTTTGTGTGTGTCTACATGTGGTGTGTATCTGTGTGATACGTGGGCGTACCTGCATGTCCCAAGTTATGGTTGCTATACACCTGGTTCTGCACCTGCTGGCACATAGCTGTGTGTGCAGCTGGTAATGAAGTTGCCACTTATTTGATTGCTGGAGGCTCAGGGGACTGCTACTAGCTGCTTATCGAGCTGGGAGGCAGCAGGCTCACATGCCCAGGTACAGAAAACACCCAGGTTCTTAGGAGTCTGCTTGGAAATCAGGGATGCCATTAGTCTGTGGTCTGAATTTCTTTGCAATGAGATTCTTTATTATTTTTTTTTTTTAAGAAGTTTTTGCCTTTAGGGAGTATGCCCTTGCTGGAAAGACAGAGGCAGTGAGAGGAAAGTGAGAAATCACTCTCTGAGGGGGATGGCCACACTATAATCCCTTTTCCATTCTCCTCCTGGGAGCTTGAGTATGCACATACATGTGCCTGGCATGAATTTCAAGCCACTAGGTCTGGGACTTGAAGTGCAGCCCACCCTGTAGGAGCCCGTGATGTAATGGCTATGCCACCTGTGGCTTCTATAGGTTGGGTCTTAAAACCTCCATTATGAGGGATGTCACCCAGCACTATACCTACCAGATGCTAATTAAAGGCCAGGATATAATGTTTTTGCTATATTTATATATGCTGGGGCCCACAGGTGGAGTGGTAGCTAAGGCACTGGACTACCACATGGCCAACCAGGGTTTAAGTCCCAGATCTAGCGTCTTGAAACTCATACTGGGTGTGTGTGTATGCATGCCCCAAATCCTGAGAGGAGACTGGATTGTGGTGTGGCCATCCTTCCTGGGAGATGATTCTCTCCTACTCTCTGTCTCTCTATGGTGAGCATACATGTCCTATGATACAAAAAAAAGAGGCCTTAAAAACAATTTATATATGCTATTATAAATATCAGCTAAAATAATAATTCTGCCCTTAAAAATATACTACTGTAATAAACATCCCTTTGTATGATTGGTCTTCAAAAGTTTTGTGGAGAATGGAATTCAAGTATGAGTTTATTCTGGTACAAAAATGTTTTGAAACCCATGCATTGTTTTTTTCATAAAACACATTTTCCATAAACTTTTTTTTTCTAATTTTTTGGTCAAATTTTTTGCCATGTTTGCTTGCCGGAGAGAGACAAAGAGAGGCATGGAGGAGGAAAGTAAGGAATCAACTCCATCCCTTCTCCTCCACTATCCTGGCAGGATTTTGGACATGCACACACATGTACCCAATGTGTTTTTTAGGCTGCCAGGCCAGGAACTTGAATCATGGAGTTGGCCATTTGAAATTCAGTGCTATATATATGTGTATATATATTGCTATAGGGCATGTGCACTTGCCAGAGATGAGAGAGACAGAAAGAGACAGTGAGAGAGAAAGTAAGAAATCGCCCCCAGGGGAAACAGCCATGCTGGGACCCCTTCCTCTCCATTCTCCTGGGATGTTCGGCACGCATGCACATGTGCCCGGTATGAGTTTCAAGCCATCAGGTCTGGACGCGAACTGTGGTGGGCCATGTGGGTGTCTGGCTCTTTACTGTGCTACCTGCTGGCCCCACGGTTTCCACGAACTTTCAAAAGATGCCTTGTATTTCTTATTTTGAGGTAGTTCCTTTGAAGTGAAATAATTTCACGGTCTAGCTACGATTTTGAACTTTCTTCCTTCTCTCTCTTTTGCTTTTTCCTTTTAACATTGTCAGGGGAGAAACATACATCTGCTTCACCCTGGTGCCATCCTTCTTTCCTCTGGATGAAGGACTTTGACTTTCAGGGCTGTCAGCCACTCTGTTTTTGCAGGTGGTAAATTACTTTAGCAAGAATGATTCCCCTGCCTCTTACAGAAACAAGACATAGGTGAATGCTAATTCATACTTGAACAACATAAATTGAGAAGTATAAATACATGACCCTGCTTCCACAAAGAACGTAAATTATGCGCGGCAGCATGGTCCTGAAGCTTGCCACCAGGTTTTTAATAAATGGTTCTTGCTTGGGGAGCATCACATATTTTAAAGGGGGTTGAGTTACCGCTTTTCATCTTCCACTTGCACACCAACAGAGTGGTATTCCCGCAGGCCTCGGCTCTCCGTGTCAGAGTCTGTAGCTGTTTCCACCTAATTCAACACAGAACATCTTATTTTAGAACGGAGCGAGGGACCTGAGCAAGGGACTGTTTGTTGTTGTTGTTCATTTGCTGTAATTATTGCATATTTCTTTAATTAATGCAGAAATGCACTTGACCCAGTAAAACCACAAAGAGAAAGAAATGTATTCATAGTGGTGTAATTATGTGGCGGCTGGGTTTCATCAAATTTTACATAACTACTTGAACTCAATGCTGCACTTCTGTCTCTTAAATGTATGCAGATAAAATTGCTTAGTTCAGCTTAGGCAAAAGAATAGGCTTTGTTGAACTGGATTATTATAGGACTTAAACGCTCTTATCAGACCCTACAGTGGAGAGTAAGTACAGCATGAACTAAACATAGCTAACAACAACAAATAAGCAATTTAATAGAATTATACTGATGGCTGCACCACATACAAAAAGACACAGAAAGGAATTTTAGCATTTATCAGAAACATGAAGGCAAACTCTCCACTGTGTCTACACAGAGCTGTCTCACATTTGCTAATAGGACTGCCAGGAGGGTGATGTTCGATCAGAACGGGAATCACGTCCTCCACAGAGAATCCTTATTGTGGCTGCATTTGCCAAAAAATCTTCTTAGACCACGAATTTGAATGATCACCAGCAGGGAAAAGTTATCACAGGAGGGGCTTCCAGTACCGTTCATTTATTAAAAAAGGAAAAAGTCCCCAAAGTCTCAGTACAAAAAGTCTGTGAAACCAAAAGTTAGTTAAGCCACAACTATCACATGATTTCAGGTGCTGAATTTGGTGTTTTGTTCCAAAATATTATCTATTGTATCAAAAAGGACTCTTGACTCGCATCTGAAAATGTCATAACTAAGTTGTAAAACACATCTTGAAAGTATTACTGGCCACTGCAATGATAATGTACCAATCATTCAACGATGATGACATTGATTTCTGCCATGAGAGAAACATTGTACTTTAGATGCTCAGTTGTAGTGTGTGATTGCCCTAAGCTTAAGCCTGTGCAACCTAGGGCCGCCTCTCATTTGTAGCAACAGGAAATAATGATGACAATAGCTGATATTTATTGCGATGATAATAGCTAAGGTTTATTTTATGCATACCGTGCACCTGACATTGTGCTAAAGTGTTATATAAGCATTATTGCATGTGATCCACATAATGACCCTGCTGCTGCTCCTAGCCACAGGAAACAAGTGGGAAATCAGAGAGGGTGAGTGATTCATTCCGGATGCCCAGCTTGTTGAGGGTAGAGCCAAGATTCTTACCACATCTCTCTGACCACAGAGCATGTTCTGTACTGATCTCCTATGGCCAGAAGGAAACAAGGTACATGAAGATCCTGGTGCTCCTGGCTAGCTACTGGGCCGTGGAAATGATCAGAGCTATCTCATCTTTAATAAGTATCGCTCTGGAGACGTGCACAGAAGCTGTACTTAATTCATGCTGTGTGTTTTGAAAGCTGGAAGAAGGAATGGATTGACTTTGAGAGGAAGAATTCTTAAATAAAAACCTAAGTATCCTGCTAAGATTTACCAATCTTATCTCTAGTTTTAAGCAGGTTAATGGCTTTATGAAATTTTACATTGCTGGACCAAAAAAAAAAAAAAAAGTGTTATTGCCACTGTTAACAATAGGATAGTATAAAAATACATACGGTGAAAATTCTATATTAGTACATAGTGAGCTATCTTGCTTCAAGTGCAGACTTTGCCATTTTATGACTATAACCTAATTTACTTAGTCAGTCTTCAAAGGAGAGATAATTTGGTTATTTTTAGTTTTCTGCCATTGTAAATTCTGTGCTATAAATTTGTACTTGTGTGTGCAAAAGTGTAAACTGTTATGAGTGTATTAATTTGGCGTGTATTGGGTCATTGGGAAAGTTATGACATATATTTGTATAAACGTAGAAAAATACATCATAACTTTCCCAGCGACCTAATAGTTGCTGGATCTAAAGTGTTGCTGTTTAAGAATTCAGTAGATAATGTTAAATTTGGTAGTTATATGATGTGAGTGAAATCTATGAATGTAAAGCTTAAGAAAAGAGCACTTGCTTTTATCAAAAATATGTTGAAAATACTTGCCTCACTCCACTTTTATAAATCTAGCCTAAAGAAATGATCTTAAATTCTGACAAATGTGTGAGGAATTCATTATGGCATTATTTATAAGGTGACATGGGGAGAACAGGGAGACAGTGAAGTAGGGAAATAGAACTTAGAGTAAATTATGATTTACCCATGACATAGCATGCTATAGGGTTATTTCAAAGGATTAAAGAAGTTATAAGATGAAAAATGCTTATGATGCCATGTAGACTAAAGAATGTAAATTAGCAGGTCTATGGCAATACAATTACAAGATGCATGTGCACACAAAAAAATATACATATTCATGTATGTTTGTCTGCACAGGTGATTGAGAAATACAATAAAAACATTTTTAAAAACGTATATTTCTTTTCTCTTGTCTCCAAATTTTCTCTAATATAATTTTTTTTGAGTTTTTAGCCTTAGAGTTTTTGCCAGAGAGAGAGACAGATAGTGAGAGGGAAAGTGAGAAGTTACCCCCCCAGGAGGATAGCTGCACCACAATCCCTTCTCCATTCTCCTCCCAGGATCTTGGGCATGCTTGCACATGCACCTGCCAGCATTTTTAATCCACTGGGTCCAGGACTCAAACCATGTCCAGCCTCCATGGTCGGCTGTGCCATCTGCTGCCCTTTTCCATAGTTAATTAGAAAAACATAGGTTCTAGAGCCAATCAGGCTGCATAACTTGTAGACTGTGTAATTCTTAAAAAAGTGTCTTAAATTGTGTTGGATCTGCTTTCTTGTCTTAAAATGAGGCCAACATCAAACATCTCATTTGATTGATGTAAAACTCTCAGTATGAAGCCCATTTTAGGTGAGTTGTCCATGGCAAATATTAATTCCCTGTTCTCTCATCTCAGCTTTTAGAACCATCACATGAATAGGTATATTAAATCAAAGGAGTATACACATCTGATGAATTGTACAGATTTCATAGCAGTTATTACATAAAAACTTTCTAGGGAAATTGAAGTTCTCTATTGTTGGAAAGGAAAGGCCAAGGGAGATATGCTAAAATCATCTACGGTCAGGAGGAGCTGAATATGTAACACAGACACATACACACTTTTCTTTTTTTCTTTTTGTCAAAGAGGATGTACGCTCACCAAAAATAGACTGAGAGATGGAGGGGAGAAAGCACTCTCGGTGGCTATGGGCATACTGGACAGGCATGGAGATGTGTCCAGCACGTTTTTCAAGGTGCCAGGGCTGGGATTTGAACTGCACAGCCAGCCATGTGGGATTTAGCTCTGTTAATCACTAGACTATAGGGCCAGCCCTAGAGGGAGCTAAACATTTATCATTTTCACAAACCATAGGAGTAGAAAAGCTTTGTGATACAGAGAAACAAGGAAATTAAGGATGAAGAAAAGGTATTACTATTTTCCACAGTGGAAAGGAAATTCAAAAGAGTCTTTTCCTGAGGAAATTCTGGCTTGAAGTAAAAACAGATTAAAAAAATAGTTCTGAAAAATATATGCATATATTCATTTCTGCAAGGTCCTCTGTGTATTAGGTAACTGTTCTAGGCATTGAGAATAAAAAAGATGAATCAGCAAATTCACTGCAATTTAAGTGAACTCCTTTTGAGAAAGAGAAGCTGCCATTTAAGAGGCTCCCCGACCAATGGGAAGACAGCAATATAAATAAGCAGTTACTGTGGTGATTGACAGGTGCCTCACAGAAGGGAATCACAACAAAGCTTGTGTGATTCTCACAGGGCACTGTCGAGAGGCCTTGAGCTGGGCGGTAAGGAGAGGAGGAGAGGAGGACAGGAGGACAGGAGGACAGGAGGACATTCATACATTCCATCTGTTTAAGAAAGCAGGAGTTTGGCGTGGCGTGTGTGTGTATATACACGTGTGTGCACACACGTGTGCACACATATGTGTGTATGAGAGTGTGTGCTCAATGTTGATACTGACGGGAGGAGAGCTGGAGGCTGAGGGAAGCCGGGTATGTCCTGGTCCCCATCCGGTACAGGGACCTGGGTTTACAGTAGAGTCCAAGTCAGTCAGCCTCAGTCTGAGCTGCAGCTTTTTGCAGAGATCCCAAGAACAAGTGCAGGGCAGGCAGTGGGAGCCATTCCACAGCAATGTTTGGTCGGAGCTCTGATCTGAACTCTTTGCTCTCTAAATAAGCTCATTTTATTGCTCTACCTTCAAAGCCTTACCCGTAGCAAGGCAGGTGTGTTATTTTTGATACTGTTTCCCTCGGGGACCCATTACAAGTCCAGGAGTTAAATATGATTTGTCACCCTGGCTGCCTGAGATGCTTGGGGCTCCGCACCAGCCGTAAGGAAGGGCAGGGTGGAGGAGCCTGTGAAAGGGGAGAATGGTCAGGCCGTGGGCTTGGGGGCTCAACAGTATCCTTTATCTCAGCCAGGATATTCCAAATGAATAATGACAAAGGCTTTCGAAGGTTGCCCCCTTCATCTCACCTGGTGATGGTAATAGAGTGGCAATCGTTCCTGTGTGTAGATGAAGCACACGGGATTGAAGGATTCCTGAGTATTAAACTAGGGCTCTCTTCTGCCAAACTGCAGTATCTGGGAGCAGTCAACATTTTCCACAGGGTTTTACAAACATGTGCACAAAAGAATGGCAAAATGTATAAAAGACAAATAGGTAAAAAAAAAAAAAAAAACCAAAATAAATATGAAGAAAGTAGCTGAAAGGTCCTAGAATAATGAAGAAAAGTGAAATATGGTCAGGTTATGGATTCCAGGTCAGATGATCTATTCAAAGAGAGTTGGAAAAATGTGAGCGAGCTCTTTTCCTAATCTGTGGACTGGACTGTGAGCTCCAAGGCTTGAGCTGATTTTCTCTGGGGGCAGGAGGGCAGCCAGACTGCAAGTTTGCAGTGCTCATGGGAACTGTCCATGCATGCTGCTGGAAGGGCTAGCCTCACGCTGCAGAGTCCAGACATCTGAAGAACAAGAGACTCATGGCTTATGTCTGGTATTATCAGCGCAGTCAGGGAGGACTGGCTTAAAAAGAAACGTGATTTGAGGTTAGAACACTTATTGGGCATCACAGTGGATGAGCTTAGCAGTTACATTCAAATCCTGAATTCAAATCACGGTTGTAAAATGTCATGCAATGGACTGTGAATCTGGGGATCCATCACTGTAAAATCAGTGAGTCGCTGAGAATATGAGCTCCCCAGAAGGTGCATTCAGTAGAATAATGCTTACTCAGTTCTAAGAACAACATCTGCAGCACGTAAATTCCAGTGTCTGCTTTTGGACAAACCTCTGCCCGAGTCTCTCTGGTGAGCGATGGTTTTGGGAAGACAGTCAGGGGTCTGAGTTAGGCAGGAATCAGTCCCATTCAGTACTGGTTGAGTATGCATGATGCTAGCTAGTCAGCTTTCTCCACAGCTGCAGTACAGAGTGACATCTGTTTGTTGTCCCAGAATGGGAGACATATTGCTTACACTCTTGCAGGTGATGGGGTGAGAATCAGGACAGCTGTCCAAGGGCATGGAGACATTTTGCAATTTCATGTCGCTTCTCTGGTAAACAGAGTAGAGCAGCTGGGAGGATCCAGACGCTCTCAGGATCCCAGCCTTCTGGGTGTCAGTTCACGGCTTTGGCACTTGTAGCTGGGCACCCTTATGTAAGTCACTTACCCTCCCTGAGCCTTAGTTTTCACATCCACAGACTGGGCACATACCAACTGGCATGTAGGGTTGAATGATGAGGATTAAATGAGCCCATGGCAGAGAGCTAGGACACAACGTGTCTATAAGGTTGCTTATTCATTTATTACGATTTTTTACTCGTACCTTGACAACATGAATATTGTCTCTGGCCTTCCTCCTAATGCCCTGCAGGCATCTATGGATGATCCTCTCATCCACTTAAACACACACTTCATGCTGTTTCTTTGTTCTCTACTCTTTGTGTTGGCTTTCTAAACTCACTGAGGATTCATTTCTTTAACTATTTTCCTCATCCTGACACTTGAGTTTCATTGACCACATTTTTTTTCCATTTTTGGTTTACTTCATTTTGACAATTGTGAGGTTACGAACACACAATATTGTGCATTTTTTACTGTCATAAAAGACAACTGAATTAGCCATCCACTTGTACTCCTGCATCCACATGTATCTTTCTCAACCACTCACCCATTGACTCATCCATCCACTCACTTATCCAACATTTACCGAGCAATCTCTATGTGTCAGGCACTGTGCTAGGTGCTAGGGTACCAAGAGGCAGAAGATACAGTCCCAGCCTTCAGAGAATACACACTTTTGGAGAATGCTGTCAAGAAAGGGTTCCTGGAAAGGGTTGGTGCATTAATGAGCTTTAGGAGATGAAACAGGGACAAGTGTGGAAAAGATGTGGGTCTTCCATAGAAGGAACCTGAGCAAAGCTGTGGGAGTTAGAAGTAGGTGAATCCGGGCTAAGTGGAAGATGCTGGAGGCTCCTGGCTATAGAGTCGGGAAGGCATGGTACCCTTTATCAGCGTGACAACCTAATTTTAAGGGTTTCTGAAACTATGCCCCCACCGCTTTCAGATCAAGTCAGTAACTCCACCTCTTCAGAAGTGTACACTTGTCTCCTGTCAAAGCTGGGGAGGGCAACCTGGAGGAGTCTCATGGGAAGTGTCAGGTGAGAAAGCCAGAGAGTACATTAAACACTTGGCAATGGGAAGTTGCCTCCCTAATTTGGGGACCTTAAGTTTTTATTACAGATGGATTCTGGAGCCAGAGAGATTGATGAATGCACCTCAGCCTTCCCACTTCCTTCCACAAGGACCCCAGAAAGTCTCTGGGCTGCAGACCAGTTACAGATAGTTGTGATTTCAAGAGTTCTGTGCCATGAGATGGGAGCACCTAGCATAGTGCCTGGCATATAGAATCACGACAGAGAGGTGACAAGAGCAGTTGTATGAATAATCCAAAAAAGGGAGATAAAATAAAATTCATGCGAACTTGGCTTTGGAGATATTTTGGTACTTACATCTGACCTTGGGTATGGCTGATGCTCTGGGAATTCAGAATCCTAAACAAAACAATGAAGCCACAGTGTGGACACCTGGTTCAGAGGACCTAGGCCACCGTGTCCCCACCATGCCTCTCACACCAGTGCCGAGCATGGCCTGGCTCTCACTTCCAGCTCCACTCGCCCTCCTCCTTGGGGGGGCGCAGTGGCAATTAAACAGTGACTTAAAACTCCGCTGGACACAGGCTGAATAGAGGAGCAAAAGGAAGCAAGAGGTGAATCTTGTCGGCAAAGGACTTGACCATAATCCTGATTTATCATGTTCATAATATCTCAAAGGGAAAGGTTACTCAAAACATATTAAAAATATTTTCTTCTGCACCTCATTGCACTTAAAATGGACTTGCTGAAAGGGGCTAAGGAGCAGACAGAAGCTAGCCAAAGCTTCTTATTCACAGGTAGAAGACATCCACCACCAAATCTCTCTCTTGGGTAGATATTTGGCTGGTCAATCATCCATGCTCTGAAACTATGGGAGGCAGCGTTTGTGGCCAGAATCAAAGTCCTCTACAGTACCTGGAAGTCTATAGAGATGGCCTGTCAGCCGCTCATGTTCTAAGTAGCTGCAAGCATCCCTCTGTTCTGTACAAAGGAGGACTTGTTTCTCTTCCTACCTTTTAATTCCCAGTGCCTTTTTGCTTTCCCCCATTTGACTGTTAGGCTGCAAAATGGAAAAGCTTTAGAAAAATCAGGCTTCATCAAAGAAACACGTCTTAAGCGTTAAAATAGCCTCATGTCTATACACTCTCATTTGTCCCTTGAAGATGCATAAGCAGGGAGGGAGGGAAGAACTTCTAGGGTGGCAGGGGACGTGGAGCTTGAACCCTGGGTCTCCTTCAGTCTTGCACTGGAACCTGCCTCACTCGGGTTGGGCGCCCACCTGCTCATTGCACTTGCTGTTTGGCAACATGAATGCATGGCCTGGCTTCATGTTCACTGCCCTCCTGAGGCTCACAGCTAAGGCTACGGACCTGGGCCTGTTTGATTTTCACTTACTCTATACTATTTGCAGTGCTGAGCAGGCTAGAGCACTAGAACCACACAGGAAGGAGAGGCTACCTGAATCCCGATGGAGGAGCATCGGCTCTTAAGGAACTCCTCAGCCTTGGACACCAGAATCGCCTTGTCGCTGGTCCGTGTGGAAGTACTCTGGCTGTCAGCAGCGTGGCGCTGGGCAGCAGCTGTTTCCAGGGCGAGATTCATGGCCTTGTTGCTATCCAGACTGTCTGTGGAGTTGTAGAGGCCACGGCCATCCTGGGGCCATGGGGACATCCTCTGAGCACGACTGTCCTGGTAGGCATCTTGTGTGGATTCGGTGCTGCTCTGCGCTGTTACCGAAATCAGAGGCTTGGAGGTGGTCCGAGGAGGTACCGGCGGAGGTGTTTTTTTATAATTCGTATATGAAACAGCTATAAGAAAAAATATCCAGGTCAATAAATGTATTTTCTCCCCAATGGCATCTGGTCTACTACTTTGATATGCTCATAGCCTGTGAGCGGTTGAGCAAGTCTGAAGTCTAGCCTAAGAAAATAACATGAACTGTAAAGAAAAGGGTGTGTGCAATGATGGTCTCCATTGATAGATTTGTAACAGTGGAAAATTCTAAAAGCACCTGAATATACAGTGATAGAGACACGATCAAGCAATGTTTATCTCCACAGGAGAGAATGGAGCCACACCATCAGTTTTTTGCTGGTCCTGGTCTCATGAGAAGTGCTCTTTTTATTATGTTAACAAATCAGGCAGGATACCAAACTATACAGAGACAAGGATGAACTATAGTCATAAAGAAAATCTGCGTATGAGAAAAGTTCGGCAAGACATAAATATCTCAATTGTGATGATTGTTGAAAAACAATGTGAGCGTTG
The DNA here is from genome assembly GCF_000334495.1 of Tupaia belangeri chinensis. Lineage (NCBI taxonomy): Eukaryota > Metazoa > Chordata > Mammalia > Scandentia > Tupaiidae > Tupaia > Tupaia belangeri. Next base: position 2,060,348 of record NW_006201378.1, read on the forward strand.
TTTCTCTTTCACTCGGCTGTGGTTTCTTTTGGTTCTCAGCAGTTTTCTTTTCCTCCTAATCTGCTCTCAGAATTCCTGGGCTACAGTGCATTTATCTTTTCCTTAACAGTGGTGGCCCAGCCCCCAAATCTGCTTTTTATGAAGCTTTTCTTAACAGTGTTTGTATAGTATTGATTTTTCAAGGACATTGAGTACTACATATACCCACAAATAGGAGAAATAGTGGGGTAGAAATGTGAAGAAAGCTCATGGATAAAGAATTTTTCATATGACAGCATTGAAAAGGAGGTGGTTGTTTTCATGTTAACCCATTTGGCAGGGTTCATTTACAGAAAGAAGAGCCTTTATCCTTTAATCACATCCTTGGAGTCTATTGACCCCACAGAAAGCAAGCAGAGCCGTCCACTGCACGTTCAGCATAACTGTGGATACACCTCTGATTGCAAAGTTCATTCTGCTTTGATTCTCTTAGACGAAAGTATCGATCCTGAAGAAATTTCAGATCCAAGAGGTAATGATAACAAAAAGCAACAGAGAGGGACCAGCAGGGGGCATGGTGGTTAAAACGCCGAATCTCACACACCTGACTCTGCAATTAGAGTCCCAGACCTGGTAGCCTGAAAATCACACCATACGTATATGAACATGTGCCCAAAATCCCAGGAGGAGAATGGAGGAGAAAGGATTATGGTGTGGCCATCCCCCAGGGAGGGAGTGATTTCTCACTTTCTCTGGTGAGCGCATATACCCTATTAGAGTGGGGAGAAGCCACAGAGAAACATAGGGATATAGATTTAAGGTTACACCTGTCTTAATATAGTTATCTTCGTGATGTTAGGATGACTAAAAAGGTAATCATAAAATGACAACATTGGCTAGATTTTCCCAACAGCGTTCATCTTACTGGTGACCGACAATGCATAGTAATGACACATCACAGGAGAGCACAACAGGACGGAAGGTAGTCAGCTAGAGAGCTTCCCGGAGACTTTCGGCAGATGCACTCTAATTCACCTTGTCTGTGGCTTATTCACTGTCTCATAGTTATCCTCAAAGGTGTTCTCTCACCACTATTCAAACTTATCTGGAAATCTGACAAAACAACTAAAACTTTCTTCCTGTATGGAATTTCTTGTCAATTAAAGAAAAAATAAAAGAGGAAAATACAGAGTGTTATGACTTAATCTTTGTGATCACAAGAAAATCAAACATCACATCTTCTCACCTTATAATGAGTTTGCTACAGGGTGATGACATGCATTTTTAAATTGATTTCTTTGTAAAAATATAGCCAGACAACATACTTTCTAAACTAATTAATTAGGAAAGAGCAGATCACCTCTAGCATGCAGAAAGACTAATTTGCTCAACTCAGGGAGGGCAGAACAGTAAATTTTCCTGGATGGCAAGAGAAAGTTTATGCTATTTTCAGATTTGTGTCCACATGCCATGAGGATTGTTACAGGCCTACTGAAATGAGAACATGCTTTATTGCAATTTGCTACAGTGCTTATTCAGAGCAGAAGAGATGGGACCAATTCTGCAAAGGCAGAGAGAGTCCTACCAATTGGCTTTGGCACAGTTATAGTTGGAACTTTTATGAAAGAGTAATGCTCTTCACCATGTCAGCAAAGCTCAAATGGTGACGTTATTATTTAAGGTGCTATATTCTCTTCTCTATTCTCATCTTGGGATTTTGGGCATGCACAGACATATGCCTGGCATGAGTTTTAAGCTGCTGGGTCCTGGACTCGAACCAGTCAGCTATGTGGGAGTCCAGCGACCTAACCATCACACCATTTTCTGATCCTGATTTTAGTAAATAGTTACCTAGAGCCAAAAATCCTGGCCCCAATGTGGTCAATAATTAAATAGAAGGGATAAGCGTGAGAACCAAAGTGTGTGGCTTGAGAGACTAAGAAAAGCCTAAGCAGAGAATGGATCAGAGGCTAAAGGAAGGCTTCAGAGCAGTGATGAGCCTTGGCCTGCACTTTCAAGGATGGGCAGGGTTGTTACAGGGGGAAGGATGAGTGCAGCATACCAGTGGGAGACATAACCTGTCCATTGGATGTGTGGATGCAACTGTCCAGACTCATGGTTGTTGACACTGGAAAGGAAGCACTAGGGGAACAGAGATTTGTGGAAACAAAGCACTGAGAGGAATACAGATTTGTTATGAGTGGGTCTGTACTCATCAATAAGATTCTAGTCCCTGATTTAAAGATACTCTAAAATTGCATTTCAGTGATCTGGAGGCTCTTGCTTGGGTGACTGAATCGAGTGTTTACATTAGTTTTCTGATGATAAAGTCCAACTACCTCTTTTATTTCTAAGTGTCATTGAGCTTTCTTCAAACCATTTCCTTTCTGGGGAAACAGCGAGTGACCATTCTACAATTCTTTCTTCCTCTAAATGGAAAAATATCCTCTAATGTTTGAAATTTTTCTCTGATATGTATTTTGTTGATAAATTTTTGCTATAGGGTGCATGCACTCTCCAGAGATGTATAGCAAGACAGAGAGACAGAAAGTGAGAGATCGTCCCCAAGGGGGATGGTCACATCACAATACTTTCTTCTCCATTCTCCTCTTGGGGGTTTTAGGCAAGCATGCACACACATCTGGCATGTGTTTCAAGTCTGTGGGTCCAGGACTAGAACTGTGGTTAACTACATGGGAGTCCAGTGATGTAACCATTACATCATCTGCTGGTCCCCTTTCTGATACATTATAGTATTTTAATATCTTGAGCTTATTATTACCATTGTTCAACTTCTTGATTAATGACATACATTGTTAAATACCTTAAACTCACTATAGTTGAGTTGCAATAACAGACTCTTAGGACTAGAGAGATTTCGAGACTGTCAGATGATACCTAACCCATCACACATGGAATTTTAGAGATCCTTTCTATGAAAATCTTTTTTTTTTTTGAGAGTTTTTTTCTATAGGGCACGTGCATTCACCAAAAAACACAGAGAGGTAGAAAGCAAGAAAACACCTCCCAGGGGGGATGGCCACACCACAATTCCTTCTCTTCCATTCTCCTCTCAGGATCTTGGGCAAGCACGCACATGCGCCTGGAGTCAGTTTAAGCCACCGGGTCCAGGACTCAAACCACGGTTGACTACATGGGAGTCCAGAGACATAGCCATTACGCTAACTGCTGGTCCCCCTATGAAAATCTTTTGAAAGGGAAATTGCACACACTTCCTTTCTGGTTCTATTAGAACAAAACCAAGTCTTTCCTGCTTCAGACATGCATGATGTCATTGTGTGATCTTTGAGCAGTTACCATCTGTCAGTCTCCATGTGCTCATCTGTATATGTTGTCAGGAAAAAATGAAAATGAAGCATAGGTAGTAATAGAAACTAGCGTTCAGGAGGGGTGGCCACTATAAGAGTGGTTATTCAAAACCACTATTGTCTCTATCCCCAACGAAGAGGAAGAATAAACACCATCAACAACCACACATTCAGCACCATTCCTTCATTTCTTCAAAGACTGTTACTAGGTGACCGTATGTATACTTATGAGAGACAGCCACAAGAAAGAAAAGGCACCAGAGGCATTCACACAAGAACACATGCCCATGTGGGTGTAGTTCACGGAGCATCCCCTACATGCCAGGCAAGCTCTTTGCAGCTCGTTGAGCTTCAGAATAATTTGCCAGGAAGACGGTATTTGCATTTCCATTTCACAGATGAGAAAATGAAGGTTCAAACTGATTTAAATATTTTCTTGATGTCAATCAGCAAATAAATGGTAGAACTAAGATTCCAATGTCTCTTCTGCTGTAGGTTTTAATGATTCTTGTTTATGTTTTTCTTTCTCTGATAACTTACATAGCTCCATCTCATTTCTCATGGCCTGATCCAATTTTTTAAAGAGAGAGGTCTTTTAACAGTGCACGGAGTACATTTGCCCACTGCAAAGTTAAATGGGAAAAATCACTTATCTGTTAAATAAGAATTATATCAGTTACAGGTTTCCTAAATAAATAAATATACACACACACACACACACACACACATATTTATATATATATTATATATATATATGATATATAAAAATAAATAAATACATATTTTTTTCTTTGCCTATATATAGAGGCAGAAGAAAATTTAGAGACTTTAGAGATTATACTCTGACTCTCCATGACCAAAATTATCTAATGAAACTTTTAACCAGTAGTCTTAAGACAGAATACGAGGAAATTAACTGAAATGATTTCTCCAGGCCTTAAATACAGCAAACCTGTGATAATTATTTTAGAATAAAAGGTGTTTGAATATCTGCTTACTGACCTAATGACATAGTTCTCTGGTGGATAGGAAAAGTCACAGGGGAGCCAATGGTTTTTAAAACATCAGCATTCCCATATCATGATACTGTGAGAACCCGAGTCACTAAGGTAGCCCTCCTGTCTTCTATTCCAGGCCTTGCAGAGGACACTGGCTCACTGCATTATGAGTAACAAAACTTTGCATGCGAAGTGCTTGCTGTTGTAGCTGAGCAGTGATGATGTTTCATCACTGTCTTTGTCAGTGTACTGCCCAGCCATCTGGATACGGGAGATGAGAATGGACTGTCATTGCATTAGCACATGGTCTCTGTCCTACAGGCCTGAGAAAGAGTCTGGCCCATTGAGCCAAGAGTGATCGATTGATCTCTTTTGATGCTAGAAAGCAAATAGGAAAAAAGTGATTCTTAAACGAATATAGAAAGAATTTCTATTTATACAAAGCTTCCTTGGAAATAGCTAACGTTTAATGAGCACACACAGAGTGCTAGTTACTGCATTAATCTCAACATGGGTCCTCACATGTCACCTTCCTTCACCCTCGCAGGTGTGATGGAAACAGGTCGGCTTTCTCATGTCCTGTCAGTGTCAGCAGGTCTGCTGTTGGAGCTGGCATCGTGAGCTGCAGTAATTCTGTGTGTCCGTGACCCGTCAGGCCCACTATGATACTGACTCAGACCTTCAGGTTTTCTCAAAGACTTCTGGGATGTTTAGCAAGAGCCCCGGAAAAAGCTTTGGTTGAACTTTGAAGATTTTCCAAACACAGGATCCAAGTCACCAGTGTCTCCATGGTAGGGAATCTGTATACTGATGGGACATTTTTAAGTCCCTGAAAATAGATTGTATTTGTCCATTTCATTCTTTCTACTAATGGCCCCCTAGAAAATTCCATACATAGATTTAACAGAAATAAATAACTGACTTGAATGTTTACAGAATGATACATTTTATATGAGTTAAAGAAAGAAATCCATTTAGAAAGAAATAGGGAAATTTCCAGGCACTCCAAAACCAAGCTTTTTTTAAATATGGGAATAAAGAAGTTAAGGGAGTTTTTCTTTGAAGGAATGGAAAAAATGTTTGATATATATTTTTAAAAATTATTTATTTAATTCTATTAATTAGTATTATTTTTAAAAATTTGACCAGAGCGAGACAGAGAGAAAGAGACAGAGATGAAAAGTGAGAAAGCAAGCGCCATGTCTGGGACTCAAACTGTAGTTGGCTATGTGGGAGTCCAGTGCCTAACCACCACACCACCTACCAGTGCCTTCATATACATTTTGAATGTAAGTTATGTTGCTCTCAAGGGTCTCACACGCATGTATCATCCCTTGTGCCTTTTAAATGGGGATTATTATTTTTTTAGAATTATTTAAATTTATTTATTTATTTATTTATTTATTTATTTATTTATTTTAATTTGACCAGAGAGGGACAGAGAGATAAAGAGAGAGAGAGAGAGAGAGAGAGAGAGAATGAAGAGAGAGAGAAAATGAGAAAGTAAGCCACCAGGTCTGGAACTCTAACCACGGGTGGCTATGTGGACGTCCAGCCCTTGCCACCTGCTGGCCCTTGAATGGGAATTATTAATAGAACAAAAAATAATTTCATATTCCTGATTAAATATTAGTAAAATTTTATAATTTAAAAGTGAAGTACCATTTGTCAGTGCTGGGTAAATAGAAACTGCATTATATAAAATACTTTAGAAATATTGAGACATGATTTTTGTAAAACTAACATATATCATTACTTCATTCATTGACTCTTCTTTTGGTAAATATTTGCTGAGTACACAGTCCTGTGCAATAGATCTGAGAATTCCTAAAAAGCTCATTAAAGGTAGAATTAGAAGCTGGGAAACAATAGTAAAGAAATAATTAAAAATGATTATTTGATTGCATGAATTTGCTGCCACAGATTAAAATGAACAATTAACAGAAGCATTTTACACATTGGAGAAAAACATTCAATTATTTAGTTGGGTAGTTTGGGTGATTATAATCATCTTCTTATAATTTCATGTCTATAAATACAAAGTTAAAATATACTTATCAAAACTAATCATTCTGAGTTTCACTGCATTATTTATCACTTTCTGTATGTATATCTGATAAACTGTAAACACTTTTGAGAATTTTAAATTTAACTTGCGAGTATAATTCTACTGAAGTATGTACATCTTTGAAAAAAGATTAATCAAGAGAGAGACAGAAACTTCTAAACAACCACATAGGATTAAATATAAGTGGTCAAATATGTATTTTGAAATTAAAAAATGAACAGTCATTTAATATCTGAAAGTATCTGAAGACCTAACTTCTCCCTTAAAAAATTAAATCAGTGCCAGCAAGTGGCATGGTGGTTAAGGCACTGGATCCAACCCAGCCAACTCTGTAGCTGGAGTCTTGGACCCAGAGGCTTGAGAATAATTCTGGCCGTGCATGTGTGTGTGAGCTAAGAATGATAGATGGATCTGAGGGGAGAATGGAGGAGAAAGAAAGAATTGTGGCACGGCTATGTCCCACCCGGAGGATAATTTCTCACTTCCCTTCTCTGTCCAGGGTGTGTTCCCTACAGCAAAAACTAAAAAAAAAAAATTAAAAAAAAAAATCAGGCTGAACATCTCTTCAGTTTTAAAAATCTGTCATTTTCTTTTGCAATGTAAATATCATAATGAAAATCCTTTTTTCGTTGTTGTTGTTGTATATTTGCTTTTAAGGTTTTAGCCATAGGGTGTGTGAGTTTGCTGGAGAAAGACAGAGACAGTGAGAAAGAAAATAAGAAATCACCTCCCCCTCCCCAGGGGAATGGCCATGCCACAGTCCCTTCTCTTCTATTCTCTTCCTGGGATTTTGGGCATGCATACATATACAGTCAGTGCATGAAGCCACCAGGTCTGGGACTGGAACCACAGTGAGACATGTGGGAATCCAGCATCTTAACCATTGTACCACCTGCTAGTCTCCTGTGCTGATTTTTTAAGTGGTTCCCTAATTATGAGGGAAGAGGTGAAAATATACCTGCGTTTTGTAATTCAATTACCAAATTTGTTACAATTTTGCTTGTTTCTCAGTGATCTGATAAGTTGGTGAGAGTCATCCTCAAAATGATATAAGTTGGGGAATGGAAGTAGCAGCGGAAGTCTTTCCTTTGAAGTATATTGGGGCCCATTTCATGACTTATGCCTCAAAGAAGGTAAATTACACTATTTAAGATGGAAGAACCACACATATATTTTAGAAAGCTTTCTATAAAAATTGTGTGAAACTAACACTGTTAACAGTTTAAGAAATTTTTACTTAGGTCTGTTAGTTGTTCCTGTTGGAGCTGAAAAAATAAGAAAAGCATGTAAAAATCATATTTTCCCAGGTATATTTG
>NW_006201378.1:2072382-2097658 GCF_000334495.1 Tupaia belangeri chinensis
CCACCCCAGCCAACTCTGTAGCTGGAGTCTTGGACCCAGAGGCTTGAGAATAATTCTGGCCGTGCATGTGTGTGTGAGCTAAGAATGATAGATGGATCTGAGGGGAGAATGGAGGAGAAAGAAAGAATTGTGGCACGGCTATGTCCCACCCGGAGGATAATTTCTCACTTCCCTTCTCTGTCCAGGGTGTGTTCCCTACAGCAAAAACTAAAAAAAAAAAATTAAAAAAAAAAATCAGGCTGAACATCTCTTCAGTTTTAAAAATCTGTCATTTTCTTTTGCAATGTAAATATCATAATGAAAATCCTTTTTTCGTTGTTGTTGTTGTATATTTGCTTTTAAGGTTTTAGCCATAGGGTGTGTGAGTTTGCTGGAGAAAGACAGAGACAGTGAGAAAGAAAATAAGAAATCACCTCCCCCTCCCCAGGGGAATGGCCATGCCACAGTCCCTTCTCTTCTATTCTCTTCCTGGGATTTTGGGCATGCATACATATACAGTCAGTGCATGAAGCCACCAGGTCTGGGACTGGAACCACAGTGAGACATGTGGGAATCCAGCATCTTAACCATTGTACCACCTGCTAGTCTCCTGTGCTGATTTTTTAAGTGGTTCCCTAATTATGAGGGAAGAGGTGAAAATATACCTGCGTTTTGTAATTCAATTACCAAATTTGTTACAATTTTGCTTGTTTCTCAGTGATCTGATAAGTTGGTGAGAGTCATCCTCAAAATGATATAAGTTGGGGAATGGAAGTAGCAGCGGAAGTCTTTCCTTTGAAGTATATTGGGGCCCATTTCATGACTTATGCCTCAAAGAAGGTAAATTACACTATTTAAGATGGAAGAACCACACATATATTTTAGAAAGCTTTCTATAAAAATTGTGTGAAACTAACACTGTTAACAGTTTAAGAAATTTTTACTTAGGTCTGTTAGTTGTTCCTGTTGGAGCTGAAAAAATAAGAAAAGCATGTAAAAATCATATTTTCCCAGGTATATTTGGGATTGATTTTTTTTTTTTTTTTTTTTTTTTTTTTTTTTTTAGGCGGGCGGGGCTCGCCCGCAGCCACAAGACAGAGAGACAGAAAGTGAGAAATCAACCCCCAGGGGGATGTCAACGCTGCAATCCCTTCTCCTCATTCTCCTCTTGGGATCTTGGGCACGTACGCACATGGGCCTGGTGTGAGTTTTAAGCCACCAGATCTGGAACTTGAACTGTGGTCGACTACATGGGAGTCCAGCAACATAGCCATTACGCTAACTGCTGGTCCCTATTTGGGACTGATTTAACCTCGTCTGGAAACTGGCTCTGAAGAAATGGAGTCAAATGGACTAATAGGAAAGCAGATGGCAGAGTGGATGACCGGGACCTGCTGATAGTGGTGGCAGTCAAGCTGGAGGTAAGTTGAGCCCATTGGGCCTAATCATTTACATAGGTATGTGGTTATCTCAGAAAGGCTGCATTCTAGACTGTTCTAATAGCATAGCCTTATCCAAATTTACGTGAAGTAACCTTCTAAAAAGTGTAAATATCTAAAATATAATTGCCACTCAGTTCTCAATAGTTGTATGAAGCTAATGGCTACTACATTGGACAGTGTAACTTTATGATATTTTCATCGTCACAGAGAGTTTTATGGCCAGTGTTAGTCTAGAATTATTTTTGCCATGCAAAGGCAATATCAGTACCTATCTACCTGTCTGTTCAATACATAACATAAAGCAAATGAAATAAATGGTCATAAAAACTTTTCTTTTTTCTTTTTTTCTTGGAGAGGTTTTTGCTATAGGGCACATGCACGCGCCAGAAAGAGAGAGACAGAGAGACAGAAAACGAGAATTCACACCCTATGGGGAATTGCCACGCCACAATCCCTTCTCCATTCTCCTCTCGGGATCTTGGGCATGCACGCACATGCGCCGGCGTGAGTTTAAACCACTGGGTCTGGGACTTGAACCACGGTCGACCACATGGGAGTCCAATGACATAGCCAATATGCTAACTGCTGGTCCTATAAGGACTTTTCTTTAGGTCCTCAAAGTGTTGGGTTAGCAAACTATTAAAAGAGAAATTGGAGCAATGCATTTGATTGGGAGAAAGCTAACTCAAATGAGAACAAATAAACCGTCTCTAATTTGTTCTTTTACATAACTTTGAGTAAACTCAAATGTGAATACATCATTGCTTTGAGTACATGCCTTGTTATCTATCTACACCTGAAATTTTGGATGCCATTTCTGAATTCAATCCTTGAAAGTCATTTGCAAGCCAAAAAGAAAATTTAAAAATTAGCATTCTATCGTCTAAGGCACAAATACGTAATCAAGACATAATATATTTTGAATGGCAAGCATCGCCATTCTATTTGAATGTAACAGCCACACTTAGATTCATTGCACTCTCTTAATTAGAACTTCAAGGATAACAGCATAAAAGGAATTACAGTAATCAAGACCATGAATGTCTAAATGAGGGAATGAATATTGGCGAAACCAAACTTTGAAGGCAAAAGATTCAATATAAAAGATTAAAGCCATTTTGACACTTTAATTAATGTTAGTCACAAAACATAAGTGTAAATCAGACAGGACACAGAAAGCACATCCCACAGGCCTACACACAATACTTTCCCTAAAGTTACAAAAAATGATGTGGGCTACACAAGGTCTGGGGCAACACTGATGGGTGAGCGGAAAAGATGTCTCTTTCAAATGTGTTAATTAGCAAGAAATTATAGTCTAACTAGCATTTAGCGTTTTGTAGACAGTAAAATAAAGTGATGACAGCTGTTTTACTGTTCAAGACACTTCCTGTTTTCATTTTAAATATTTTAAAATAACACCACACAGTAAGAACTTGCATTTTCTGAAGAAAAACTGAGAATGAATCAACTTTTAATGATGTGAAGAGTCACATAAGTTTCTACATACAGAATTCTGAATGTTCAAAGGGACGGCTTCAAAACAAAATGCTAACCCCAAAAGGGAATTCATGATCAATGATGGCACCCACTGAATTTATGATGGCTGGAGGACAAGACAAAAAAATATATATCCACAACATAGTTTTATTCTCTCTCAAATCGGCTGTTCAGTAGGATGCAATTATACTCCAGTTCTTTAAGAATGCAAAACTTTATACTTAGATGAAAAACACATTTGAAAAGAATGATTTTTCAGTAGAAAATTCGACAGACCAATGGCTGTGACACACTGAGTGGCAAGTAGGTGACAATGAGTAATCTATTCTTTGAGAAGTTGTGAATTACACAGGAGATGCCACTTGTTCTGTCTCTTCACCACCAATGTTTGTGTGTGTGAGAGTGTAGGGGGGAGAGAGAGAGTGTGTGTATGTATGCGTGTCTTAGCTTTATCTGGGATATTTATTTGTGAATGAAGTCTATAGTAAAGTTTTACTATAAGAGAATTATATTTTTACTATTTAATGGGAGATCATTTTATAGGTAGTGTTCTGTTTGATAATGGAGGAATTGATTTTTACATGTGTATTGGCAAAGAATGCATGCATTGTTGCTGACCTACATAAGTTAGTATGTCTAGAGTTAAGGCAAAGAAAATGGCCTTTCATAAAAAAATTAATGAGACAGTAAAGCAAACACTACTTGCAAGGTTAAAAACAGTACATATTTCTATTTTAAAGGTTTATTTATTTCTTACGTGAGTAAGAGCGACAGACAGAGACAGAGATAGCAGTTTCAACAACAGGGTCTTGACACCATCATTCATCCTGAGCCTTGGTCAGTCTCAGATCATGGGCACACGTGTGCCTAGTGTACTCAGGGGAATCTCCGGATGCAAACTCAGAATGTTCCCATGTGAGTCGGCCTTGAGGAGCATATATGTTATAGTGGTGCCACTGTCTGACTCCAAAACATACCTCTTGTTTACTGATGTTTAAGAGTCAAATTCATATATCATGAATATTTTCTATTTCTTCCATAAAATTTGATAAGATGATTGGAAGGCCCCTGGCATCTACAACACAGACTATACAGTCATCATTTCAAGATGCCTGCCATGAAAAGGAGAATATAGGTATTGATCTCCCCAGACACAGGCCAAGCTTGTGAACTGCCTTCTGGTCATGCCTTGCTGAGACCATCCAGTGAAATAGTTGATGGTAGCTATTCCAATAAATCAGTGCTCCTCAGACCAGAGTCCTCTCCGTGAACTTTCAGTCTAGTGGATCAATAAGCACCACGCGTTTGAGCTAGTCAACCATGAACGAGTCATGTGGCCAGAAAGCCAGCAGCCACTAGAGAAAAGTGAGGGTATGGGCTAGTGGGGGCTGGTGGAGGGTGGTTCTGACCGAACTGGTTCTATTCTGAGACTGTCACTGGGAGCCATGTGACTTCAGGCATCCTCAACCTTTCTGTAAAAAGAATATACATCATTGCTTCCTTGTCACACTCACAGGTCTAGTGCAAAGAACACTATGTCATCACAAACCATTATTACAACTAGAGTTTTCTGTACACTCCTGTTTTGTCCTAGTAATTGAAATAGGTATCTTCAAATTCCTATTAATAATATCCTGGAAACTAAGAGCTTCTAACTTAAGAAAAAAAATGGCTCACTATAATCCTCCGTGGGTCTCCAGGAAACTGTGTCTCTCACAAGGCAAAGGGCACACTGATAGGAAGGCTGGTATGAAGATTGCACAATGAATCACCCACAGCACAGCCTTGAGATAAGAACAGTGAATGGATGATGCATAGACCGAAGTGGCAATTTACTATACATTTCAGAAATGGCTCATAACATTTTCATTGGCCAGACGGCTTCCTCTAACTTTGTTCCATCTCACATGTTATTGTTTGCTAAAAAATATATTTTTTTGACCCTGACTTCAGGAGCTAGAGAAACAAATGATGCAAATTCTATAATGAGCTAAAAAGAAGTTCTATGTAGGTCTTCAGAAAAGATTGCTTTATCAATTTACATGTCCTGAAATATTTATGGTTCACCTACTAGGTGTTATTGACATGCCATAAAAGAGTTTTATTTTCTAGCTCTTCTCTTCTTTCCTCTAAGCTAAGAAAAATAATTCACAAAATGGAAGCCATCTGTAAGTTAGTAACAGTTTTAACATCTTATGGTAGTTCATTGCAAGGAAAAATCCTTTTTGTTCATTCATTCATTTAATATCTATCTGTGCCAAGCACTATTCTAGGCACTAGGAAATCAGTGCAGGAATCATATCTTTCTCTGTGGTGCTTATATTCTAGGAGAGGGAGGGACAGACAATGAACAGCAGAAATCGCTAACAGGTACATTTTAAGATACTGGGCACAATGGACTCATGACAGCCTCCAAGTGCATCCTCATAAAAACCCTTTGGAAAGCAGCACCAGATGCATAAAACACAATCTACTTTCCTGCTTAAAAGGGTCTTCATATTCAGTTAGCACCAGATTAATGGAATGATTTCAAACATAAAGAAGAGAGACATACCGACATTTCGAAATTTCACAACTGCCTGTGAATGCCTAGATGGCTAGAAAAAAAAATACCAGCTTAATTCTCAAGGGAAAAGAGAGAGCATTATTGGGCAAATGGGGCTTTAACAATGAACTATATTGGCATTTTGGGTCTGCTAATGCCTGGACTGGGTTTTCTAAGTACTTTTCCCTTAAGAGCCATCTCATACAAAGTTCAGGTGCTAGCCTAGTAAATGCTTGGGCTGGAAGTGTAGTTCTAGGTATTAGTTTACCTTGGGGTAGATGACAGCATGGCTTTTTTTCTTTTCTTTTCTCTTTTCTCTTTTCTCTTTTCTCTTTTCTCTTTTCTCTTTTCTCTCCTCTCCTCTCCTCTCCTCTCCTCTCCTCTCCTCTCCTCTCCTCTCCTCTCTTCTCTTCTTTCGTTTCTTTTCAAATACACTGCTGATGAGCCCAAATCCAGATTGCGAATAAAACCAAAACTTTTTCTGCAGTTTGACAATTGCTTTGTAAACCAGACATCTTCCCTATCTTGTTTAACATGTAGAAGGCTCTATTTCCTCTTGACATTTCTGCAGATGTATGTAATGAATGGAGAGAACAGAGCTGAATGTTCGTGCAGCTGGATACCAGATAGGAGCTCCATGCAGAAGGGAATTGGTCACAGCAGATTATTTTCTAGAAGGAATGGATGTCCTAGCTGCCAAGTTCTAAGGCTACTCCTGCTGTTTCTACCTTGAAAGCAGAAACCCACCTGTGGCTTCCTAGTCTACATATATATGTATTTTTTTTCTTTTTTTTTGAGAGAGATTTTTGCTATAGAATGAGAGTGTGTGTCAGAGAGAGAGAGAGAGAGAGAGAGAGAGAGAGAGAGAGAGAGAGGGAGATGGAGAGAGAAATTGAGAAATGGCCCCCATGCCCCATGGGATGGCCATGCCCCAATTGGCTCTCCTTCATTCTTCCCTTGGGATTTTGGATATGCACACACATGCACCTGGCATGAGTTCCAAGTTTGAAACTGTGGTCAGCCATGTTGAGAGTCCAGTGCCTTAACTATTACACTAGCTGCTGCCCCTCCCTCAGTCTATATTTTGTGCCTATAGATTTAAATTCCTTTGATGATAGAGCTGAGGTCTTCAAGATAACCGGGGAGGCTGGTGTTCTTCCTCATTAGCTTGTGCCAGGGCAGAAAGCTACTCTCTGTATGACCCCAAGGATGCTGAATTTCCGAGTGAAAATGAACACTAGTGTTGACATGGCCAATACTCCACTTCAGTTGGTCTGAGGAGCACCCCATGAAGGTAGGTCTCACACAATCTGATGGGTTTGAGGTTTTCAGCCAAACCTGTGTTTTTGGCTTCTCTTGCTTCAATTCTGGTGCTTCTGCCATGAGGCAAAAGTTGGGGAGGGGAAAATAAGGGATCTGAGTATACTTGTGAAGAATCTGTCAACTCCATTATCTTTAGAACTTGTACCCTGGACTGTAAGTTTGAGAAAGTAAATTCATTTCCCATGATGACATTATTCCTCCAAAAATTCCTCGTGTGATCCCCAAGTTATGCTGAGTGGGGATTTTCTTGCTCAGAGCTGTGGGCTACAGACATATAAACACTAGCAGTGAGTCCAATATCTAACTGGATCTGGTATTTCTGCTTCATAGCTTTTGTAACATGTGTCTGTTTTCAATCTCAAGAAATGAAGATGTAGACGCTCTGAGTGTCTTTTGTAAAGCACCCAAGATATGCACTTTGGATAATCCAAAAGGTGAAATATTTTCTTTCTGTTAGGCACCATTTGTCACATAATACAAGTCTTTTTTTCTTTTTTTTTTGGGGAGAGGTTTTTGCTATAGGGTGCATGCACTTGCCAGAAAGACAGAGAGAGACAGAGAGATAGAAAGCTAGAAATCACTCCCTGGGGGGATGGCCACGCTGCAGTCCCTTCTCCTCCATTCCCCTCTTGGGATCTTGGGCATGCACGCACACATGCCTGGTGTGAGTTTAAGCCACTGGGTCTGGGACTTGAACCATGGTCGGCTACATGGGAGTTCAGTGACATAGCCAGTATGCTAACTGCTGGTCCTAAGATAATACAAATCTTTCAGAACAATTATGAAGGTAAATCTTGGTCTACAGAAAAAGAATATGTGTAAACCATCTCCTGGGTCTTTGTACTTAAAATCTAAGACCTAAGCTCATGCTCTAAATATTTAGGAGAGAATTGTATAACAATTTATAGTAATTCACCATTAAGAAGGAAAAGGGATTAAATGTTAACCAGTAAGTATTATTAGTAGAGGATTTTGAAAGTGATGATTATTTACATATTCATCTGTATCTCTGGAGCATCTAAATCTATTTCAAATTCTCTTTCCTTTAATGAAGCATCTCTCTATTATCTTACAGACATTAGGCAATAAATAAATACTTGTGGATTTGATTCAATTGATTGTGTGATTGACCGAAGTGGTAGTAAACTAATGACCTGCTATAAACCAATAAACTGAGAAAAAAATTACACATTTCAGTTAGAGAAAGAGATGAAAATGCATTTGACAATTTAAAGATTTGGAAATGAAACCTGATTCTATATTTACGGTGTGGGATTTTTCTTCAGGAATTTGATGAAGTTGTGTTGCCTATGTCAACAAAGATCTCTTAGTTGCCTTAGATAATAAATCTTTTCTTTTTGTTTATCTTATTTATAGACATTGTAACATTCAATATGATCAATCATTTTGTTCTTTCTTATCTTGTTCTTCGACTTTTCAAAAAAACGGACAAATAGTTGTATCAACATTTCCCATAATGGATTCACTGGGATTTCAAAACTATTTCCTGTTATTGTGTTCGAAAAACACAGCATAGTCCTACATCTTTATGGCTATGTGGGATGGAAAAAATAAACAAACAAATCCAATGTAACGATTTTTAAAAGGAATGACTCATATACATGCATGTAAGTTTTCTATGTAACTATTAGCACTGTCATTTTCTGTGCCATTGATAAATATCGTGGTACATATTTTATAACCTTAGTTCCTAAAACCATAAACCAACCACACGATGTATTGAGCACTCTATATTTTTAGTGTGTTAGAAATGGAGTTAAAAGATTAATTTCAGAATAATCAATTTGATTCAATCTCTTGCTTCAATCTAGGGCCTGAACAAACACTAAAATGGCCTAAACAAATTTTTATTTTAGCCTAATACATCTACTGACAATAAATTTAAATAGCTAACACTAATTAAATGTTGGGTGTTGGATAAATTTGGTAGATTGAAAGGCAAAAAGAAGTTAGTGATGAAGTTTCTTCTCTCTCGCTCATATATGTGTGTGTGAGTGTGTGCATGTGTGTGTGTGTATATATATATATATATATATATATATATATATATATATATATAAAAACATACGTGTGTGTCTATATATACACATGAATTTGAAAAAAATTAAGATTGCAGTGAACTTTTTGTTTCCCAAATACTTATGTTAAAGTTCTAATTTCCACTATTAGGAGGGAGGGCCTTTGGTAGGTGATTAATTCATGAGTGCTCTTATAAAAGAGATCGCAGAGGGAACCAGCAGTTAGCGTAATGGCTATGTCGCTGGACTCCCACGTAGTTGACCGCAGTTCGTGTCCCGGACCCGGTGGCTTAAAACTCACGCCGGGCGCGTGTGCGTGCGTGCCCAAGATCCCGAGAGGAGAATGGAGGAGAAGGGATTGCGGCATGACCATCCCCCCTGGGGGGGTGATTTCTTGCTTTCTGTCTCTATGTCTCTCTCTGTCTGGCGAGTGCACACGCTCTATAGCGAAAAACCTCTCCAAAAAAAAATTAAATAAATAAAAGCAAAAAAAAAAAAGAGATTGCAGAGAACTTCCTTGGCTTTTGCCACCGTATGAGGATACAAGAAGGTTCCCATCTACAAGTAGGAAGAGAGCCCTCACCAGAACCCGAATACTCTGGCTCTCTGAACTCAGACGTCCAGCCTTCGGAACTGTAGGAAGTGAATTTCTGTTATTTATAAGACACCCAGTGTAGGATACTTGGTTACGGCAGCCAGAACAAAATCCAGGATCTAGCAGGGGCACTAGTAATGACCGCAATTTCAAACGCTGAGCATAAGTGATACATTAAAATAGCTACAAGAACTAGGAAGTGATAAAAAAAAAAAAACACAAAAACAAAAACCCAACTATATTCATTGCTAGTGAAGTGACAGATACGGCTAATGTCTATTTTGTCATCTACATTCATCATTGACGGAAACCATAATTTCAACTTAGAAGTTGGTGAAAATAAGGACACGCGATTTATCCCGTCTAAATTTGAGTAGCTATGAATTTGTGGAGCTGTTACAGGTTTCTTAGAGAACCAAGGATTCCAGACTGGAGGCCTCAGCTCCACAGTGGGTGACCAGCTAAGCGAACGTCTGCACTTTGCTCCTCTCGGCTGCCTGCAGAGTACTGGGCAGACCCACCCAGGTGAGGAACCATGTGGCTTTAACCATCTTCATGGCTCTGTGGCCTGCTGGCAGATAAGCGGCAAGGTTGAGGCCCTGTTACTGCCGACATCCTGCATCCCCACAAGGTAGCTGCTCACCTCTGGCTTTGCTTTGAGTTGGGGCTTCTCACCCTGTGGTGACACATACCAGCTTTTCCATCTCACCCTTGGCTCTTCCTTCTAGACTGGGATTTGTTTGCCCTCTGGCTCCACTTCCTTCTGAGTGAGTAGAGTCCAGGTTAGCTAGAATCCTTGCCCCCTCTGGTACTCCTCCTGCCTTGTCAGGAGGGTCTCTACCCCAAGAACTGACCCAGCAGCTAGGGTGGACTTAAAGTCTCTGCTGGCCACGGCACAGGAGGAAGGGCATGCCCTTCCTGGGAGCCAGACGCATGTTACTACCTGGGGTCTAAGCCTCTGCTATTCACTGCTGAGGGCAGAGAGCCTCACCACCCAGGCACCAGCTTCCCAGAGGTGCATACCGTATGTAGTTTGGGTACCTGGCAAATGTGCTACTAATATTTTTATTTTGTTATTATGATTTATATTTTTCCGAGTTTTATTGAGGTCTAACTGACATACTTTTAGATATCTTATTGTTTTTGCAAATTATTGACATCCATTACAGCATCTTTTAGTAAAACTTTCCTTTTCGCAGGCCAAAAGTGTTCCTTGTATTTTAAGTGTGTTTTTTTTTTCTCTAGCGTGTGTGCACTCAATGGAGAGAGACAGAGATGCAGAGAGAGAAGAAAGGAGAGAGAGTGAGATATCACCCACCAGAGCAATGGCCATGCCACAGTCCTTTCGCCTCCATTTTCCTCTCAGGATTTTGGGAATGTACACATACACACCTAGTGTGTTTTTCAAACAGCCAGGTATGGTATTTGAACCACACAGTTGGCTATGTGGGACCCAGCTGCCTTAATCTCCAAGACATCAACTGCTCCTGGCTGATCTTTTCAATTTCTAAGTTGTTTTCCAGGGTGAAGGACTGTTAAGTGAAAATATTCTGGGTGAATGAACTGCCCATTTAAAGTATGTTCTTTAAGGGTATTGAATTAACTATGGATTTTTAGAGGAACTAACAAAATGTGTGTGGATGGATAGATAGTCAGGAACAAATAGTCAAGAAACTGGCTATTGTGATGAATATGGTGGACAGGTCTCAAGTCTATGAGTCAGCAAGCTGGATTCCCAAGAGAGCCAATAGTGTAAATTCTAGTTCAGAGGCCACCAGGCAGGTGGAATTCTCTTTTCCTTGGGGAAGAGTCAGTCTTTCTATGCCATTCAGACATTCAACTGATTAGATGAGGCCCACCCTCATGGGAGGCAATAATCTGCTTTACTTAGTCCACCAATTTACCCAGTTTCTCACCTGGAAATTTCATCATAGACATACCCAGAATAATATTTGTCAAGCTATCTGGGCACTCTTTTGCTGCATGGTTGAGGCCCTGTTACTGAAGCTGGCATCACAAAATTAACTGTCAAGCTATCAGAAGCATCATTTTTCAACATTACTGAGAATAGCTATACTTCAGCCTTCCACCACTAATCCAATACAAAAACCAAGCAAACTACAGCAAATGAAACAAGAAAGCCAATCATGACATGACACCTAAGTAGCTTCTCCTCTACTGCTGCCATATCATGCTTCAAGAAAAACATTTTAAAGGCTAATTTTCTGAAATCTAGGAATACTCCACAGGAATGTATTTTTTTTTTTAGATGTTTTTGCTATAGGGCGTGTGTGCTTGCCAGACAGACAGAGAGAGACAGAAAGTGAGAAATCACCCCCCAGGGGGGATGACCATGCCGCAATCCCTTCTCCTCCATTCTCCTCTTGGGATCTTGGGCACACACACACATGCGCCCGGTGTGAGTTTCAAGCTACTGGGTCTGGGACGTGAACGACAGTCAACTACGTGGGAGTCCAGTGACATAGCCATTATGCTAACTGCTGGTCCCAGAAATGTATTTTGAATAAGCCCAACAAGGTCATATTAAATTGTCAAGTGTTTCCAAGAACTCATAAAGCAGAGAAAAGAATTCCAAGTTCCAAAAGTAACATAACAAATTAACTATAATTTTTTTTCTGCAGTTTGAAAATAGTAGTTGTGAAATTATTGTTTGATAATCAAACCAAATGTATATTTATGACTTTATGATCACATTCTTTCAATTTCCAGTGTTAGCTCATAATCCACATTATTGCAAGGAAAGAAAATTAAATATCGACATTTAGTGATTTCATCAAAAGGCATCACTGTAGTTTTTTTTTCCCTGAGAGAGCAAAAGCATTTTTTCTCAATGTTCTAGAATATTTTTAATATTATAAATCTAGATAATTTGTTTGAAATTATTTTTAAACTAGCATATCATAAGAATAAAAGTCATATTGTAAAATTTAAATACATTTATGAGACTATATAAAATATACAAATGGTCATTACAATTTGCTACCTTGGCCTAAATATTTTGGCATCTAATAACTGTAAATCTTTAAAAAAGAAGTAGACTTTAAAAATAAATAAAAATTGAGTTTTTTTGGTTGTTTTAAGTAAGTTCTTTAATTTTATTTATCATTATTATTTTAAAAAATTTGCTACTGGGCAAAATTTGCTACATGTACTCACCAGAGAGAGACAGAGAGGCAGAAAGAGAGAGAGGGAAAGTGAGAAAGCAAGCTGCTAGGTCTGGGACCACCATTGGCCATGTGGGAGTCTGGCACCTTGACCACTATCCCAATTGTAGGTCCCAATAAGTTCTTTTCTTAAGACTCTTCTATTAGGGAATTGGAGGAGAAAGAATGTGTGCTTGTCACCTAACTAATGAGAGGAAGAATGTGTCCGTAAAGTCTTCTGGAAGAAACGATTCCTGAATAGGGTCTTAAAGCATACCTAGTACTTAGGCAAAAAACCAAAAAACAAAACAAGGAAGCAAATTCTGCACTGAGAACACAGTATAAGCAAAGGCACAGAGGTGAGAGAATTTCAGAGAGAGGGAGTGAGTGAATGCTGGTGGAAGGTAACTGAATGCCACTGTGGGGATATGAGGAGTCAGGAGGCTGAATCGGCTCAGAACATCCAGGGTCTATGATAGCCTTTAATCATTAGGTGACAAGGAGCCAAAAGAGGATTTTTGGTTGGGCATTGTTTGGTTCAGACTATTTTTTAGAAATAAAACTGGAGGCAATGAGGTAGGTGGAATGGAGAATGACACAAGAAGCCTGGTTAAGGACCCAGAGAGGATGGGCAGTCATCCAGGTGAGCTGTGACATTGACATTGGTGTACAGTTAAGAAGAACACAGATTGGTTGGGGATGGGGTAATGATTTGAGGGGGTCTGAAAGGTCATTTCAACAGTACTTGTATCTGCAGTATCTTAAAATCTGGTTGAAATGGCTCAGTTATTTAAGCATGGCTTCATTTATTTATTTCAGCCATTGCTCAGTTACAGAATGGTAAATAACCAATCGGAAATACTTTTTCACAGGTACTAATCACTATTATTCTCCAGATGATACAGAACTTCCTACGTGGCTCTCTGACTCAATCCCCACAGATGTGTTCCTGTGATTGCACTGCTGTTTCGGGTAGGAAACAGCATTATTGCACCATTTGCAGACCACAGTAAAACAAGAATGCTGACCTGTGGTTCTAGTTTTTTCAAAGCTTCTGCTAGACTAACTGACCTAGATAAGTTCACCTTTTCAATGACAGAAAACACTTGAAATCTCATGACTCTGAGAGATCATCTGAGCATTCATGCTATTTTCCAAGTCTTTTTATGTGGGTAGGTGGATATTTACAAGAGAGAAGCAGGCATTACTTGAAAACAGTGGTTTTTGAAAGAAAGAGGAGGTTATATACTTGGGGAATATTTTTATGAATACATTTGTTCTTACAGCAATTCCAACTTACACAGTTCCCGTGTGCAGGTGCACTATTTATACCCATTGCACTCTACTTGGGAATAAAACGGAGAAGCATGCACTCACTCCCGCCGTTTGTTCTAGGAAGGTATGGTTTTTACCTATGGAAACCACTAATGGAAGCTAGCTCTTACTCCTCCTTTACGACCCAGACGAAGGATCTCCTTCCCCTTACCAACTCCATTTAGGGCTTCTCCTTCCCCCTCAACCACATAAAGTTAGATCTCTTTCTAGGCTCTGATTGCTGTTTGTACCATGTCTCCCACTGATCCCAAGGGCAAAGACTATCTTTCATCCATTTATCTTAAAGGTCTAGAAATAAGCAGACAAGGTAATAATGTTTTCATTACAGTTCAAAGAACCCAAGGACCAATAAAAATCACATATAATATTTTTCACCTTTTAGGTATTTGGGAAACAGATTTTTACTTCTTCGAAAATATAAGTCTGGATGCAAAGAACAATCACTACGATTCCACAAACACTGTTTTCTAGCTTCCGAAGATCTTAGCAATCTATTCAGACTCATAAAGGAGGCAAGTGCTCTAGTCGTGGATATGTTTTCTAAAATTCAGACCCAGGGGGTGGGAGTATTTTGAAAACACGACCTGGGCTTTATTTCAGAATAAAAAGCTCTGGTGGAGGCTTCTCAGGGCTTCATGGAAACCAGCATCACTGGTGGTTTCTGAAAAGTACTGTCAGTGACCATGACAACTAGAGTCATTTTGATTTGCTGTGAAGACTTTGGAAAGTGCTTGGACAAACTTCCACATCATGTCATCATTTTTGGGCTTCTTGTATCACAACATAGATTTATGCTCCAATGCAAGGCAGGAGACATGATTTTGTCAGCAGAGCTGATGCTGAGAATGTATGGCGAAGAATACCTGAACTTCATCAATGTGAACTCTGACCTCATCCAAGGCATCTGGCAGCTTTGACTGGATTGGTTCCACATCATCAGGATGAGCTTGAAATTATTACAAGGATTAGCTTACCATGCTTAGAAGAGACATTGGTTCCCCACAGTTCGGTGTCTAAAGGATATCAACATTTATGCTTGGGCCAATTTCAGAGCAGACTTCATTCATTCATTCATTCTTGATTCATTCATTCATGCACTCCACCAGTATTTATTGAAAACCTATTATTGTAGTCAGAATAATACGCTCCCTCCTCAAATGTCCCCATCCTAGTGACTATGCCCCCAGAACCTGTGACTATTTTATTTTATGTGGCAAAGAGATTTTGTAGATCTGATAAAATCCAGGATCTCAAAATGGGAAGATTATCCTTTATTTCTGAGTGCACTCAATATAATTTCCAGGGTCCTTATATGAGGATGATATATGGGTCAGGGTCCGAGAAAGAGATGTGCTAAAGAAAGCAGAGGTTCAAGCTATATGGCAAGGAGCTATGGAAGGCAGACAAAGTCTAGGATTTTGAAAAAGAAAAGAGCAGATCATTCCCTGAAACCTCCAAAAGAAGCACAGCATTTGCTTTCAGACACATAAACCCCATTTTAGACTTCTGACCTCACAGCCGCAAAATATATCTGTGTTGTTTGCTCTGTGGTCCTTTGTTACAGCAGCAAATATGAACCTATCCCACCTGCTCTGTTGCAGGCTTCATGAGTCCCAGTTGCCTCTCTGGTGGAACCCAAAGGAGGTCTTAGGAGTTCTGAAGTCGTCCCATGGGTCAGAGACATGGATGAGACCAGGTTGTAAGGCTATGGTGTCAGCACTGCTGCACGGACAGGTGCTTCACAATTCAATGACAGCTTTAGGATTCTGCCCATATTGCCAAGACCCAGTGGAGACCTTCTGTCCTTACCTCGCTGTGTTAAGGGCCCCCATTGAGCTCCTTCTTAGAACTCTCTTCCCTTTCCTTCTGTGCCATCACTCCCTCCTGGCTCCCCTACTTCTCTATGCCCACTCCTTCAAAAGGCTTCTTTTCACCAAGTTGATATGGCTGCTCCTGATTCTGGTGTCCTCTCTTCTCATTCTCTGTCCTCCTTTGTAGCTCCAGACCATGTCTCCAAATTTGTTCCCGAGCACCAGGGTGGCATGTCCAACCACCTCAATGTGCCTTGGAGTCACCTTCAGTTTAAGGTGTTGATAACACTCTCTCATTGGCTGGCTGGTGTCCTGTCGGGTTTATTCATGATAGGTGCCAGCTGGAGTGAGCAGTTGGGGCATTTTGTCTCCATCTCAGGCTATGTCTCACATTCCTAGCAGGAACCTGTTCCTTGACAACTGCTGCTCCCAGGTGGGAGCCTCTCCTTGGTGGTCCATCTCTGGGCTCCAACGTGTTGTTTTGTTATTGCCATCCGGTTGCTCACCCCTAAGGAAGGTGACAATAGATGAGTGCTGTTGGTTTCTGGACTTTCCTTTTCCCTCATTTCTTTCCTTCAGTTGCTTGGCTATTTTCAGTCCAGTCATTTTTAAAGAGCCTCCATCTTAACTGTCTGGTTGTTTCTCTTCTCTGGTGGGACCCTGAAGATACATCATCCAACTCCCTACCTGTAATCTGGTCTCTTGTACCTCATCAGGATACCTGGCAGGAGACCTCCTTGAAGCTTCCTCATAGCTCTGCTGAACTCCACCATGCATGACAGGGTCAAGTTTCTCACGGATAGGCTCCTTCTATCAGTCTGCTTGGACTTCCCTAGCAAAGCACACAGACTGTACGTAATTTACTCACAGTGCTGAAGGCTGGAAGTCAGAGACCAAGATGGCAGCAGGGCATCTGTAGGCCTCTGTAGGTCTCTCCTGGCATGTAGACACATTTCGAGAAACTTGGGGTTAGGGCTTTAAAATAAATTTTGAAAGAGACAATTCAACCCACAACATCCCTTTTCTGCCTAAAATCCTTCAGTTATCTCTAAATTTTGTAAGTGCAAATACAGTAGTTATGGTGTACCAGGTTAGTCATGAACTCCTATATCCCTTATTTCCTGCCTCTGGCTTCTCCCTCCAAGATGCCCTTTATGACCCCTGGGATGAAGGGCTTCCTGGTCCTCAGAATGTCTTAGTCTTTCATGACCTCAAGACTTTACATTTCCTGTTTCTTCTGGGTCCTCCTACTCAATCCTGAAATCTCAGCTCAATTCTCACTACATCTGAAAGACATTCTGGATGCTGTTGCTGTGGTCTCTTCAGCTTTCTGCTGGGTTTCTAGAGCCTTCCACATACACCACTCACAGCCCTTAACAGATGTGCAACAACTCATGAGCTCTTTATCTCCAATTGTTTACCAGACTTTAGCCTTTGAAGCTAAAGATCAGGGCTTAAGTGCTTTTCATGTAGAGGACCAGCGTATGGCAAACATTTAATAAGCGCTTTAACATAAATATAATTTGATCTTTTAAATATGACTTACACACTGATATTTTCTTTATTTCTCTTTTGCATATATTTAACATAGAAAGTGATCGTATGACTTTTGCATGAATGTTCTTTGTTCATATCTTTACTCAGATATGTAGCTTCTTGTCATCTCATTGGCAAGTGTACGGCAGTGCCGATGACTCACAGCTACTAACTCGTGGAAATCAGACCAAATGTGTTGGGTCACAACACTCTAAGCAACAATTTCTATGTCAGAAACAGCATAGCTATAGAGCACTGAGGTTTGATAAAGATGGCATTTTGGTGAAATTTTCTTGTTTTCAGATTTTTATGGTTTACCAAATTTCCAACTGTTTGCATTTCTAGGAAAGAAATAATTTTTTTCCAAAAGCATTTTAGCATATAGTTTGTCTGATTTAAAATTAGAGGGACCAGTAGTTGACATAATGGCTGTGTCACTGGACTCCCATGTGGTTGACTGCAGTTTGAGTCCCTGACCTGGTAGCTTAAACTCACGCAGGATGCCTGTGCATGCATGCCCAAGATCCTGAGAGGAGAATAGAAGAGAAGGGATTGTGGCGTGGCCATCCTCCCTGGGGAGGGTGTTTTCTCATTTTCCATCTCTCTGTTTCTGTCTGTCTTTCTGGTGAGTGCACATGCCCTATAGCAAAAACCTCTCCAAACAAACAAACAAAAAATTAGGGAGAAAGGAAAGTTTGAGGCCCTTCTTTCTGTCATTCTTGTCCGTGATTTGGGGAAGGGAAGAAAAGATGATGAGGGACTCAATCAAAAGTGCATGGGCTTAGAACATCTACAAACCAGGTACCCAGTCCCTGAGTAAGTTCTGTTTGCAAAGATGCACTGTCAGTGGTACCAGCCATGAGGGAGTATTCCTCCTCTGGGTGCAAAATACATCTTACCTCCTTCCTGGGGTGCCGACATTCCCCACAGCCATCACTAAATTTATCAAGTGGTTTAAAACGCCTTAATATGGTGCTAGGTATTTCATGATTTTGAACAATCTTTATTCCATTTGCCCAAATAGTTTATGAACAATCTGGATAACTTCTATGTCCAGTTTCCTTTACTGAATTTTTTATTTTTCAAATTTCAAATTTAAAAAGTATTCATTATCTTGTCATGTAAAATTAATCACCCAGTAACTTGATCAAGCTAAGCCATGCCGCTTAAAGAGGGTTGAGGGGACACATTCCATCCCTGAGGGCAATTTTCTCAGGCTTGCACACATGAAAACACACGCACCATTAATGGATGAAATTATGTAAAATACTGTCTTTATTTCTAAAAGATCACAGATGGGAGAATTAAATGCAGTCATATTTGTTCAAATTGAGACAGTTCAAAAAAGGAGTAAAATTTTTTTAAGTTTTTTTTTTCTTTTGCTATAGGGAGCAAAGAAAAAATGGGAGGGAAAAATAAGAGGGAAAGTGAGAAATCATAACCCAGTGGGGTTTGGCCAGGCACAATCTTCTCTCCTTCTGGGTGCGTACACACACACACACACACACACACACACACACACACACATGTGCCCAGCATGATTTCAAGCCACCAGATCCAAGACTTGAACTGCAGTCGGCTGTGTGAGAGTCCAGCATCTTAACTATTATGCCACCTGATGGCCCCAGGAGTAAAATTTTAAAACAGAAACAAAACCATAAGACTGAAAAATATTTATCCACGGTAACAAAATACAGAGATATCTTTCTCCCTCTGTTTTAGCAAATATTTATTTTGGAAATGGAATTATTATGTATCTTTAAGAGACAAGTTACAATAGAAACATAAACAATAAAATAAAGATACATGTATGGCTCTTTCCTCTGTTATGCTTTGTGCACATTTTCCCTTTGTTTTAATGACTTCTAGAAACAGTTGTGACTTGAGACAATTTTTGACCCAGAGAAAAATCATTATAATCTAATTTTATATCATTTTCTTCCACAATATCAATAATATTCCCTGCCTCAAAAAATCAGGTAAAATGCATATTTAGACAAGTAAATCTATCTGATAAATCATTTTACAGATGAGAAAGAAACCAAGTGTGAAATGAAAGTTAGATGTTTTCAAAACCACTACATTTAACAAGAGGACACTAACCCACGTGCACTATTTTTCATAATGCAAGAACAGTGGGATGGAGGAATGTTTATGGTCCTGAGTCATATTGCCTGACACGGTATTCTAGTCCCCCGGGAGTTTCCTGGGGATTAGATTAGAAGAGCCTGCTTCAGTTGGGTTACCGGATGCCTTTAAAGGCAGAGTGAAAGAAGGACTTGAACATCTCTGTACAAGCAAACATTTATTGGTAGCATCAACTTGCTGATGTTTAAAATAACTTGTCTGATACATATCTTAAAATTCTTAATAGACCTTTCTTGCATATATTGGGTATTTATTATTTCTTTAAAATTTAATATTATTATAATACCATTATTATATAATCATACATCTTTATGTAATTATTGCATTATATTATTACACTAATTTAATATTATATGGATAATATAAAAATTGTAATGGGCACTAGAGACAAAGTGGAAAGAGGCTGGGGGGGAGGAAGAGCATAGGAAATTTGGAGGGAAAATGGAGAGGCAAGACACTTGTGGGACACAGATAAGGTTTATTATCTGTTGACGAGGATGTGTTTAATGATCTCAACTGGGCTGGACTGAGGTGTATATCATGCTGGGTAAAGACTCTTCACAATCTAAATGATGTATAGTGATTAAATGTATGAATAATAATAATAAAAATAAAAATTAGAAAAAAACATGGTTAAACAAACCTTATTTTTCAGAATACTCACTTCGAAATGTTTTTAAAGGTAACTTTTTGATTTATTTCCAAGAGCTAATAGGTCACTGGGAAAGTTATGATGTATTTTGGTATGTTTTTCTATACAAAAATGAGTCATGACTTTCCTGATGACCCAATAGTTATAGAACTAAAAAAAGAATATTAATTTGTCAAAATAATCTTTCTCTCTTCACCCTCCCTACCCACATCCTATCAACTAAGGATAGTTATTAAATGTTAGTGTTATTATATGCATTTCCTAGTATTAATTATAAAAGTAAGAAGAATTTAAGTATAAAATTATTGACACAGATTTGCCACACTGACAGGGTGCACTAGATTAAGTTTGAAGTTCAATAATCACAATTATTTAGGCACTTACAACCTGTATATTTTGATAGTTTCCGTTCCTACTTTTGTTTTTCTAGATAGGGATTTTTAAAATTTCTTTGGTATTTTTTTATAATCTTATTAAGTAGACTACATTGGGTGTCATCTAAATTGTATTTAGTGAAGAAATATTATAAATATTTAATATACAATACTTAGAGTAAAATGAAGAATTGGAGAGATAAATGATTATGTTGTACTTATATTTCTTCAAAATGGCAACTTGTGATTCAACAGTGCTAAATATTCCTCTTAATGTATTCCATTATTTTCTTACTTGATACTTAGATTACTCCATAACTTACATTCTCCCACAAAGTAGGGAGGAAATTTTTGTTCAGTTACTAAGCCAAGGTCCAGTAGAAACTTTTAATAGAATTTTTTTTTTTGTAATTTATTTGGAGTGTCCATTTTAGGGATACAAAATGAATATGATAAAATAATATATTTATAAGTTAGAATTTTAGTGCAAATTTTGCTCTGGTTCTTATATTATCTCCATAAAGTCTGTTTTAGTATTATATTCTCTATAATGAAAGTATTAAAAACAATAAAAACCATTTTCTACTAGGTAATTACTGTTTCAAAGTATTTCTGAAGACTATGGACATGCTGAATTGTTTACTTGCTTATAGGAGACACTCAACAAATATAGGTGAAATAGGAGCAATCCTGTTTTAAAAAAAGAATTATTTATTTAACTTTATTTATTATTATTATTTGTATTTGACCAGAGAGAGTCAGAAAGAGAGGGAAAGTGAAAAAGCAAGGTGTCAGGTCTGGGACTTGAACCATAGCTGGCATGTGGGAGTCTAGCACTTTAACCACCACACTATCTGCTGGCCCCTGGAGTAACGGTCCCTTCAAGTGTTGTTTTCTTTTTTAATGCAATGATTGTAAAACTTATCACTTCCTGGAGTATGCAATTTACTCCGTTTTCACATCTTCTTCATATCTAGGCAGAGCATAAGAGGTAATCCATGACTTCATCAAGGAGGAAGAATTGTCCAAGAGGACAATCAGAGGCCCCGCTGACCACAACTGCCCCAAGGTTGCACCCTGATCATGAATAGCCCAGCATGGAGGTTTGATGAGAACAAGCTGGGGCACAGCCCAGTCCCTTCCCACAAAGATGTGTTGAGAACCAGACTTGCTGGAATCCTTCCCATATCTTACGAAGGCGATCGTGGCAAAACCTCGGCTCAAGTGCCACAAAGCCACGAAGAAGGAGCACTGCAATCTATAGCTCTCTGAAACACGATGGTTAGGTTGACTTGAACAAATTATTCATGGCTACTACCTCTTTTGAATACTTCAAAAACCAAGCGTCAGGAAAGTTAATAAGCCCAAGATCTTAGAGTGATGATGGAATGGGACAAAGCTGGAGTTTAGTTTATTCTCTTGCATCTATAGGTTCTACCATACTTCCCTCTCAAAGTGGAAACAGCACAGACTTTTACACCATGGCATGAGTTCGGTAGCTTGTGATTCTGTGATGTCTAATCTTGTAGAATTCTTGTTCCCCTTCTCACTGAGATAAACCACAATCTTTTGTTTAAGGGTACGTGACATACTACTTCTGGAATTTCTCTGTGTCTCCCCAACTCCCGTGAAATATCTTCTGGCTACTCACATATCCTGAACAGAGTTTGTTCTATTTCTTCTCAGAACTATCCTTTAAATTCCTTTAACATGACTACAAGGTTCCAAATCTTAGGATATTTGGAAAGCCTTAGTCTTCAACACTATGGTATTTCCTAGTTTCTCTTCTTAGCCTTGACACGTAGGGCAACAATCTTTTATTGCTTGCTCTATTTTATAGGTTTCTCCAGGCCATGTATATTCATTGCGTTAAATAAATAATAACAGTGCAGTAAAATATTAGACAGTGATATTTAGTTTAGGTGGTAAATTTTCCAAGGTGTCTGTGGCTTTCCATAAGAAGTGAAGAAAACTGTGACACTGAATAGAGCCCTAAGACGATTAGTGAATTTATATTAACGATTGATTTGCTTTGCAGCAATGAATCGTATTTATAGATCTGCTTACCGAGCAGCAGAGATTCAGGCTGGATCCTGTCATGAAGCAGCTCAGAAGTCTTTGCACGTCAAATGAAATTTCACCGCAATCTATTCAACTTTGATATTTAAAACATAATCACCTTCCAAATGTCAGCACTTAGTTTTTCCCCCTATATAAAATTTTACAGAGGTTATACCTGATTATTTTAAAGAACCTTGATAATTAACAGATTTTACTCTAAGAAGAAAGAAAGGTTATCCATAAAAGACAAATGTTTCAAAACACCATTGCAAATGTGACAATGTAATAAATGCATATTGGAAAAGTCCCCACATGTCTGGTGAGTAAATTATACCTGTGGTAAAGGTGCACTCTGCTCCTTCAAGGAGAAAGACTTATGCACACCTGTGGGTTTTCCGATTCAGATGTCAAAAAGGGCGTTCTTTTACCTGCTGTTGACCTGATGGTTGAGGCGATGTTGGCGGGGGTCATCGTGGGAATACATTCATCATCTTGGGAGTAGCCAGCTTGAATGGCTCGAAGGTAACTGTGACTCCTCGTTCGGAAACACCCAGGGAGGTCAAGGGCATCCATGGCCTGAGATTCTACTTCACTAAAGACGGATTCACACACCGACTCGAACTGCCCATTGATCTCCGCTTCACTCATCTGGAATAATCAATAGCATATTTGATATCCGGGTCCAGTCAGGGTTATGATGATGTTACAAAGAACAGGGGGAACACAATTCATTTCATGTTATTCATTGACATTATCTTTTTTTTTTTTTTTTTTTTTTTTTTTTTTTCCCCTGCTTTTTTCATTATTGTGCTGCTAAGAGTTTCTCCTAGGAACTCCTAGAAGATTTTTTTCCCTTTACAAGGGAAGAACTTGCTGACAAAAATAAATATGATTATTATTTCTTCCATTGGCTAGAAAATGA
Source organism: Tupaia belangeri chinensis (assembly GCF_000334495.1). Classification (NCBI taxonomy): domain Eukaryota; kingdom Metazoa; phylum Chordata; class Mammalia; order Scandentia; family Tupaiidae; genus Tupaia; species Tupaia belangeri. The sequence continues at coordinate 2,095,809 of NW_006201378.1, forward strand.
ATTGATGAAACAAAGTTTCTATCACTCTTTAACCTGCAAAATATCTCATCTTGATTTTAAATCAGCACAGTTAATTTGAAATCAGCATTGGGGATCTGTTAAGCTTGGGAAATGGCTTATTGGGTGTTTTCCTATAAAAATGAATGTAAATAGCCAATTCTGAGATATCAATTCAGTTATTGTGGACCCACAAGGCAAAGGTTCAAGGTATGGCTAGCAGTTAGTACTAAGCTTACGAAAGGCAACACATTTAAAATTTTAGCGAAACACCTAGTATAAAGTACCCATTTAAACTATCAACCTTTCTTTTCTTTTCTTTCTTTCTTTCTTTTTTTCTTCCCTCCAAATGACTCTTTTGCCTTTCCAAGCTATTTACAGCATAGACAATTCTGGGTATTGAGACTATGTAAGTAAACACACATTTAAATGTGTAAGGAACTTTTAGTTGTTTTTCAATGTATGAAAGTCTTTTCTACTCTCTGCCATTAAAACTAATTACAAATTTGGCATATAAACTCATACTCTTCATTATAGTAGGTATAAATTTGAGTCCATGCAAGAAAGAAATGGCTATACTGATGTTTCTGTTTACAAGAAACAAGTTGCACCCACCGACGTTGTAGTCTCGTTCTTTTTTCCCTTCTTCTCTAGCCCAGGATGTTAGCATACTCACTTCACTTGATGGTTAAGCATATAAAGTAATTCCAACCTGTGATTTAATTCTAGATATGGTGTTGCCCTGGGAACATAAAGGTTCCAACTATTTGAGAAGAAGGTCCTCCCGGCTGTGGGCAGTGCAGAGATCTCAAGTTGATGTGTACAGCCAGGTTTGACGATGTGGCTGCTCAAGAGCCTTTGCTCAGTGGGGGTGACCCAGGAAAGATACATGGTACCTGATAGAAATATTTGTTTATTTCCCACGAGCCAAATCTAGGGATTTTAAGTAGAAATACAATAAAGTGAAATACACTGGGTTGTCGGAAAAGTTAGGATGTGTTTTTCGATGCTAAAGTGCATCATAACTTTTCTGGTAACCCAATAAAACAATGTTGAATGTACTGGGGTGAAAGAAGGAATATAATATTTAGGATGAAAATCTAAACTTAGGATGGTAACACATGTGGGCAATCCCAGGCCTAGGGTAAGAGGCCCAGAGTTCAGTGTGGACAGAACTGGCTGCCTGAAACTTTGAAAAATGAATCCCTTTCCTCACATACCATAGGTCTATCCCTTGAGTGTGTCTTAGGTGTGTTATCACGTATATGTACATAGGGCAGCTGGTTAACAGCATGATCAGAGAAGTCTGAGGCTGTCTGTAGGGAGGCTCATAAAGGACACAGCAGAATCAGGGTGTAGGGGTGAGGTATGGGAAGGCAGTACCATGGGGAGCTAACCACGAACCCTCTTTCTCTCCAGATTGTCTCATTCCACCCCTTCTGCAGCACAGGCTAGAAACTAGGGACTCATCTTTGATGTCCAGTTGCTCATGAGCCATTTGGATTTTCAACTGCATGGAGCATTACGGTTTCTGTTCTGTGCTGTGGCTCCCCCTCCCCTGCCCCATCTTCCTGACTATCCACACCCTGCCATTTCTACTTGTCTCACGTGGAATTGCAGTGTTCCACTGCTTGATATTTTCATCTGTACCAGCATTGCAGCTAAGCACAGATTCCTTAGCATGGACCCTTTGGAGTCTAGTCACTGCTCTCTGCTCCTCACACAGAATCTTTATCCCACCCCTTAACTATAGCCAGACACTCCAGTAAAAAATAATGCAGTTCCTCCAACTACCTCTCTGTCCCTTGCTTCAGAAGGTGAACAAACTTTTCCCTCTCTCTACAAAACTCTTT
>NW_006201378.1:2098116-2116061 GCF_000334495.1 Tupaia belangeri chinensis
CCCCGTCTTCAGAAGGTGACCAACCTTTTCTCTCTCCCTACAAACCTCTTTCCCCATGTCCATCTGTCTCTTTTCAATGCCTGCAGTCCTCAGTGGGAGGTCACTTTCTCCAGGGGGTGACACTGCATGCCTGGCTCTGGGCTGAGATGCTTTCCCCGGGGCATCTGTGATCCATGTGCCTGCATCCAGGGACCAGGGCTGTGAGATCCAGAAGCAAATGCTCACTGCTCTGTCTGCCCAGCTTTGCTTCAAACTAGGTGCTGTTTTCCTACCTCTCTCCCTTTCCTCTTCTCTCCCTCCCTCCCTTCTTTTCCTTTTCTCCTTCTCTCCTTCCTCATTCCTGCTTCTTAAAAAGTCAAGCATCAATAAACAATTATTCTCTTTTTTGTTTTGTCCTGATCCGCCTCAACTCTGCAGAATCTGTATGAGAGTGTGAAGCATCGACAGGTTCCAAACCACCCCCCAGGCCCCTGCCCTGACTTGGGCTCACAGACACATTTTCCAAAGGTACCTTTAAAGCATCAGATTCTTTCTTTCCCTCCACTGCTCACAGAGTAAAAGCAGACTCACAGAGTCAGATTTGCTCTCTCCTGGAGAAAACAGAACTCAGCACACTTGCCCCCCTCTACTTTCAGACCTGTAGGTGGATTCCTCTGGCTTCTGCTGTGCTTATTTATGTGTGGAAGGATGGTTTCTTTCAGTCTAAAACCTGAGTGAACATAACCCAGCACTGACTCTAGACATGACGGAGGAAGTAGAGGTGGAATAAAAGGTGAGACAGGGACCAGCAGATGGCATAATAGTTACATTGCTGGACGCCCATGTAGTTGACCATGGTTCAAGTCCCAGACTTAGTGACTTAAAACTCACACCACTAGAGACAAAGTAGAAAGAGAGTATGGGAGGGGAAGAGCATAGGAAAGGAAATTTTGTGTGTGTGTGGGGGAATGGAGAGGTAAGACACTTGTGGGACACAGATAAGGTTTATTATCTGTTGACGAGGCTGTGTATAATAGTCTCGACTGGGCTGGACTGAGGTGTATATCATGCTGTGTAAAGACTCTTCACAATCTAAAAGGTGTATAGTGATGTAATGTATGACTAATAATAAAAAAAGAAAATTAAAAAAAAGAAAAAAAAGTCACACCAGGTCCATGTGCATGCATGCCCCATATCCTGAGAAGGGAATGGAAGAGAAGGGATTATGGCATGGCTATCCCCCCTGGGGAGTGATTTCTTGCTTTCTGTTTCTCTGTCTGTCTCTGTCTCTCTGGTGAGTGCATGCACCCTATAGCAAAAATCTCTTTTAAAAAAATAATAAAAGTCAAAGAGCAAGACAGACAGGCTTACTCCTCACCAGCAGAAGCCATCAGAGTAAAATTGGTGGAGGCAGCTTGCATCTGGAGGGCCTCGGGATTCAGAATATCAGAGAGAGACCCTGGTGGATGGGGGTGGGGAGGAGTGATAGCAAACCACTACATAGCCATCAAGACATCCGTAGGTACCCAGTGAGTAAAATGCTTAGAAACAGTCATGCTGGTCTGAAAACAGGGCATTTTCTGGACTACACATTTCTTTCAATCTAAGATTTCACTCAGGTGAAACTTAACAAAAAGTCCAAGATTGTTTGCTGTCATTTATGTCAAAGATCTACACAAGACAACTTGAAGAGGTCAACATCTCAGAGTAGCTGCTTGCATATGCCAGAACCCCAGTGCACATATTTTCAGTAGAAACTATTCTGGAAACTCTGTGGGCCAGCTGCTCTCTCTCCTTTAGGAATAGATAGTATTAAAAGTTTTACATGAATTTACAAACAGACTAAAATTTCAGTAAGGACCCTGGGCTATGTTTCCAGCTGTAAAAATTTATCGGTGAGGTTTTAGAAACAAAGGTGACTATGCCCCCTCTCCTCTGATAAAAAGTAGTTGGGAAGGATTTCGAATTGATTTAGAAGGGGATTGAAATGATGTGTTCTCTGAGAATGACTTTGTCCACCCAGCCTGAGGGAGATTTGGAAAAGTGGATATGATATTACATTGGAATGACCAGAGATGGTGAAACCCACTAGTGACCCCATGAGGACGTTGTGCCAGTAAGGTGAGTTACAAAAATACTATGTTTTTTTTTTTAAATTATTATTGTTATTGTTATTTTTCACATGAATTTTGCCTAAGACAGAGAGAGAGAAAGAGAGGGAGAGTGAGAAAGCAAGCCACCAGGTCTGGGACTCGACCCATGGTCAGCCATGTGGGAATTCCAGCATCTTAACCACCATGCCACCTGCTGGCCCCAGAAATACCATGGTTTGACATGCCCGACTTCTGCCTTTGTGAGCTGTAATTCAGAAATATGACTTGAGTTGTTTGCAAAGAAGATGGGCACAGTGAAGAACCAAAATGGAGAAAGTTAGGAAAATTGTGAAGGGGCAGATTGTAGCATAAGGAAGACCCTTTTCTTCTTGTGGAAGAGAACTCTTCATAAAGCTAAAGGTGGGTTTCTTGGAGGTCATGACAGATGACATTTAATAGCAAGCTATACAACTGCTCAGATGCTTGGTGGTTAAGGCAGTGCGACCTCACATGGCCAGCCATGTGGTTCAAGTTCCAGACCTGGTGGCTTGAGAAACATGCTGGACATGTGTGTGTGCATACTCGGAATCCAAAAAAGAGGGAGAAACGAAGAACAAGAGATCCATTCTCCATGCAAGGTGCTTTCTTTTCTCCCTCTTTGTTTCTGGTGCGTGCATGCATGCATTAAAAACAAGAATAAACGGCAAGCCATGACATAGTGGTAATGCAGAGAAATTGGAAACCTCATGCACTGTTGGTAGAAATGTAAAATGGTCTAGCTGTGTGGAAAACAGTAAAGAGGTTCCTCAGAAAATTAAAAATTAAATTCACAATAATGTAGCAATTGTACTTCTGAGTATACGTCTCAAAGAACTGAAGGCAGAGTTTTAAAGTAATATTTGCACACCCATTTTCATAGCATTACTCAAAATAGCCCAGATATAGAAGCAAACCAAATGTCCATCAACAGATGAACAGATCAACAAAATGGGGTCTCTCTATACAATGGGGTATTATTTTCCTTAAATAGGAAGGAAATTCTGACATATTACAACATGGATGATCCCTGAAGACATTACATTAGGTGAAATAAGCCATTCACAAAAGAGATAGACAGTCTGAAATTCCATTCATGTGTGACTCTTAGGATAGATTCAGAGACTGAAGGTAGAATGCCAGTTAACAGGGACTTGGGGCAAGAGGAGAGTGGGGAGTGTGGAGTTAGTGTTTAATGGGTAGAGAGTTTTAATTTTACAAGATGAACAAGTCCTGGAGATGAATGGCAGGAATAGTTTCTCTCAATGTGAATGTACTATAAAGGCACCCTTTTAAACATTTTTAAAGTGTATTATTCAATGCCACTGAATGGAACACTCAAACCTACTTAGAAGGCTACATTCCACATTGTGTGTTTTACAACAATCTTTTAATAAAAGGAAGTATGACAGACTAGGAGGCTACAATTACACTGAAACAGATGTTTAACGACAATGCGGGGCTGGTCTCACAGTGAAGCAGTTGAACACTCAGCATGGGGAGCTGGATCTCATGGGGCTGACTGTGGTTCAAGTACTGGCTCTGGCAGCTTCAAACACATGCTGGACACTTGTCATACATGCCCCAAATCCTGAAGGCCTGAAGGGATGAAGAAATGCAGGGGAAAAGGATTGTTGTATAGCCAGCACTTTGCTGGTGCCTTTTTTCTCTTTCTCTGGTAAGCACACATGTCAGCTGGCAAAATTTATGTATGTGTAGGTATGTGTGTTATATACAATTTTACTGGTGCACCAGGAAAATACCTGCCACACCTGAGCCTCCTGGCTATCCTGGGAAAACATCGGGAAGGCTGTTGCAGTTACTGAAATTACCAGTGAAGACACAGAGACTGTGCACTGGGGAAGATTATTAAACTAATTATTATTGAGATTATTAAATTATATATACATATATATGTATATGTATATATAATATATGTATGTGTATGTATATGTGTGTGTGTGTGTGTGTGTGTGTGTGTGTGTGTGTGTGTGTGTGTATGTATATATAATTTAAACAATGAGGAGGAAAGAGATAATGAGACAATGGCATGACTTAGAACCATGAGAAAGGCAAGTATCTTTGCTCCAGTGAGGATGAGGACCATGCTCCGGCTGCATGCTGCTCAGACCCGCAGCGTCCTTCACTGGTGCACCAGTAAAATACCTGCCACACCCGAGCCTCCTGGCTATCCTGGGAAAACAGAGGGAAGGTTGTTGCAGTTGCTGAAATTACCAGTGAAGACACAGAGACTGTGCACTGGGGAAGATGGGTTGGGCTGAGCCACAGGACAGATGACACGATGCCACACAAAGGGCAAGAGCCAGGATCAAGTACTGAGCTCCACATATCATACTTGGCCTCGAGGACAGTTTTGCTTTTCATACAGTGAACTTTCATAGCTACTAATCTCAAATGCTTGCACACTCTAGGCAAATGGCCACATTGTGAACCCCAATATGGGAGGATTAAAAAACAAAAACACCCCTCAATTGACACCAAAAATACATCAGGCCATGGAAACATTGATATTCAGGTACAGAAGTGAACAAAATGATCATTTATGGATTTTTGTAGGTGACAAGGAAGATATTTTAATGGGGAAAAGGGAAGTAGGTCAAAGGCACCTTGGAACTAGCACTTGATAAGTTCTTTTCGGATTGCCTGGAGAGGAACTAGAGTTGAGAAATTTGTACCCAGAAACACTTGCAGGCTTGGGAGCCGGTATTTTTGTGGCTCAGAGTTCCTCTGGTTGGAACTCAGGCCCTTCGTGTGGGGAGGAGAAACAAGATAGAAAAAACTCTGCTGGAATCCAGGGGGCTGAGAAGGCAGCAGGGGCCAGAGGTCTGTCTTGGTGGCAGTGGGATCTGCCAGACATGGCATCTGCTTCCCTGCTCTGTGTTGAGACTTGACTCTCAGCTACAGGAGGGAGCCCCGGTAGCTGTCGATGGAGCATATGCACCTACAAGGGGGACACTGATCAAACCCTTCTGAGGGCTCAAGGGTGATAGGAACTGACAGAATCATCCAGCACTATTCCTGGGACTTTGCAGGCCTTCTAAACTATAGTCATTATTGCATTTTTATTTATCAAATGGGAAAAGATCAGAGAATCTTGAAATCTATCTTTCTAATTATATTTAAGGGATTTAAAAACTGTAAAGATTATTTCATTCAATGTGTAGATTTAGCAACATACGAACATATTTTAACACATAGAACACTAAAGTCTGAATAAGATGGGTTAATTCAGCTCACAAGAATAATTCAACTAGAGGGCCTGCCCTGTATCCTGCCTGGACCCCAAATGGCTGGCTGTAGTTTGAGTCCCAGCCTCAGTGGCTTGAGAAACACAATGTGTGTGTGTGTGTGTGTGTGTGTGTGTGTGTGTGTGTGTGCATGTGTGTGTGTCCCAAATCCCAAAAGAATTAAGAAACAGAAGAGAAGAGATTGCAGCATGACCAGGCTCTATTGGCAGATGTGTTCTCTCTCTGTCTCTACGTCTCTCTATCTGGTGAATACATGTGTTTTCTGGAAATCTAGAAAGAAAGAAAGGGAGGGAGGGAGGGAGGAAGGGAAGAAAGGAGGAAGGAAGGAAGGAAGAAAAGAGAAAGAAAGACTGGCCCAACTGTGCTCTCTGCAATCTATGAAATGTCATTCTGAGAATAAAAACTAAATGTGGGGGTCCTATTTGACATAGTGAGAAACTGGTGAATCTCAGAGTGCTGTGGCACAGGTCGACAATGCGTAAGTGGCTCAAGGAGTACCAGACAAATCATTTGGCTGCAGCAAGGAGACTGTGGGCCTGAGCCATCTCTTGTGGTTCTGGAATAGCAATAGTTTTAACATGAGTTTCTAGTGCTTTTGATCAGATTCTGAAAATAATAAATTTTATGGGTAAATGAGCAAGTCTGATTACTTAGACTGGTCAATAAGAACTTGTAATTTCATGCATGCTTTCAAACCAAGAGCTGTTTTTCACCTGCAGCCCTGGATGTTCACTGTTGGCACAATTCCCTGCCATCAGCCAGAACACTCAGAGCAGCCAAAGCTATTCTTCCCAGGCTCCTGAGCCACGAGAAACTAACACTGAATTTTACTACTAAAGTTCAAAGAAAGAAATGGCTCATATATATATTTTTCCCCAACCAGCCCCCTCTCTCCTCCTATTATTCACCCCCAATTACCCACCTCCTTCTATATTGTCTCTACTATCTACAGTTGCCTATCTTGCCACTATACTTTCCAATCTTTCAGTTTCTGCCGTAGAGTGCAGACATTTGGTATATATTAAGTGGGGACATACAATGCCTGTCTTTCATAGTCTGGCTTCGGATGAAAAGTTATCTGTTGATGATGACGTTTATGTACATGGCAATGTCTCTGACTTGACTAATATGCACTGTATTCATGCTGGGAAAACCATGTTGTACACTATAAAGATGAACAGTGATTAAATGCACAGGGCCAGCAGGTGGCATGGTGGTTAAGGTGCTGAATTCCCACATGGTCCAATGTGGTTCAAGTCCTAGACCTGGTGGCTTAGAAAATGACAAAAAATAGATAGATAAATAAATAAATAAATGTAAAAAAAAGTGCAAATAAAAAAGGTTATACCCAGCAAGTATATATAAAATAAAATGTTCAACTATTTTAGAACAAAAAGAAATATCTTAAAAATAAGCAAATCTCATTTCAATTGGGCTTTTAATTTCATTTTTGTATATGAGAAGAAGAATTAAGTGTGAAAGATAAAGAGTCAACTTTTAAAGTTCTAGCCACCAAATTGAAGTATCACAAGAACCTTGAAGAGTCTCTGATTCTGCCATCCTCTATCACTTGAAACGACTCTCCTCCTTCCTGAACTGTTAGTTTGTGTTTGCCAGGGGTTCAATACTAAATCGCTGGATGTTGGTTTTTGGGTGTGTTATGGCCATTATTTACCTACTATAAAGTTTGTAGGATTCTTTTAAGTAACTATATAATTTTTCAGAATTAAAAACTGAGTTAAACCTGAAGTCATGTTACAGAAATCAACAAGAGGAATGACTTAGAATTTTAAATTTCAGGGCCAGCAGGTGGTACTTTAACCAGATGCTGGACTCCCATGTGGCCAATTGCAGTGACTTGAAACTCACACCTGGTGAGTGTGTGTGTGCCCCCAAAATCCCAAGAGAAGAATGAAGGAGAAGGACCTGTGGCATGGCCATTCTCCCAGGGAGTGATTTCTTGCTTTCTGTCTCTCTGTCTCTGTCTGTCTCTCCAGTGAGTGCATGTGTCCCATAGCAAAAATCTCTCTCAAAAATAAATAAATAAATAAATGAACTTTAAATTTCAAAGTCATAAAAATAAATACTCCTCTCTTAAACAGCCAGCTGGTTTGCTTTAGCATTATTTATAATGATGAATTTTTTCAGATAGGAAAAAAGTGAGAACATGTCATTTTTACTTTATTATTATAGATTCCACCTTGGGTTCACCAAAGCATGGTGTGAAGGGTACTGGTATAGGTTTACATTTCCTCAAAATAATGAAGATGAAACCAGAAAACCTCTGAAGGTTCCATAAAAGCATCTGAAGAGGTATGATATCCATTACATTGAAATGTGTGTTGAACGCAAATAAAAACCATTAGCAAGAAATGCTCACACCTACAGGGAAATCACTTTGCACCTGTGTTTAAAACCTTTCTGGTGTTAAATCAGATTTCAAAAGTTGTATTTTGGTAAACTAGGTTCTATTACCTAAAAGGGTAGGTGGTATCATTAAAAACAAAAGTCTAGAGACTGAGGTTGGAGGAGTAAAGAGGAAAATGAAGCACCTGGTGGGGAGTACCTGCGCTGAGGGAAGCTCCCTGCTATGGGGAGAAAGGTAAGTGAAATATCCCCAGCACTCCCCATTCCCACAGTGGACCCAAGTAGTCCTGCACACAGGAAAACCTCGTGGTTCCCAGAGATCTGGAGTGTATAGAGTTGCCCAGAGTCCATGTGAGGCTACCAACTCAGAGAAGAAACACTGTGGCTGCTGGGTGCTGCCCCCAACCTTTCGAAGCAAGTTCCTACAGCACAGTGCTGCCTGGGAGCAGAGCCTCAGCTCATGCACACCCAGCCTAGGGGCTCAGTGCGCCTTGCATGGGCACGTCCCTCAGGCACTGCTGTTTCCCCAGGTCACCCACACCAAGAGTGGCAGAGCCAGACCAAGGACTGAGCCCAGCAGTGCAGCAGTGACCCAAGTGTCTGGAGCACCCTGAACTTCTGGGAATCCCACGCAACAGTGGGAGGATGGCCCTGAGACCTGGCGTGATTCAGAGACAGAGTTTTTGATCATTCCCCACCAGAGTTTGAAAACTCGAGATACCCACTCCCCAGAGACAGAGTCTGAGTCCTCCTCTGAGACCAAAGACTGCCGACACCCCACCCCTTTACACCGCCATCTGCAGCTCCACCTGCCCAGTGGGTGTGGGTGTGACTTCTGCGTGCTGAGTTTCTGCCAGGAACCAGAGCGGTGGGACCAAGCGGCCCCACGCTTGTTAGGGCTCTGTGACCTCTGTCACTTCCTGCAGCTTCTGCACACTGTGAACACCCCGTCCAGGGCCCTGAGACACCAGACTAAATGCACTACCTCTGTGGAACCCCATGGCCTCAACCCCTCATCCAGTGTGGCTTCCACATGAATTGCACACTTCAACTTTGTTCGAGGTGACCACTTGGAAGCAAATGTTACAACCAACCCAACCACCTCAATTCAAAGGGCCTCTGTGTGCCTCACGGAGGGCCCCTCCCCGCAGTCAGGATGTCTTGGGGCCTGATTAAAACACAGTATTCTGTGGTGACCACGCAAAGCTCTGGAGGCCACAGTGTCTAGAGAAATCAGTCCTGTCTTAGGAAAAAGCCTGACATACTTCTCTGGTTGACATCAAGTGCCACAGCACGCTTTCAACTCTCCTTCCTAGATATTCTGGGGTACAACTTGGAGGATTCATGAAAAGCCACTGTGGTCTCAACCTTTCCCTGGTCTCATTTTATTGAAAAAACATCCTGGGTCAAAGGAAGTCAGCCCATGTTAAGTCAGTCAGAAGCTGAGATGACCAACTTATCAGACGTTCTTTACTCAGAGAATGAGTAAACGTAAAAATGATATAGAGTTATAAATGTCAAACATACTAATCTTATATGGTTCACAGGTCTTAAATCAGTCAGAGCTAATTCCAGGTAGGAGCTTCACCTGTGCTCACGGTCTTGCATACATGATGCTAGGCTATGTTTTCCTGGCAGGGGAATTTCTGCTACCGCATGGCTTGGACACTGTACCCGAGGGAGAAAGCATAGAGAGATTCCCAACCTGGCTCACACAGCTGGCCTGACTCAGGGTGCTGACGGCCCGCATGTAGCTCTGGTTCCTGGAGCGGAACTTCGGGGAGTTGTAGTTGGCAGAGGGGTCCAGGCTGTGACCCACAGACACGTCACTTGCAGCTTGCAGGTAGCTCTGGCTATAAGAAAAGAGAAACAGGGAAAGATGTTCCATGAACATCCGCCAAAGGGAGAGTCATGAGAATGATTCTTCGAACCTCCACTAAGAGGCTGTTAGAAAATGCCCAGCTGAATGTTTGTCTTTTGATGGGTAACTTCGCCGTCTATAAATATTCTGAGGTTCACATTTACGTATGTGGATTTCATCAGAAGTAATGGGAGAGGCTATTTACAAAATTGCTTTGAAACCTGACTTTATAAGGCCAGGTAGTGAAATTAGGTTCATCCCACATTTTAGAAGGTGCTGAGAGTACTAGTGACTCATACCACATAATAGAGAACCCTGCTCCTGAATCTCAGCCAGGAAACCCCGACAGATTTGTAAAAATCATGCAAACTTTACATACTCAGAGAAATAAAAGAAAAAAATAAAGGGCTTGCTTTCAGTTCTAACTTATGTAAAGTTGTCCAGATTATGCAGTATAGGCAAAAGAGTAGGCTGACAAATCTACTTTATTACCATGATGATCATTTTCTTCCAAACGCCCTTAAAAATTCATGTTCTCTGGTCTTCCTTCTTGCTATTTTGTAAAATGTTAAAAGCATGGGAAAGCCTTGAGAATGTTTGTCGGATAGAAGGTCAACTTAGCTTAGATTTTGGGCTAATTGAACCTTTCCAAGTTTTGTTGACAATCTTTCTACAATGCAATAAGAACTCATTTTATTTTATCAAAAACTAAAGTAATAAAAATGTAAATTATTAACGACTCTTTTGATCTATCTTGTATCTTAATAGAAACATTGCATAGATCTGTGCATGAAAATGTATATAAATATTTGGTGGGTGAGTCTGACTCCATAGGCTCCTGTATGTTCTTTTCTTCTTAAATGCCTGGTGTGACTTGTTTTCTCTGTGATTTGCTGATCTTTTAAAAAATATGTCAGTAGAGGCCAGAAGATGGTGTAGTATGGTTAAAGCACTGGACTTTCACATGGCCTACTGTGGTTCAAGTCCTAGACCTGGTGGCTTGAAAATCACACTGAGCGAATATGCATACATGCCCAAAATCACGAGATGAGAAAAAACTGGAACTCATTCTAAGTTCCGATTAATGAAGCCCATTGATTAAAAGTCATTCTTCCTGCTAAAAGTAATTTTTGCCTTATAAGAAGGTGTTAAAAATACACTCCAACTCCTAGCTCCATTCCTTTCCACTCAAAACAGACTGAGAGAGACACAGAGAGAGTGAGCAAGTCAATGGGAGGAAATTAGTTTTAAGCAGATTCTAATTTTAGTGTGCAAGAAACATGATAATGCCTTCATGCCAATGATTGGCTCGTTGGAAAAGTCATGACGTATTTTTTCTAAGCAAAAATGCATCATGACTTTTCCAATGACCCATTATCACCTACTCCCACCGCATCAGTTTTGGGGACCGTCATTGGCACCAGCAGAGGGCACTGTCCCTTTCTCTTCTCCATGGACCTTCCACTTGAACAACCAGTGAGTAGAACAGGTGAATGGGACAGAGCCCCCCCTCCACTGACACACACCTTCCCAGACTACCTAGTTGTTCTCACCCTGAACTTGACCAGATTCAACAGAGCAGCAAACTGTCAACAGTGTCTTGAGACTTATTTTGCGTTGGGGCTCATGTTGGCTTTGATAAGTGGACTCACCCATAACCCTGTAAGTGACCCTGGCTTGCTTTTGTGTGCATGTTTAATACAATGTCATGTGCAAGGACAGTGCCTGGAGCTATGGGGCAGGAGCAGCATGGACTCCGAGGGATGCCTGAGCCCTGACTTGGGCTCCTAACTCAACCCTGCAAAAATGTAAACTTTCTGCATTTCCCCTTTCCTTCTCTTTTTCACTGCAATCACTGGTTTCTACCTGGCATTTCTACCCATTAGCACTAGTATCTTTTCTTCCAATATAATCATTTTCTTTTTTGATTAGTACCATCATTCCATCATTTTAACTTTCTCAACTAAAGTTCTTTCTACCTGGAGAAAATAGGATAGAAGGACTCACATCCTCTTTATCTCAGTATCCGTGAATTCTAGCAAGGGCCTGATGCCATGAACGAAGGGGTGGCCTTAAAACTCAGCCCAGGACCCTTTTGGCAGCTGCTGCATGGCGCTCAATCATGGATCAATGTGTTTTGTAACTTTGTGTTTCAAATAGGCATTCTAACTTTCAGTGATTCTCTTTATTCCAAAATGGGTTATGCCACTTAAGAAAAAACATGGCTAATAGAGGAAGCGGTATTTTTTTTTCTTTTAAATATAGACTCATGGTGTTAACACGTGTCATATCTTAATATTATACCAGATACTCTAGTGGGTATTTTACATTGTCTGAAATCATTTAATCTTCATGTGACTCCCATAGATAGATATCAATAACTCTTATTGTGCAAGTGTATTGTACAGCTGGACTTTACAAAAAAGAGTGAAGAACAATTATGAACACACACACGCATATACACCACCCCAAAAAGACTGAGGCATGTCAAGTCATATGTACAGATCACGCAGAGCCAAGGACACAACTAGATTCTGAACCCCAGCAGCTGGGCTCCAGAATTCATGCTATATATTTTTCATTTTTTTAGAGGTTTTTGCCTTAGGGCACAGGGGGAGAGAGAGAGAGGGAGGAAGAAATGAGAGGGAATCATCCCCCAGAGGGGATGGCAATGCCACATTCCCTTTTTCATTGTCCTCCCAGGATCTTGGGCACACATGCACACATGCCTGGCATGAGTTTCAAGCCACCAGGTTTGGCACTCAAATCGCAGTTGACCATGTGGAAGTCCAGTGATGTAACTGCTATGCCATCTGGTGGCTTCCAGAATTCATGCTTTTAATCCCAAGATAACAGCTGCTAAATCACAGAACCAGCGCCCAAAGCTCCCAATTCTCTATTATCATACATTTTAAAGTAGTTAAAACACAACCCTTGGTCTCATTTGGCTTACTAGAGGATGTTTTCTTAATCGAAAATTATTGTAATGGGTCAGCATTCTATAATAGGAGTGACCAAGAAGGTCCACTCTCCTTATACATCACAGATCTGAAGAGTGAAAATCAAGAACTAAGACGGGGAGATACATTGATATGGTACAAGTCAGTTTTCTCTTTGCTACATAAAACCCATCCCCCAGGCCCCCTAGACACCTAGCACTCCACGGCATCCCACTTACTCATGCTTTAGAAATCCTTCCTTGGCAATCCCACGCCATTTTGAAGTTGCCTTTAAGCCCTTTTGGTGATTCCCTCAAAGAGAGAGTCCTGCTTCAGCATTCCTGGTCTCGGAGACTGAAAAAAATACTTTCTTATGTCGATGGCAGCTCAAAAACTTTAGAAAGGAAATCATAAAAAGTTTTCTAGAATAACATTAAAATATATATATATATTTTTTTTGGAGAGATTTTCACTGTAGGGCGCATGCGCTCGCCAGACAGACAGAGAGAGACATAGAGACAGAAAGCGAGAAATCACCCCCCAGGGGGGATGGTCACGCCGCAATCCCTTCTCCTCCATTCTCCTCTCGGGGTCTTGGGCACGCACGCACACGCGCCCGGCGTGAGTTTTAAGCCACCAGGTCCAGGACACGAACCGCGGTCGACTACGTGGGAGTCCAGTGACATAGCCATTACGCTAACTGCTGGTTCCCAACATGAAAATATTTTTGTTCTATTTTTTGTCTTCCAAGTATTGCTCACATTCGGTTGTCAGAGATGCAACATAGAAACCTATTTCGAAATGCTGTTAAGCATGAACGAGTAACCCTATGAGAGGGTTTAAGTGACTTGCTGGTATTCTACATTTTTCTTTCCATTTGTGAATTGTCCTAGAGTTCTTTGTGGAATTGTGTGCTCAGGAATCTCTTCTGTGACTTCGATGACTACAAAAACAAATTTACATAACAAAATACATGCCTAAGCAAACATTTGAATTCACCTATTTAAATAGATCTATGTAAATATATGTGAAAATATAGATGTAATAAATTCTTCCCTTTGTCTTTATCACCTTAGAAATGTAACAAAGAAGATTCTAGGCAAGTCATATTAAGGAGAATATAAGAAAACTTTTTATTATATTAAATGTGTTTACTTCTAATACAGAGCACATTTTTGTTTTTTGTATTTATTTATTTATTTAATTTTTGCTAGTGGGTGCATGTGCTCATCAGAGAGAGAATGAGAGCGAGAGAGAGAGAGAGCGAGCGAGAGAGAGAGAGCACCCTTGATGAGGAATGGTTGTGCTGCAATCTCTTCTCTTTTTTTTTTCTCTTGTTCTTTTTAATTAATTAACTAATTAACATTCATTTCCTGAGCATTGTCACAGCATACAAAATGTGACTTCCGGGAACCAGCAGTTAGCGTAATGGCTATGTCGCTGGACTCCCACGTAGTCGACCGCGGTTCGTGTCCCGGACCCGGTGGCTTAAAACTCACGCTGGGCGCATGTGCGTGCGTGCCCAAGACCCCGAGAAGAGAATGGAGGAGAAGGGATTGCGGCGTGGCCATCCCCCCTGGGGGGTGATTTCTCGCTTTCTGTCTCTATGTCCCTCTCTGTCTGTCTGGCGAGTGCACGTGCCCTACAGTGAAAATATCTCCAAAAAAAAAAAAAAATGTGACTTCCCTCTCCCTCCTTTAGGATTTTGGGCACACACACTGATGGTTCAGTTTGGTTTTTAAGCCTCTGAATCTGGGATTCATACCGTGAGGTCCCCCATTTGGGATATGGCTGCCTTGACCATTGGGCCACAAAACCAGCCCACATCTTTTCATTTTTATAAATGGAAATCAAAAGGAATAACACCCATAGAAAAAACTCTACATTTCCTCTACGGCTTTAAATAGGACATGCTAAATAACATTAGTGCTAGATGTATTTGTGTATTTGTGTGTGTTTGTGTGTGCGTGTTTGTAATATTCCTCTGACAAAATGAGAATTATTCTATCTTTCAGTACATGACCTTGTACTTAATGATCTGATTTTAGGAAATGGCTGTTTCCACACTCAGTGAAGTGCCGCTCTCAGTGCAGGTGATGAAGGCGTGCTCGTTCCCTGGTTACAAGCTTTGAGGGGGAAAGGACATTAACCATCGGTGCAGACATCCCTGGCTGCCCCCACTGTGTTCCCCAGTGCATCTCGTGGTCTTCCACCATGAAGCTCAGAAAGCCACATCACTGCTCTGCCACCTTCCCTGGTGCTGGTGGTGCCCTCGTGAAGAGGCCTCACACTTCAAATGAGTCTACGGTGAGCTCGATGGTCGCCTCCTGAAATGAGAGACCTTCCTCCATGCTGGTGGGTGACAGCCCTTCCCTGAAAGCAGGTATTTGGAGCTGCAGCAGCTCACCTGCTAGTGTGGCCAAAGTGCCGGGATGCTGACTCTCATCCTGATGGACTGACCTCTGAGTCAGACAGAGCAGCCTTCCTCTGGGTCTCCCATTTGCTCTAAGTGCCCTTTGATGTCAACCAGTGCTAGGCAGGTTTCAATGACATGTGCCGAAAGCTTCTTTCTTTTATAAATTATTAAATTAATTAACTAATTAATTAATTTGATAAGAGAGGGACAGAACAAGAGAGCGCGAGAGAGGAAATTGAGAAAGCAAACCACCAGGTCCAGGACTTGAACCGTGGTCGGCCATGTGGGAGTCTATCATCTCTAACCACCACACTACCTGCCTGCCCCAGAGCCAAAAGCTTCTTAAATGAAACACAACGCAAAGGCAATAGAATAAGGGGCACCAGCCTCGGTTAGTTTGGGCACCAGGAAGTGCTAAGAAGACCTTTCAGAAATATAGTGGTAGCAGCCATCATGCAGTTCACAGAATGTACCAGCAATTTTGCTACTTTATCAAGCACTTTGACATTATAGTGTCAAACTACACCATCAATGATGTAGCTTGGGCTGCTACACCAAGAATACCACAAGCTGGGGTCTTAAGGAGTGCACATTTATTTCTCATAGTTCTGGGAGCTAGGAAATCCCAGAGGGAAGTGCCCAAAGCTCTAGTGCCTGCAGAGGGCCTGCTTCCTAGTTCTAGATGGCTCTTCTCGCTGTGTTCTCACATGGTGGAAGGGGCTAGGGAGCTCTTTGGGCTCTCATCTGTAAGGGCACTGAATCCCATTCCTGAGGGCTCTATCTTAATAACTGAAACACTTCTCAGGAACTCCACCTCTTAATACCATTGCCTTGGGGGTAAGGGTCAAAATAAGAATTTTGGGGGCACACAAACATGCAGTCTATCACAGACATGTGCATGGAATTTTTCCCCACATAAGGGAACAGATCTCATATGACTTAGGTCATTTGCTCCAATTCCCCCTGCTGTGATGCTGTAGAGCAGACATCTGATGCCTGGGGTCTGGAGGTTCTCTGCCCACCCCATCTTCTGAGGACAGTGTGATAGTGATGTGTACTATGTCCTGGGCCTTCTGCATGGAGATCATATGACACACATCCTGAAAATGACATGAGAGAAGTTGGCTCATGGGGAATTGAGGGTAAACCTCACTGTGTACAACTTGGACCTTTCCCCACCTTCTCTCCAGGCTTTAAAGGTAAAGCAAGATAAAATAAATAAAGCTTAGGGCCAGTTCTCAGCGTGGTAGTTAAGGAGGCTGGATCCCACATGGCCAATTGTGTGGTTCAAATCTTGCACGTGGTAGCTTAAAAAACATATTGAGTATGCGTCTATGTGCCCAGAATACTGAAAGAGTCAGAAATGAGGGAAAAAAAAAGATTACAGCATAAGCATCCCCCGCGGGAGGGGGTGGTGCTTTCTTACTCTTTCTCTCTTCCTGCTTCCTGTCTCTCTGGTAAGCATATCTACCCTCTAGCAAAACAAAGGAACAAACAAACAAAAATAAGGCTTAAAGTTACAGTTCTTTCATCTTACTTTGATGATAGGAAGGATCTTGGAACAATCATCTCATTGTGTAGACTTGGCGGTGACTTTGCTGAGGTCAATAACGTCTTAGTAGATTGACTTCTGGAGAACAGATCTACGTCTCCTGAAGTTTGACTCAGTGAGTTTTCTACCAACTGACTGGTTCCTCCTCACTCCCTGGACCTTCCCTTTGTCCCTCTTGTTACCACTTGTATCTACTACTCTGGTCTCTTCCTCTGCTCCCTGTGTATTGTTATTTTATTGCATTGCAATTCCTCTGTGGAAAGACATTTGTACTCTGCCATTAAATTTGGCATAATTCTAAAAAATTAAAAAATGTTTTAAATTGTAAATTTTTGTAGCAGGCTAGGAATAGGGATAGGTCCTAGACAATAAAAAGATGAATGAGGGGCCAGCAGATGGCATAATGGTTATATTGCTGGAGTCCCACAGTTCGAGTCCCGGGCCCTGGTGACTTAAAACTCCCGGCCCAAGTGCATGTCCAAAATCCTGAGAGAACAGAGAAGGGACTGTGGCATAGCCATCTCTCCTGGGGGGTGATTTCTCACTTTCTGTCTCTCCGGTGAGCACATGCCCTACAGCAAAAACCTCTCTCTAAAAAAACAAACAAACAAACAAAAAACAAACAAAAGATGGGTGAGGTATCAATCAGTGGGTTGGTGGTTAAGACAACTTAATTCCACATGACTGACTCTGTGGTTTAACTCCTGGCACTGGCCCTGGGGTGGGGGGTGGGGATTTGAAAAACATGCCAGCTAATGTATGTCCATGCCCAGAAGCCTGAGAAAAGAATGGAGGAGAAGGGACTGTGGTATGGTCATTCCTCTTAAAGGGCGATTTCTTGCTTTCTCTCTCTGGAAAGTACATATGCACTATAGCAAAAAAAAAAAAAAAAAAAAAAAAAAAAAAAAAAAAAAAGGAAGGAAAATGAATAATCAGAGTTGCCATATAAAAATCACAGGATGCTGGGAACCAGCAGTTAGCATAATGGCTATGTCGCTGAACTCCCACGTAGTTGACCGTAGTTCGCATCCCGGACCCGATGGCTTGAAACTCACGCCGGGCACATGTGTGTGTGTGCCCAAGATCCCAAGAGGAGACTGGAGGAGAAGGGGTTGCCGAGTGGCCATCCCCTCTGGGGGGTGATTTCTCGCTTTCTGTCTCTATGTCTCTCTCTGTCTGTCTAGCGAGCGTACACGCCCTATAGCAAAAACCTCTCAAAAAAAAAAAAAAATCACAGGATGCCAAGATACATTTAAATTTCAAGATGAATGAATACTTTTAAGTATCAGTATATTCCAAATATTGTCCCAGTTATGTCCCAAATGGGACATACTGTTAGAAAAAAGCATTTTTGATCTGAAATTTAAATTTAATTGGGCATCCTGTGATTTTATTTGTTAAATGGGACATCACTTATGAACAAGGCATGTTCT
>NW_006201378.1:2116092-2139957 GCF_000334495.1 Tupaia belangeri chinensis
CCTAAGGACTTCATAGTGTGTCAGGAACACAGACACAGACATGATTTTTTTCTTATTTGTTTCTTTTGGCTATAGGGCATGTATATTTTGCAAAAAAGAGGTAGAGAGAGGGAAAGTGAGAAATCATCCCCCAGGGCGAGGGGGGATGGCCATATTGCAATTCCTCCTCCTCCATTCTCCTGTTAGGATTTTGGGCTCACACACACACACATAGCTGGCATGATTTTCAAGCTGTTGGATCTGAGACTCAAACCAGGATCATGTGGAAATCCAGTGCCTTAACCACCAGTCATATGGGAATCCAGTGTCTTAACTATTATGCCACCTGCTGGCCTCAAAGATAAATATTTTTAATGAAAAAGGCTAAAAGGAAGTCAAGGGCCTGTACCAACTTGGATGTGGAGTTGGGGGGATTCTTTGTCAGAGTGGAGGGGTTCGGGAAAAGGCTTTCTGGAAGAGAATTTTGGGGAAACAATGTGGGTGAGGACTGAAGGATAGTCTAAAGAGGTTATAATTCATGCCCAAAATAAAGCACCACAAATTCTTGACCAAGAGATTTATGAAAGGAGAACTCATGAAAGGGAGCCCTCTGTGTCCTGGGCTCAGAGGATGGGGAGAGGGAATGCAAGAAGTGCCACTGTGGAAGGAGACCCAGCGACGCCATGCAGATTCGAACTGAGTTAGTTTCAATTGAGACATGAATGTCATAGGTTCTGGGAACACCTAGCCCATGGCATTGATAGAAACTAGGCATTGATTAGATACGGCTGTAAAGGAGAGAGAACTGAAATGCCTCCCAGGCTTCTAACTGTTTACAAAAGAGACTAGAGAGAGGAACAGACCAGCCTTGGAGTTTGAAATAAGAGTTCAATGAGGACCTGCTGATTTTTAAGAAATTTACGCGAATGAATAGAGCAAATTTGTTGACCAGCACCATGAAGGTCTATGTGGTACAGAAGTAAGTGCATAGATACTAGGTGGTGAATGCCACGCGGCAAGATGGTGTAAAGAGAAGAGTCACGAAGCAGAATCCTTAAGGATGAGGTGGAGTAGCCCGTAGTCAGCAGTAGGTAACCATGGAAGGAGTTTATGATGAAAAGTCAGAGAGGAAGATTTACACCGAGTCTTCAGGGAACCAGCAGAGGAGCATGGACTGGGCGATGGATCGGATGCTGCTAGGAAATCAGCAGAGTGAGAGCTGAGAAAAGCCTTTGATGGGACAATCAGGTCATTAGACATTTCTGAGGAAGTGGTTTTAATGGAACTGGGGCAGAAGCCAGAATGCAGTAAGTAAAGTTGAGGAAATGGAAGTTTATGTGTCCAATTTGTCAGTGAAGAGGAGAGGTAGGTTAGGAAAGGTGAGTTCTCTGGGGGCACAAGGCAATGTGACGATTTACAGAAAGTGATGCTCAAATGACATTGGCGAGACACCCAAAGAAGAGAGGATCTCTTTCATCTAAAGGAAATACCATATTAGCAGTCAGCTGTGTGCTCAGCCTTGAAATATACTTTAAACACAGGAAATAATTAGTGTACACAGGTGGTTTGAATTCATGGGGAAAACAGTTTTTGTTTTCTTTCCGCAGGGTGATTGTGCTCACCAGAGAAAGAGAAAGACACAGAGAA
Organism: Tupaia belangeri chinensis; assembly: GCF_000334495.1. Taxonomy (NCBI): domain Eukaryota; kingdom Metazoa; phylum Chordata; class Mammalia; order Scandentia; family Tupaiidae; genus Tupaia; species Tupaia belangeri. The sequence continues at coordinate 2,117,719 of NW_006201378.1, forward strand.
GGAGAGAGGGAAAGTGAGAAATCACTCTCCAGGGGGGTATGATCACACTGCAATTTCTTTTCCATTCTTTTCTCAGGACTCTGGGCATGCATGCTTGCACACATGCCCAGCATGTTTATCAAGCCTCCAGGTCCAAGACTCTTGCAGTTGACCATGTGGGATCCAGCTACCTTAACTACCATGCCACTGGCTGGCTTGAAGCATGTTTCCTTTCTTTTTTAATTTTGTTTGCTTTGTGTTTTTTAGAAATATTTCTTTCTTTTAAAAGATGCATTTATTTATTTATTTGCTTACTTACTTATTGGGTCATCAGAAAAGTCATGGCACATTTTTTGCATAGAAAAACACATCATGACTTTTCTGACAATCCAATATTTATTTATTTATTTATGCATGCATACATACATACATGCATGCAGTAGGGCATATGCATTCACCAGAGAGACAGAGAGCAGGAGAGAGAGAAAGTGAAAAAGCACTGGATCCAGGACTTGAACTGCACAGTTGGCCATGTGGGATCCAGCTACCTCATCCACCACACCACATGGCTGATCCAGAAGGACATTTTTGATATCAAACAGTGTGTGTTTAAATCCTGTCTCTGCCACTTGCTAATGGTGTCACCATGGATAAGTTACTTAATCTCTCTGGGTGTCTTCAAAATGAGGATGGTAGTAATAATTCTAAACTCATAGAGTTTTATGAATATTAAATAAGAATATTACATGGCATACATTTAGCATTTAGCTAATAGTAACAAAGATGTTTAATTTTTTTCTTGGAAGACCTGCATTGGGGAAAATAAAAATAGAGTAGTCTCAAAGTTTGATAATTTTGGAATTTGGGAGAGATGTCTCAAGACACTACTGAGGGGTGCTTATAGGGGAGGACACAGACCAGATGGGAAATAAATGGCTCTTTGATAGTTTTTGCCCAGTCAAAACATTTCAACTGCTTAATTGTTTTTGAAAAGAACAAATCTAGATGAACTTGCCAAAAAGAATTTTTTTTCTTTTTAAAATAGAAATAACGTAATAGAAAAAAATACCTATTGCATTTTCATTCATTGAAATAAAATAAATTACAGTGAAATGTGCAGGTCTTAAATGTAGAACTCAGTGAGTTTCTACAGATGTTTATTTTTATAATTTTCTACCCTGCAATCTCACCAACATTTTAAATTCTCATTCTTCTTAATTTAGCCATTCTAGTGAAAATGAGATGGCATCTAATTAAAGTTTTAATTTTCATTTCCTGGATGATTAATGATGTTCTTATTGTCAATTTGTACCTTTTTTTTTTTTTTTGTCAAGAGAAATTTCAACTTTCATTCCCATTTTTATTGGATTATTTATCTTATTTTTGTCTTGTAGAAACTTTCTTTCCCCTGCATTCAAATCTTTTGTTGGATGTGTATTTTAAATATTTCCCTTCATTTTGTGGCTTGCCTTTTCATTTTTGGAAATATGTTTTTGATGAGCAGAAGTCTCAAATTTTAATTTTTAGTTTCCATTCTGTCACATTGATCTATTTTATTTATTTGAATAGTTCTTAGTCTGGGGCAATCATGTCCCCTACTGGACACTTGGCAATGTCTTGAGACATTTCAGGTTGTCATAATTTGGGGAGGGGTAATATTAGCATCTAGAAGATAGAAGCTAGCAATACTGCCAAAATATCCTACAATGCACAGATAGCCTCCAACAAAAAAGAGTTGTCTGGCCCCAAATATCAACAGTGTTTAAGTCATGAGACTCTTGCAGATTCTTACACCAATATCATACTGTCCTGATTACTCTAATAAGTCTCAAAATCTGATAGTATGAGTCCTTCAACTCTGTTCTTTTGTCAAGATTGTTTTGGCTCTTCTAGGTCCTGCATTTGCACAGATATTTTAGAATCTTGTCAGTGTCTCCAAAGAGTGAACTTTTCTTTGAATTACATTGATTTTAACTGAGGCTGCCTTTAATGTATATGTCAGTTTGGAGAGAATTAACAATATTGAGACTTCTGACTCATCACAGTATATTGTTATTTTTTGAAGTGTTTTATGATTACTAAAAGAAATATTTGTATTTTCAATGTAGTGATTCTATAGTGCCCTTGAGATGTTTACTAATGTTTGCTAATTATGCTTTTCAATTGTTCATTGCTAGTCTATGGAAATACAATTGATAGGTACATATTTCGCCAGCATCCTGGACTTCATAAATGCCACCATTCCAGGATTTGTTTTGTACCTTTCTTAGGTTTTCTATGTAAATAGTTGTGTGATCTGAGAATAAATATAGGATAAACGTCTTCATTTTCAATGTTAGTGCTCATTCCTTCTCTTGTTTGTCTAACATCACTGGCAAGGATCTCCTCTATAATGTTAAATGTAAATGGTAAGAATTGACATCCTTGTCTTTTACCTAATCTTAGAGCGACCATGTTAAATATTTCACTAATAATATTGATATAAACTTTAAGGTTTTATGTAAATACCCTTTATTAAATTGAGGAAATTCCCTTTCATTCCTAATTTGCTGAGTCTTTTTGTTTAGTCATAACTGGGTGATTATCAATTTTCTCATGTCTGGATATTATAAATTTTTTCTACTTTTATCTATTGACAGATCCCTTGATATGTATTGATAAACAGAAAGGTCTGATAGATATCTAATAGATCCCTTGATTGATTTTTGAATGTCAAATTAACTTTGGATTCCTGGAATAAATTCCATTTGTTCATGAATAGACTGTACTTTTTAATGCATTTTTGGATTTGTATTGTTAATATTTTGCTAAAATTTTGAAAATATTGGCCTGTAATTTTTGTATTTTGGTAATATTTTTGCTATCAGAGTTATGCAGCCCTCAAAAATAAGTAGGAAAGTATATTCTATCGCTCTCTGTTTTCCAAGTTTGTGTATGATATGTGTTATTCCTTCTTTTAGTATTTAGTGAAGTTTACCAGTTCAACAATTTATACAAGATATTTTCTTTGTGGGAATGTTTGTATTAACAAAATCTTTTTAATATATAATAGAACTACTTAGATTTTATGTTTCTTCTTGTTTTAATTTTGGTAGGTGTGTTTTGCAATAGATTTGTCCATTTCATAAAAGCTATAGAATTTATTGGCATACGTTTACATTATTTTCCTTTTACTGTCTTTTGTATCTAAAATGATTCTCTTTTTTATTTCTAATATTCATAGTATGTATGTTTTCTTTGGGGGTGTGTGTGTATGTGTGTGTGTGTGTGTGTACACATGTGTGTCATCAGTTTTGCTAGAGGTTTGTTCATTTTATTACTCTCTTAAGAGAACCAATATTTATTTGGTTTTGTAATTTTTCTCTGTTGTATATTTTCTATTTCACTGATTTCTACTATTATTATTTCTTTCCTTCTTCTAATTCAGATTTAATTTATTCTTCTTCTCCAAGCTTTTTAAAGTGGAAACTTAGATTGTTCTTTCTAAGTCTTTATTCTTTTCTAATATAGCACTTAATTCTTTAAATACTGTTTTAGCTGCATCAAATACATCTTAACATACCATATTTTTATTATCATTCAGTTCTAAATAATTTCCAGTTTCCCCTGTGATTTGTTCTTTGATCTATGATTTATGCAGATGTATGGTATGGGCTTTGCTAGATATCTTATCATTTTTGAGAGATCACACTCTATAATTTCAATATTTTGAAATTTACTGCTTTGCTTTTTGTTCAGTATTGTATCTTTTTTTGGTGAATGTTCCATGTGTACCTGAAAAATACATGTTCTGACATTTTATGGAGTACAGTTCTAGCGAAATGAGCTAGTAAAATGTAGGTGAAAGTACCGTTCAAATGTTACGCAAATATTCTCTATCTTTACTGATATTTTTGTCTAGTTGCTTTAACTAAAAAGGATTATTAAGGTCTCAAACTGTGGTTGTAGACTGATCTATTTCCCATATGTCAGTCTCAGTCAGTTTTTTCTTTATGCCCTTCGAAGCCCTGTTATTAGGTACATACATATTTATTATTATTGGCTATTCCTGATGAATCTACCATTTTATAGTTAAAAAAAATACTCTTCTTTTTCCCTCTGGTCATATTTATTATCTTAAAGTCTACCATGCTGGTGCTCATATAGCCCTACAACTTTCCATTGCTTCCACTTTGCATGATATATTAGTTTGTATTTTTAAAACTGTCATCCTATGAGTTTATAGTTAAAGTTCTTCTCTTATAGACAGCATATACTTGGGATTTGATTTCTTTTCCCCCAGAGTTGTAATTTTGGGCAGCAGCTGAAATCTAAGCTCAGTTCAGAGGTCACCACATTTTTACACAGATTTTGGGCTTTCTCTCCTATGACTCCATTCTTCTGTGCTGTCCTTCCACCCACACCGTAGTCAGTCAGGCCCTGAATCTCAGCCTTTAACACACTAACTTAGACCACAGCTCTGCTTGTGCTCTTACTGCCCTGTACTGCGTGGGATAGAGAGAACACTCAGAAGCCCACTTACATGCAGATCTTTTTCAATAAATACTATCAAGTATTTTTTCTTATGATTTTCATAACTTTCTCTAGCTTACTTTATTGAAAAAATATAGTATATGGGCCAGCAGGTGTCATGGTGGTTAAAGTGCTAGACTCCCACATGGCCGACTGCGACTTGAGTCCCAGACTTCACAGTTTGCTTTCTCACTTTTCCTTTCTCTTTCTCTCTATCTCTCTCTCATAAACACACATTCCCTATAGTAAATTTTATATAATGATAATGATAATAAAATGAAATGTTTTTAAAAATTCTTAGAGTATATTATGAAAAAATATATAGACTGAAATTAGTCAGTGGCCCAGGGGTTGGAGACTCCTGTGTTAATTGACTATTTATATTATTAGTAAGGTTTCTGATTGACAGTAGGCTTTTAGTAGATGTTGGGAAGTCAGAAGTTACATGTGAGAGGCCAGATGGTCGTGCAAAGGTAATGCAACTAAAGTCACATGGAAAGATCCCTGGTTCATGTCCAGAGCCTCCCTGTGCACCCTGGATGCATATTTGTTTATCTGGGTAGGCTTAGGTTGGGGGTAGAATGTGGCAGGAGTGCCCAGTTAGGAATGCCATCTCTCCCTCTTTTTCTATCTCTCTCTCTCATGAAATAAATAAGCTTAAAAAATAAGTTATACATGTATTTTTTGGCTGCATGGAGTGACAGCCTTGCTAAAGGCCAACTGCATAGGGAGTTCAGTACTATCTGTTTCAGGTATCTGGGAGCGGGTGGTGTCTTAGAATATATTCCCTACGAATAAGGGGGAGAGTTCTAAGCTTTGCACAACAGTACTTCTTTAAAAAAATTGCTATAGGGGGCATGCAGTTGTCAGAGAATGGGAGAGGGAGGGAGGGAGAGTCAGAGACAGAGAGAGATGGAAAAAGTGAAAAATCACACCTGAAGGGGATGGTCATGCCACAATCCCTTCTCCATTCTCTTCTTAGAATTTTGGGCATGCTTGCACATGCACCCAGCATGTGTTTCGAGAAACCAAGTCTAGGATGCAAACCACATAGTCAGCCATGTGGAGTCAAGCCATCGGCTTTCCCGTGAAAAACTTATTCCAAGATGAGATTTATTCCCCTGGCTACAGAGCCTTCAATTATGATCTTCTTGCCCTACTGGAGATTCACAAAGATTTCCTATGCTCTTTCTAAAAATTTCTTTTCTGCTTATTCAAAGAATCTATTTTAAGTCTCCTTAAGAGTACTGACGGAGTTTACATATGATCCTATGAGAACTGTGTGACTGTGTGTGGTGATTCTTAGATTCTTAGACTACAAGTACTCAAAGTGACAGCTGAAGCTGTGACATAAATTTAGAGTGAACTGTGTCATCGAAGGTCCATCTGGCTATGCCAAAAAGGCTCCCTTTGGTCTGCTTTTTACTGCAACACTGCTGATTCTAAGACTTTCTAAGTCACACATCACAAGAATTGCCTTACTATCTATATTTGTGCTGGAAATTAATATAACTAGCACGAAATGTAGCAATTTAATCCTTGACATTCATAATTTCTGAAAGTTATTTTTTTAAATTCAACTTGGTGACAGCTTTGCCTGTAATTTTTTTTTTTTTTTCCAAAAAGACACAAAATAGAAGAGCCCAGTATTAGTGAACTGGATGCGAAATGTCGACATAAGCAGAGAGTGTTGACAGAAACGGAGAGAAGTATGAAGACCCACATTGGCTAGAATTAAACAAAAATAGTCTCTCTAAAAAGAGGCTTTTTCTGTTGTTTTTAAAATGCTCTCCCCAAATATGTTTATCCTGAAAAATGAGTCATTCATCTAATAACATTCACTGGACATCTGTGATGAAGGCCATTGTCCTTGTCCTCGTGGAGCTTGCTGTGCAGCCCATACGTTTTGGCAGAATTTGATTTTCTGAAGGACATATTTAAAGAGATCTAAAGTATTTCTAAAACTCTTCTTTTCAAAAACTGCTTTATAGGTCAACGTGTAAAATATATCTTAAAGAAAAGACAGTAACATTGTGTTGCAGTGTGTGATTTAGATTGGAAATTAAGGAAAGGAGAGAGACTTAAAAACTAGGAAAGAGGACCAGCCAGTGGTGTAGTAGTTGAGGCAACTGGATGCCACATGGCCAACTGGTTGGACTGAGTCCCAGTTCTGGTGGCTTGGGGAACATGCTGGGAGTGTAAGTGTACCTAAAGTCCCAAAGAGGGAGAAGTAATTGTATTGTGGCCCTCTCCCATGTGGAGATACTTTCTCTCTCTCTCTCTCTCTTTCTCTCTCTCTCTGAAGTGCAAGAATCCTCTGGCAAATTATATTTAAAAAAAAAGAAAAAATTAGGACAGAAAAGATGAATATTAAGGGAAAGTTATCATTATTTGTCTTCCATGTTACAGAGGTTAATTGATCAATATCAATGCATATGTTTTAAGACAGATGATTAACCTGCTCTTAATATAAAATTATGTACTCATTAATCTTCAGAGATTAAATCAGTAAAAATAAGAATTTTTTTAAGATGAGGGATAAATATTATATAAACATATATACATTTAAACATAAAATACAATATAATGTAGGATATATAAAACTTATTAAATACTATATGTAGTATAGCCACTTTGAAACACAGTTTGGAAATTCCACAAAAGGTTACACGTAGTTATCAAATGAGCAAGTTACTCTACTATGAGATAAATAAAAATATATGTTTACATAAAAACTTACATAAGAATGTTCATAGAGGATTATTCATAATAGCCCCAAAGTGAGAGCAACCTAAATGTATTATATATCAACTGATGAATGAATAAACTGTGGTCTATCTAACCAGTGAAATATTATCTAGTCATAAAAGAGATGAAGTTCTGATATATGCTATACCATGGGTGAGCCTTGAAACCATTATGTTAAGTGAAGAGAGCCAGCCACGAATTCCACATATTGTAGGATTCAATTTATATAACAGACAGAAAGTAGAGTAATAACTACCAGTTGGAAGAGTTGGAGAAAATGAAGACATGTTATCTAATGAGTATGGGATTTCTTCTGTGTGTGAAAAAAATGTTTGGAAATAGATTATGGAGATGGTTGTACAATCCTGAATATACTAAAACCATTGCATTGTGTACTTCAAATGAATGAACTGTAAAGCAATACCTTTTATCTCAATAAAGCTGCTAAAAATAAGATAGAAAAGTACTTAGCTTGGGACCAGCAGTTGGCGTAGTGGCTATGTCGCTGGACTCCCACGCAGTTGACCGTGGTTCACGTCCCGGACCCGGTAGCTTAAAACTCAACGCCGGGCACGTGTGCGTGTATGCCCAAGATCCCGAGAGGAGAATGGAGGAAAAGGGATTGTGGTGTGGCCATCCCCCCCAGGGGGTGATTTCTCGCTTTCTGTCTCTCTGTCTCTCTCTGTCTGTCTGGTGAGCACATGCGCCCTATAGCAAAAACCTCTCCAAAAAAAAAAAAACCAAGTACTTAGCTTTATGACATTTATAAATTGTATAAAGTAAAATGTATATGCATAAAGGAGATTTGAAAATGATTTTCAAGAAAAAATTAAGTTTCCATTGAGACTTTCAGTTCATAATGTCTCTTGGGTATCTCTAGGAAGAGAGTGAGGAAACTCTGAGCACTGTAGTTAATAATAATTGACCTTCCACAAGTACTTTCATCTTCCTTATCTCATTTAATACTGGCTATAATTTTGTGAGGAAGATAATATAATTAACGTTGTTTCAAAAAGAAGAAAAAGGCTTGATTGAGAGGTGACAGAGTGGTCAAGAACACCAGAAAACATGATGGAGTTGAGATTTAAACATAAAGATCTTCTGATTTCAAATTTTCCATGAGTTGCCATGTTATATTTTTAAAATAATCACAGTAGATTATCACAACCATGTGACAAATTTAATAATTCAGACAAATGTAAGACTAGCCAATAGTTTATTTTCAGACAGGGAGATAAGAACTTTGGTTTTAGCACTATTGTTTACTTTGTAGTCTCAGACAGTTATTGAAGGGCTTCATGCTCCATTTTCTCCTTTAAAAACAGGGAACTTGGGCCAATAGGTGGCATGCTAGTTAAAGCACTGGATTCCCACATGAGTGACCATGCCTCAGGTCCTTGATCCTGGGGCTTAAAAATCACACCAGGTGTGTGTGTGTGTGTGTGTGTGCACACGCATGCACACGTGTGTGCCCAAAATCTTGAGAGGCGGATTCAGGAGAAGGAATTGAGCAGTGGCTATCCCCTCTGGGGGCTTACTTCTCACTTTCACTCTCTGTCTCTCTCTGTCAAGTGTGCATGCCCTATGGCAAAAATACTAATAAACAACAAAGACAAAGCAAATAAACAAAAAACAAAGAACATGGAACGTAATGTCAGTGGGGTCACAAGTTTGCAGGATGGGATGGCCTTTGAAATGAGTAGCACTTTAAAGTTTTAAAAGGCTAACGTTAAAAAAAAAATCATCCTGAGCAGGCATTTTAGGCAAACGAAGATGAGCAAGTTTCTTAACCTAATGCATGAAGAGGAGTCTGGTTTCAATAGATCTTTCAATTTGTGCATTCAGGAGAGGTTCTTGTTATCATCTGCTTGCTTTAGGTTGTGAACAAAAAAACCTCAGGAGAATATGGAAATTGCTTTGTCTCTCAAGGATCTTATAAGCATATCATCTGAAAGAACTACAGTGGTATCTACTCAAATGGTGACAAATGCAAATGAAGTCTTTGAACCACTTTCCACTCAGATGGCTTGCTCTTTTTAAAGAGAGAAAACAGGTGTGTTGAAAACATGGGGTTTGAAGTCAGAAGATCTGGGTTTAGAGTTTGCATTTCAATTCTGTTTGTTCTCACTGTAGAAACCTAGGAAAGTTATGTATGTTCTTGAATCAAAATTCCTTCCTTTTCACAAGAGAGGCAATGATTACACTTGGACTGTTTCCTTCAGGGGGTTGTCCTGAGGGTCACTGAAGACAAATGCCAGTAAAGCTTGCCCTGCTGTAATGAACTCTGTGTAGCTTCTGGTGTTATTGCTTCTAAAGACAAGGTGATTGTATTATGTTTATCTTGTCTACATAACAAGTGCTATACAGATAAAGTAAATATTATACCTTCTCTTACGCAAATGTGAAGCTCAGTGATTATGAACATTGAGCCTTCCACAAAAGAATTTATTTTGCCTAAGGTTTCTTCATTGCTATATACATCTAAACCTTCTATGTTTGAGGATTTAAAACAAATAAATTGCTTTTCTCTTTATAAACATTTCTACAGTTGTCAGTTTATATTTAAAGGTTGGTGTCGGGTCAACAAAAAAACATTCAATCATTGGTTTTGCAAATCCTAACCTTCAGCAAAATCTCCTGGGTAATTCCAAAGAGGAGTGTAGTGGGAATGATCACATTCCCAGAGATGGCATTTAGAAAGATGTGGTCACCAAATCTGCACTTTTAATAAACATTCTAAGTGATTTCTATCACAGGTGGTCTGTGGATCAGACTTTGAGAAACAGTGATCTACTTGTGTGGAGCAATAGGATACTCTTTAGAGAATCTTTTTTTTTCCTCCACAACATCACAATAAGAAACACCTTAGTGACACATCTACTAGTGTTATAAGACAGGACTTATATATGCATTTCCAGCAAACAATAATGCATTTATAGTAGAGTTTTGCCCCACTGATTAGGTAGCCATATCCTTGGAAATGGGAAATCAGAATCCTCACATGTGAATAAGGTCTACAGTGTCAGCAAAATCAAGAAAAGGTATTTCTTTGGGGGTTGCTCATTTAGGCATCCTTAAACTCTTCCTCTGTTTCAACTTTGTCTTAGGGATTAGGAAATGTGTGATGGTGGAATGTCTGACTTCAGCTGAAGTAGAGATGCAGAGATTCAGCAGTTATTCTATGGGGCAGGTGGATAGGAGAGATGGGAGCAGAATGGTGGGAGTCAGAAAACACTTCACATCAAAGCAACTTGAGTTTAATAATTTGCACCGCCTCATCAAATATTAAACAGTCAAATATTGAACAGCAGTTTCCTGCCAGGAGAACACTTAGGGAATATGCAGTCTGGTTTAGAAGCATTTTATTCTATCCTCAGGCCCAGTCTCTTAGACAAATAATCACTAGGACAAGAAATATTTATTGTTCAACTACTATGAGTTGGGCACCATGCTCCATTACAGTATGCAGAAAATACCAGGGAATAAGATAGACTCTCTGCTCTCATTCCAGCATGAGAAACACAACCACAGACAAATAACATAATTCCTAATATTGATGTTACTGCCTTGCCAGAGACAGTCATCAATGTCTGTCAGGCCTACTCATTCAGGGAGATGTGGTTTGCAGAGATTTTCTGAATCACTTGTGCACTGCAGGGACCAATCCCTACTAAATAACTACCATTCCAAAGAAGCCTAACAGCCCAAACAAATGTTGCTAGCCAGGATAATGACTTATAGTTTATATGGTATAATGAATACAGTAATAAATTAATTACCACATTAACTAATTGCCCTTCCTCTTATTCCCGATCTCTAAATGTTGCAGGATATGAGGGCTCAGTCATTGTTCTCCTTCTTTTCATATATTTTAGTCCTTTTTTATATGAAATTCCATTGGCATGTTAATGATTTATAAAGTTGTTTATTTCATTTCAAGCACTCTCTGAACCATAGGCTCAGATATAACTCACCCTAACTAACCTGTGCAGAACTGAGACCAACCTCTCCCACTAGTAACCTGTGCAGACCTGAGACTAGCCTTCTATCCTAGTAAATCTGTGTAGAACTGAGATGAACCTCCCACTCTAACCAAGTTGTGTAGAACTGAGACCAACCTCCCACTCAAATAGACATTGTGTTAATTATTCTTTAATGGAATTGTAGAATTCAGCAGTGAAGCCTGGGCTTTTCTTTGTTGAGAGACTACTTACTACTCATCCAATCTTGTCACTTATTATTGGCCTAGTCAGGCTTTCTCTTTCTCTCTGTTTCTCTAAAAGAGCTTTTGTATTTCTGTGGTAGCTGTTGTAAAGCTCAATATTTTTGTTTCTGATTTTATTTATCTGGATCTTTTATGTTTTCTTAGATAGTCTAGCTAGGGTTTGCCAATTTCGTTTATCCTCTCAAAAAGCCAGTCAACATTCCCAGTGCCAGAATCATAGATATGGGCACATGCATGCCCAGTGTGTACAGGTTGACTTGGGAACTGAATCCTGATCTTCAGTATGGCTTCAGCAGTGTGGAGTGGTGTGTGGCCACTGTACCACCATGGCTGGGCCTGTAACAGTCAATTTTAAGCTGAAAAAAAACCCAAAAACCTCCATTTCCAATGAACTTATCTTCAATCATATGCAAAACTCTACATTTTAAACAACCCCCCCACCCCTGCTACTTAATGATATAACTGGCACAAGTTATATTTATTCATTTTGTGTATTTCAAAGTATATATTTTGGTTACAGTTATTTTTAATACTTTCTTCTTTTAATTTTAGAATTAAAAGTGTTTTACTCTTTGCTATTACAGTGATATAGTGTTCTGTATTTGTTTCTTTATTTACCTCGACGAAGGAATTTCATAATGTCTTATACTCTTGTATTCTTGTTTAATGTCTTTTTGTTTCTACTTGAAGAATTTCCTTTATGATTTCTCGTAAGACCGGTCTAGTAGTGATGAAACCTTCAGTTTTGATTTGTCTAAGAAAGTCTTTCATTTCTGAAGGACAGTTTTGCTAAATATAGTATTCTTTGTGGGGCAGTTTGCTCCATCACTTTGAATATATCATTCCATTCCCTTCCGGCCCATAAGATTTCTGTTAAAAAACCTGACTTATAGTCTTATTAGAAGGTGAAAGGTGACCCCTTATACGGGACGAGTTACTCTCTCTTGCTACTTTCAAAATTCTGTTTTTTTGACTTTATATAAGTTGATCAGAATGTGTTTGGTATGTATTTCTGAGGAGGATATCTTATTCGGATTGTTTGAACTCCTTTGACCTGAGTGTCCATTTTCTCCAGATTTGGGAAGTTATTATTTATTTATTTATGTATTGCCAGAGGATATGTGCACTCATCATTACCAGAGAAAGAGAGAGGGAGAGGGAGAGGGAGAAATCACCTCCCAATGGAATGTGGTCATGCCGTGCCACAGTTCCTCTTTTTCATGTCTCCATCCTATTGGGATTTGGGGGATGTGCACACATACACACACACACACACACACACACACACACACACAACACACACACCCAGCAGGCTTTGCAAGCTTACAGGGCCAGGATTGAAACTGTGGTCAGCCATGGGATATCTGGCTTTCTTAAATACTAGGTTATGGGGCTATCCCTCAGCCATTATTTTTTCAAATAAGCTTTTGGGTTCTTTCTCTCTTCCTCTGGAACTTCTGCAATGCACATAACAGACTGCTTGATGATGTCTCATAAGCTCCTTAAACTTTCTTCACTTTTTAATTCTTTTTTCTTTTTGTTCCTCTGAATGACTGATTTCCAGGGACCTTGTCTTTGAGACCACTCATCTTTTCTTCTGCTTGATCTAGTCTGCTGTCAAACCTGTCTAATAAATTATTTATTTATTGTCTTCTTCAGCTCCATAATTTCTGGGTGGCACCTTTTTTTTTTATATGTTCTATCTCTTTATTGAAATTGTACTTTGTTTATTCATTATTTTCTGGACTTTGGGTGGGCATTTTTATATGGTTATTTCTAATTCTGCCAAATAAATCGTATAACTCCATTTCATTAGGGATGATTTCCAAAGATTTGCCTTATTCCTTTGCTTAAGACATTTCTGCCTAATTTTTTATTTTCCTTGACTTTCTATGGTGGTGTCTGCATATTAGACAAAGAAGGCACCTCTCTCACCTTCACGGCCTGGCCCTTATAATGAGAAGACAGCTACCAATCAACTGGCCAGAGATTCTGAAGGCCTTGATCAACGTTTTTTCATCCTAGAGAGAAGGAGACACCTGTGTTCTATGGTGAGCCAGGAGTGGAAGTTATGGCATCGACTAGTCTAAGTAGCAAAGTCTGTTCTTCTCAGGTAACTAGATCCTCCTGGGCACATCAGGGCTCCCAGACTAGGAAGACAGATGCCAGTTCTTCGGTCTGACCTTGAGAAGTTAGGGTGCTGGGTACATATGTGAACTCTTTCCTTCCACAGGGGGAGGCTGAGAGATGAGGTGTTTTTTTTTTTTTTTTTTTTTTTTTTGGATTGAACACTCTATGGTGAGCAGAGAGAAGGATCTGTCATGTCTTTTAGCCCAAGCTGTAGTCTCCATTCTCCTCCAGGTGACTAGACTCTCCAGATCTTTCAGAGTTCCAAAACAAACAAGTCAGAAGCCAGACTTTTGGGGAGTTCTCTTGGAAAAGTTGAGTGCTGGAGCCATCACAACTCAATGGAAGTAAATGGCTGTGAAGAATGGATGCAATTGCAGAGAGGGGGTAGGGAGGCTCCTAGGGAATCAGGAAAACCCCTCTAAGTAACTCCTTTCCTTCAGGAATAAGAGAGAGGTGCTTTCTTTCTGATCACATGGTACTGGGGTAGGGTACATATTCTTATTAGACTTTCTCTACCATCTTCAGTAATTTTGGCCTTATGATTGTCTGTAGTGCAGAAAATGTTAGTTTCTGGATTCTCAAAAGGAATTGCTGAATTGGGTTGGGGGGAGTGGGGAGGGTTCATGGTTTCCTATGTTACCATCTCGGTGATATCACTCTAAAATTTTTTTTAAAGTTTTTTTTTTTTTTTTTTTTTACTGTTGAAATGTTCAATCATAAATACCAAATTTAATAAAGAATTTGGGTAATTCTAACATAAATGTAAGGATAAATAGTAAAAATTGCCCTATTTGCCCTCTTGTTGTGATTGTAGATAATAAAAGTGGTTTTTAAAAGTATGTCCATTTGAAACTAAAATAATAGTGTAACTGCAGAGTCTAACATCACAAATGGTACCCTAGACAGTTAGCAATGTTCATTGAAAAGTCACAGCATGACAATTACTGTGGTATAATAAAAATAAATGAGTGCACATTGCCCTTCCATGTGAGAAGGTCATAATTTAATCAGGAAGTAGAGACAAACTCAAAAGATAGAAAATAAATACAACTACTCTAAATGAAACTATGAGGGAAAAAAATGGCAAGTGGAAAAGTCTCACAATGGGAACTTTCCAGTAGTTAAAAATCATACAATAAAAAAAAAAAAAAAGAGAAGGCAAGAACTAGATTTTTTTAAGTTCATGGTTTTAAAAAATAAAATCATCCAATAATAAAATGGAGGTCCTAGGCAGGAAATTCTATGGCTGAAAACTACTCTCTTAACTGTTTGGATTAGAAGGATGCTGAAGGTTCTTTCCAGTTCACATACTGATGGGCTTTTGAGACTGCTATGCAGATCTTTATGAAACGAAATGCACTGTGATCCCATTCATGTTTCAGGGAGGCCTTTCCTGAGTGGAAAAATAAGGGTGAATTCAGAGGAGATGTGATTTGGGAGAGGGAACTGAAGTGCATTTCAGGGCAATCATCCATACATAAGGATCTGAGAAAGTGGTAGAAAAAGCAGCATGTGAAGATTTTTGACAGAGTTTTCATGATGAGATGAGAGATTTTTACTGAACATAATTAAGCTTTAGGGAAGTAAGAAACAGAATGCAAAGGAGTATTTTGTGAAGAATCTTGATAAATGTAGATTGGACTGAACTAGTGGTTGGAAACAACTAGAAAACTATGACCAGGGAACGGCTGCCATTAGGTGACATGGGCTTGGTGTAAGCCAAGAGCCATCACAGCTGAATGCAAGTAAGTGGCTGTGAAGGATGGATGCAAATGTGGAGTGGGGAGTAAGGAGGCTCAGAGGGGATCAGGAAAAAGCCCATTTTAATTTGTTTTTATTGATCTCTTTGAAAATAAGGGAAACAAATTTTCTCACTGCAAATGTTATGACAATGCACGGGGAGGTCCTAGTTATAAAGAATAACAAAACTGGGTCTGTAAAAGAGCCTCTTCATAAGACAGGGGTTGGGAACAGATGGTGGGTGAGAAAAGGTCTATAAAAGGAAATACACAGAGAAAGGAAACGCACCAGATATTAATGATTAACTCTGGTAAATTCTGAATGCTGTGCCATTAAAGAGGCCTTCTAAGACCTCCATTAAAAAATGCTACCCCTTTCTTCAACTATGAGTCACTATCAGATAAAACTCTTTTCATAGCACTTATAACTTGAAGAAATTAACTTGTATGTTTGTTTATTTTTTGTTTTAAAATTATTTTACTTTTTTATATTTAAAGAATTTACATTTAATCCCTGTACATCTTTACAGAATACAACATAGAGAAAAGCTTTTAACAGATGCAAGAATACAGGTAGCTGGGGCAAATGGGTCATGTAATGGCATACCACAACTGCATGAAAAGAGAACAGATACTAGTGTTACAGCTCTTTTAGAATTTGTCTAACCAGTGTTTCAGTTTTTACCAGAAAGCCTTCCTCCCACAAAAAAAGAACAGATACTGCCAATCTTATCAAATTAATGGTAAACATCATGATACAGTGTTCTTTGTTGAAAACAATGAACATGGTATTATCCTTTGGTTATCACATAGTGGATGCATACTTTGAAAATCCATACTAGAAAGATTACAACAATTAAAAATGAATAAGAAATTATAAAATAAAATAGAAAAAAAGAAATACTAACAAACAAAAAATAGAATGGAGACAAAGCGAGATGCAGTGGTTTGGCTAACAGTAGAATGAAGTACTGGGTAGAATATAGCGAAGGGACTCTCCTGGGGAAAAGTGCTCAGATGCCACCACTTCCCTCCACATCGTCTCTTCTTCCATATACCCATCTAGGTGGGAGGAATTTCCATGAGAGTCTGTCATTTTGATTGCTATCTTTCTCTGGACATTTTCACCTTCATCTTATCACATCTTTCTGGTTTATGTTAGAATTATTTATATAGAGACAAAAGCATGAGCTCCAGAATCCCCCCGGAATATTTACAAAGTAAGTAAATGATTTCCCCTCTGTTGGGGATAGCTGAGGGTCTCATCTTCTTGATAGTCCAGGATGCTGTGGCGTGTGATGCAGAGCCAGAAAGATGGCCTGTTGAGAGGGGTATTTGTAATCTAGACTGCACATCCACTCTCTGCACAGCAGTCATACGTATATTCATTGCAGGTCAAGTAGACACAAAGAAAGTGTCCGGATTTGAGTAATTTTATTCATTCTGCTTCTCAAAGAGAGATGCTCACCAGTATGGAATTCCAAAAAAGGCTGTGGGCGGAGGCCACTGGAGGTAGTATTAGAAAGAGAGGGTGTTGGGCAGGAGAGGGGAAACTGAGCCATGTTTTCCAAGTTAGGAAAGAATCGATAGGAAAGACTACTCCAGGGAGCTCAACAGAACTGAAGAATGCCCATTTGAATGGCCAGTTTTAAGAGTTGTAACATCCCACCAAGACAGCATTTCCATATTGCTCAGTCAAGTAAGGAACCTTCTTTCTCCTCCACATCCTCTCTTCCTACCCAAACACTGAAGGAACCAGCATTAGGAAGAGTGAAGGGGAGAGGCTGTGTGTGACAGTAGATCCCATGCCCTGAACTATCTTCCCCCATAATCCCCCAGTGCTTCATGATTAGCTTTTATAGAGAGAAAGGAAGAAAGAAGTTTTGAATAGAAAAGGCAATTGAAGTTTGAAAAGAATCATATGTCTGAGTTATTTTAAGTACTCATGCCTTCACAGGCTAACCCATACTAGCCTGAGCATGTTCAGTTCCACACCTGTGGGGATGGGGATGGTTCCCAAGCACAGGAGGGTAAGAATGTGTAAGATGTTTGCATATTTATATCCTAATATTGCAAGCTTCCTTAATGATCGCAAAAGTAGTCATACATGTTTTAGCTGATCCTTTAACACCATTTAAAATGGCTTCTGGATTACTTCAAGAAATTTAGAGGATAGAGATTTACCACTCCTTAGTACTGGCTGGGAGAGTTCCACCAAGAGTGGGACCCAGGAATGAAATGTGGCTATTTGGATTGGAGCTGAAAGAGCAATCACAGTGGATAAAGAAGACAGAGTGCCCATTACCCGGACCCAGGAGCACTGTGGATGGGATTTTGATTTTTTTAAATTAATTAATTTATTTTTCATTTCATTTTCTTTTATACATTCAATCACATTATTACTTATCTTACAAAATGGATATTTCAACAGGTGAACATCTCTCCCCAACACAATTGACAAAACCACAAAACATCCTCAACAGACAATACCACACCTCCCTGTGACATCAATACTTTGCCTCCCTATGTTTCTTCTAAATGTCCTTCCTCAGACCCTCCTCTTGCACGTATACTATATCTGATATTTACATCTATATACTGTGTTTCTATATCCTTTGGTGAATTAGTTTCAGTCATAGAGTGCGAACACTCGGTATATATTAAGCGGGAACATACAACGCCTCTCCTTCATAGCCTGGTTTGCTTCACTCAGCAGTAAGACTTCCATATTCATCTACTTCCTGTCAAAAGCCAGGGTTTTGTTGTTTTTTTCGGGCTTTTTATGACAGAGAGTACACAGGAGGGAGGTAGGGAAGGAGAAAGAGAGAGAGAGAGAGATAGAAAAATAGAGAGAGGGAAGTATTTTTGACAGTCTTGCTATATTATAATCCTCTTGCCCCAACCTCCCAGTTAGGATCACAAGCATGTGCTACCACACCCAGTCTGTTTAGGGTGGGCCAAGAATTGAACTCAGGCCTCCCATGTGGCCCATGCTTCATACAGAGATGCCTCCTGCTTGTGCCAACATGACCATGATGGAATTTCAATTTTTCTTTTAAAGACACATTTATTCAGTGCCATGATCAGGCTGACATTAGCAATCAACAACATGGGCACACGCACACATGCACACACACAACAACAACAACAAAACTACATTAAAACCCTTTCTTGGAATGCTTTATACGCTCTACAAAATTGAAACTAAAATAATCTGTTATATAATTAGTTACAAATATAGTCCTTGAGTTTTGAGTTCTCATCTGTTGTAACCTGTAGCTTGTCTGTGACTTCTCTGACCCCTCTCTCCCACTAACCTTTGTTTTCTGGCAGTAATTAAAACTTTCTGCCTCTGTCCTAACTTCTGCTGCTGTTGGAACAGCCATAGCCATCTCGGCTTCATGATTTGGCAAAATATTGGCCTCCATCACAATAGAGGCCAGACCTTCTGCCTGCAAAGTTTCTTCCCTTCATGGGTGCAAAATTTGAAGATTGATAGTTATAGCTGCCAAAATCATTGTAGCTTCCACCACCTTCAAAACTGCTTCCGTCATTACCAAATGCATTATAGCCATCCCCACTTCTTATTATTATTTATTTTTTATTGTTATTCATACATCATTTAGATTGTGAAGAGACTTCACCCAGCATGATATACACCTCAGTCCAGCCCAGTTGAGACCACCACATACAACCTCATCAACAAAAAATAAACCTTATCTGTGTCCCACAAGTGTCTTACCTCTCCATTCCCCCCCCCACACACAAACTTTCCTACACTCTTCCCCTCTCACACTCTCTTTCCACTTTGTCTCCAGTGTCCATTACAATTTTAATACTTTCATATTTTCCAGTCTTTCAGTCTCTACCATAGAGTGCAGACATTCGGTATGGTAAGTGGAGACATGCAATGTCTCTCTTTCATAGCCTGACCTGCTAAACTCAACAACAAATCTTCCGTATTCGTCCAATTTCTATTAAATTCCAGGGCCCACTTCTATCAAATCCACCACCACCACAGCTACCACCAAAGCCACCACAATCACTGAAGTTCCCTCCATGGCCAAAGTTGTCATTACCACCAAAACCGCCTCTGCACCCACCACTGAAGTTTCCAGAACCACTTTTACCTCTTAGGTTGAAGGGAGAGAATAGGGTGATACTGCCCCATGCCACAATCTTGAAAAGACATTGAAAAGTTGACGCCAGGGACCAGCAGATGATGTAATGGTTATGTTGCTGGAATCCCACATAGTTGACTGTGGCTCAAGTCCTGGACCTGGTGGCTTACACTCATGCCGTGTGTGTGTGTGTGTGTGTGTGTGCCCAAAATACTGAGCGAAGAATGAAGGAGAAGGGATTGTGGTGGCCAACCCCGCTGGGGCGGGGGGTTATTTCTTACTTTCTGTCTCTTTGTCTCCCTCTGTCTTTATAGTGAGCAAATGTGCCCCATAGCAAAAACCTCTCTTAAAAAAAAAAAAAGTCTGAGGCCAACAGATGGCATGGAGTGATCACATTGGATCCCACATGACTAACTCTGTGGTTCAAGTCCTAGACCTAGTGGCTAGAAACTCACACTGGGTGTGTGTGTGTGTGTGCGTGGAAGAGAAGGGATGGTGGAGCGGCCATCCTCCTCGGGGCTTGATTTCTCATGTTCCTCTTCTTTCTCTGTGTGATGAGTGCATGTACCTTATAGTAAAAACTAAAACAACAACAATAACAAAAACATGGAAAAGTATTCCCTAGAGACTTTCGAGGGAGCATGGCCCTGCTAACACCCCTTGATTTTGGACTTCCGACCTCTAGAACTCAGAGCATTTCTGTTGCTTTAAAACACTCAAATTGTGATACTTCATTACGGCAGCCCCAGGAGACTAGAACAACTTATCCTTTAAAATATAAGTGGTGGGGAACAGCAGATGGCATAATGGTTACATTATTGAACTCCCACATGGTCAACCGTGGTTCAGGTCCTGGACCCAGAGGCTTGAAACACACTGGGTGCATGTGTGTGTGTGCTCAAAAATCACAAGAGAGGAGTGGAGGAGAAGGGACTGCACTGCAGCATGGCCATCCCCCCCGGGGGGTGATTGCTTGCTTTCTGTCTCTCTGTCTCTCTCTCTCTGTTTCTGGAAAACACATGCACCCTATAACAAATGTCTCTCTTTCTCTCTCTCTCTCTCTCTCTATATATATATATACACACACACACACACATGCATATATATCTGTGTGTATATATATATGTATGTGTGTATATATATACATATATGTGTGTATGTATGTGTGTGTGTGTGTGTATTTTTTTTAAAGCTTACTCTAGAAGATCGGGCTGACAGGATGTGATTCACATGCCTAACCTTAGCATCTCACATGTTCAGGATTCAGGTGTCATGCAATAAGAAGTACAAATCATATCTTTTTTTGTCAAAAAATTGTAAACATAGAAAAAGAATCCTGAATCTTAAGACCTTAATGCTCTCTTTTATTTCTAAGAAAGCTGAGAAGAGAGTTAAAGGTAGAAGAGAAGAAAGAGACAGGAGGAGAAAGAGAGAATGGGAGTGGGAAAGAGAGAGAGCAGAATAAAATGCTTATAACAATTAAGCAAAATGAGAACACGTGACCTGATGATATCTTTAAGAAAAGAAATTATAAAAATTTTTTTTTTGCTATGTATGTATGCAAATGTGCATTTTATTTATCAAGAATATGGGTACATAGAAATTTAAAAATTAATAGCATACTAAAATAAAATTAGGGCTCAATATTAATACTTAATTGTTCTCCCAGCTATCGACACATTCATCAAAAATGTATTAAACATCTATTATATGTTCTATGTGTTATTTTCAGAATCCACAAAGATAAAAGGAAAAAAAAAGACAAGAGTCAAGAAAAGAGGGACCAGCAGTTAGTGTAATGGCTATGTCGCTGGACTCCCATGTAGTTGACTGCGGTTCGAGTCCTGGACCCTGGAGGAGTCCAGCCCAGTGGGGTCCCAGGATCTGTTTGAGCCCTCAACCTTTGAGCACAGCTTTGGTCGGCTCAGCACGTTGGCAAGGTCGCTGCTGTACGCCCTCTCCCCTTCCCCCCTGACCTATGAGCAAAGCTTGGGTCAACTCAGCATGTTGGCCTGGCTGCTTGCTGTATGCTCCAGAGACTGCGGTAGCCTTGCTGGGAAGCGACACCCCTCTGACTCCCTGATATACTACTATAAAAGAATTACATAGCTCTCATACATATTGAGTATGTGATAAGATTTCCTGAAAGTCCCCCAACCTTTGCCCTGACCACCTACTGTTAATTACAATGCTTCATCCTTGTGGTCACAATGGAGGGTGTGCTGAAGTTCCATCTAGGCAGAAATCTTCTTGACCTTTGGAAGGCCCTTCAAGACACATTTAACATAAGCTTAAAAATAACCTTTTCTTTACATAAAATAAGATTAGGCTGAAACTGGCCCAGGACACCCCCGCCCTCACCAAGTGAACAATATGTTCACCCCTTTGGAATAGATAGATATATTAGGATACCTTGAATTAAGTTTTAGATCCCTGTAAAATAATGTAAGTATCATTCTTTATTGAGATCCATAAGAACTAATACCTATACTTGAGATTTTCTTTTCTTAGCATCATACTAAGTAATCACAAGATGGCTGCCGCTGAGCATTGGCTGATAATTAACTCTGCTTGCTGGAGGCTGTTTCCTGAAACTGCATTCCTTGAAGTTCCCTTAAACCTGCCTATATCAATCAAGCAATTGCTGAACTGTAATAGACCCACCCTTAATCCAACCCTGAATGGAATCTATGTTTCCTATTGTTAAAACTTTATGAGCTGATAATTAGAACACATAGCCACTCACCCGTTTACTTGCATGTATCACATTTTCAATAAAAAGGCA
>NW_006201378.1:2156790-2211386 GCF_000334495.1 Tupaia belangeri chinensis
TATATATATATATATATAGTGGTACATATATGTATGGTGATCGTGAGTTGGAAGTGATCTTAGAAAGCTGCTAGTTCAGTAATGTGCAAATATGTTCATTCCTTGTTTTCCACCAAGGAAAAGAGGTTCCTTGATGATAATAACAAGCTCTCACCACTCCTAGTGGTTGAATATATCACTATTGCTATTGCTTTTTAAAGATAATTTCTCGACATGTCATAATCCTCCTGCCTTAGCCTCCTAAGTAGTTGGAACTATAGGCCCATGCAACCTTGCCTAGCTATTAGGGTAGGCTGGGAATTGAACTGGGACCTCCCATGCAGCTTTAGTTTGCTAGCAGTAGAACAATCAGCATGTAGTATTGCAGCTTGGCCTCTGTTACATTCTTTTACTAGATGTCTCCTTTAAAATGAGCCTTGGAAATACAAAATGTAGTAATATTACATTACACAATGTAGTAAATAAATTTCGATGTGGCTTTAAAAAACACATAAAATTATAATTCAACTCATAGTTGAGAAGTATAATAAAGCCATTGATCAGAAATGTATTACTATAGTAATTTTATAACACAAAGAAAATTAGTTTTTAAATAAGTGTTGTTATTGAAAAAAGCAGAACCTAGGTTTAGAAGACAATAAAAATGACTTTCAATATCTTTTCTTATTTTAACAATAATATATGTCATTTCATAGGAAATTTAGAAAATGTTTTAAAAAATTCAACCACAAAGCCATGACCCAGAGATATCCATTATTAGAACTTCATGTCTTTTTTAAAAAAAGTTGTTTCCTACTGCTATTTGTGATAGTTTCAGGTGTTAGCCTAGGATAAGCTACCAAAACATTTGGTCAAACACCCATGTAGATGCTTTCGTGAAGGTATTTTTTAGATGAGGTTAGCATTTAAATTGGTAGACACTGAGCAATGTGGGTGGACTTCATCCTGTCTGTTGAAAGTCATCAGAGAAAAAGACTGAGGTCCTCCAGAGAGGGAATTCTGCCTTCAGTCTGTCCTTAGACAAAAGCTGTAACATTAATTCTTGGCTGGTTCTCTAGCCAGCCAACTTGCCCAGTCGTTTTCAGACTTTCCAGCCCTTACATTTCATGAGCCATCCTTACAATCTCTCTCTCTCCTCTTTCACACTATCTGTACACACACACACACACACACACAGAGTTGTTCTGTTTGTCTGGAGAACCTCGACGAATACACTGTGTAACAGATTTCCACAGATTCCATAGCGTAAAGCAACACCACCTGGTGGCTCACGGTTCTGTAGGTCACAAGTCCCACAGGGTGTGAACAAGCTCCCTGCTCAGGGTCTCCCAGACATCAAGATGCCAGCTAGTCTGAGTTCTTGTCTGGATGCACTGGGAAAAATCCACTTCCGAGCGCATTCTGGGTGTTGGCGGAATCTACTTTCTCCCTGGCTATCAAAAAGAGTTCCTGTGTTACCCTGGTCCTTTTCACATGGATCCTCTATCTTCAAGCCACCGAGGACACTGATCTGCCTCTGTCTCTGGCTTCTCCTTATACCGCCAGCTGAAGAAAGCTCTGTGGTCTTAAAGGGCTCACGTGATGGGGTCAGGCTCACTGGGAGATTGTCTGTTGGCCATATAATGTACCTTAACTGAGGGAATGATACCCAACCATTGTCACTGACCAGTTCTACTCACACTCAAGGTAAAGGAATGGCACAGAGGAGAGGGCCCTTGGGGTCACCTCAGAATCCTGCCCCTGATCTTTCCAGTTTTCATTACAAATATTCCCATGTTGTTGAGATCTTATGGTTCATAGGAATTATTTTCTAACGATAATAATGTAATATTTCATATATTATTAAAATCTTTGGAAATTTAAAAAAATCAAAGCAGAAATTAATGAATTAGAAAAAGAGAAAAATAATAGGGAAGTCATACATCAACCCAACAGCTAGTTCTTCAATTTGGTCCTTACACTGTTCTCCGGCCTCACCCAACACCACCGTTTACGTTCTTAAGACAACTCCTTGACATTGTTAGATCACTCTAGGCAGTGTTATGTTCTCTGAGGAGCAAATCCATAAGAGTATTTTAAGGATTTTATTTCCCCAAATTGGATGATTTCTATAAATGGATGGACTGGGAATGGATTTCTGCGAAGGGACCAATGTTTAAAATAAGGCTATGTTATCTTAAATTACCAGATTCTCAAGCTGCTCTTCAGAAGTTTGATCTAATAAACTTTTTATCCTGTGTTTTTAGGCAAATGGGCAATAGTTTAGTCTCAGCAGAGTCCTTGTTCCTGTCCCTGGGACTTGGCGGAGGTAGTGAATTAAACTATTCATGGGCTAAGGGTACTGATGAACCATTAAAAAATAAAATGCGAAATAACTTCCATTTTAGTCAGATTCCGCCTAGCTATACCAATGAAGATAAAAGATTCAGAGGCAGCCAGACCCTAAGAGAATTACCCCATGATGCTGCCAAGAAGAGAAAAAGTATCCTGGTAATAAGTAGGTGGGTGGATGCATCTCACAAAGAGATATTTTCTTTGCAACACTGTGTGCAGTAATGAAAGTTTAGAGGCAGTTCATGAACAATAAAACAATACATCATAAATTATAGTTTATCTACTCGGTATCTGGATTAGGATGTGCTAGGTCTGTAGGTCTGTCATAAGAGGATGCAGATGAGATTATGTGGGCAGAATTTTGACTGCCCATCATCTTCCACCCGTGGTGTTACATCTGAAAATGCTACCTAGCATGGTAAGACAGAATGAAAGTTGCAGATGGAATTGAAGTTGCTAATCAGCAGACCTTGAGATAGAAAAAGTAGCCTGGATTGTCCAGGGGAGCCCATTGCAGAAGCCCTTGAGAGAAGAGAGAGGGGCAGAATGAGAGAGATGCAATGTGGAGATAAGACAGGAGAGATTTAAAGAGTAAGAGACACCCTACATCTCCCTTTACCTGACTTTGAAGATTCACTCAGAGGCCAGAAGCAAAGACAGGCATGTAGGTAGCCTCCAGAAGCTGTGAACTGGCCAGCTCACAGTGTGCCAGCACAGTGGGAAGTCCGTCTTACAACAGTAACAGCGTGGTGTGCAAGGAAATCAATCCCCCACCCAGAGGTCCCAGGAAGGAGCATAGCATGGTGGACATTTCGGTTTTAGTCCAGTGAAACAGGTGTTAGACTTATGACTTGCAGAACTTTCTGGTGATAAATATGTCTTGTTTTAAGCTGCTAAGTTTGTGGTAGTTTGCTCTGATAGCAAAGGAAAACCAATAAAATAGTTGATAGGAAGACTGAAGTTGTTCCGTAATATGCACAGTATGATTCCATTTTTGTTTTAAAATATGTAAAAAAATATATTAACACATACACACACATATATGTATATTATACATATATATGTATATGTGTATATATATATATGTGTATGTATGTGTATATATATATATATATATATATATATATATATATATATAAAATTTATGTTTTTATCACAGGATGTGTGCACTTCCCAGAGAGGAGAAAGAGAAATACAGAGAGAGAATAAGTGAGAAATAACTCCCATGGGAGGATGACCATGCTGCAATCCCTTCTCCTCTCTGGATTTTGGGCATGCATGCACATGTGCCTGGCATGACTTTGAAGCTGCCAGCTCCGGGACTTGAACCATGGTCAACCATGTAGGACTCCAGTGCCTTAACCATCATATCACCTGCTGGCCCCATATATACATTGTAATGTGCACACAAAAGTGTCAGGACAGAACACAATTGTGAGCAGTAGGTATCTCCAGGGTATAGGAATGTGAGAGATTGAGTGACACTTTAATTTACATAATTATGTATTGTATTAGAATCTTATGATGAGCATAACTAATTATGAATTTAAAATCAATTTAATAATTTAATTAATTAATTGATTGATGGTCTAGTGTGAGGCTGGCTACAGTCCTGCAACACTGCCCATGACTGGGTAGAGAAAGCTCCAGAACACAAGGTATTTTCATAGATTAATATAACTCTAGGAGAATTTCTCTCTGTATCCAGTTTCCCTAAGCCACATTTTTTACTTGTATCTGTAGTGGCATAATTGAATAAAAACTAATTATTGCATGTTTTGTGGATCATGAGTTTTTACATGTGATGTTACTCAGGAAGGGTTGGATAGTCAGGGACAGGACTCTGCTGCAGCCCAATAGGCAGACAGCCCTAGTGAGTATTAATGAACAAAACAAGGCCAGAGTCTTAGGATTTCCTTCTTAACTGGTCTTCGCAAGGAGCAGAAGTAGTTACAGGAAGCTAAAACTAGATATCAAAATGAAATACTAGAAAAAATAAGAAGATTAGGAAAGAATAAATAGAATATGAAATTTTAAAAGTGGGAATTTTTATTTTGCCTTTCCTATGACTTAGTTTTTTTTTTTTTTTTTTGACTTTAAGAAAATAAAAATAGTGGGTCAGACAGTTGTGAAAGCTATAAAACCTGACATTGTACAATGTGGACCGAAATGGGAAGGTTCCAGGTTTATGTCCAGAGACCTTCCTGAGCTCACCAGGCACATATGGGCCCATGGTCTGGGGATGCCAGAAAGTGCAGGTGGATTGTAAAATCAAGGCCCTGTTGGGAGTACTGTGGCCTCTCTATTTCTCTGAAGAAATAAATAAACAAAATGATAGAAATATTCAAAAAGCAAGTAAAGACAGAAAAAAAACTGTAATAAGATAAGAATTAGTGTATATAATAAAATGAAAATAAATGAAAGTAAGTTAATGGTTAAGAGTTTACTATGGAAATAGTTAAGATCAATTAAGACATATGAAGGTGAGATATTTGCAATACCTGTGAAAAAATTACATAGGGGCAACAGAGTTGAGCAAGCCCACGTTTCTTCCTAGGCACCTTTCTTCCTGTTCGTTTGTCAAGGGTGAGGTGGAATAGCTTCCCTTAGGAGCAGAGACCCGAGACACAGTGCTAAATGCCATTCTAATCCCCTTGGTCCTTGCTCCCGTTCGGATGCCCATACCCCTGATGAGAGACATCTTCAGCTACTTGGGAATCCAGGAGGTTGGACTTGTTAGAGCTGTGAATACACACTCTTAGTTTAGTGCTGGCAACAACTTCAACATAGCTTGGCACAGAAAAACTCTCCCCAGGTCTCCTCCAACTGAAATGAAAGATTTGGAATCCATCAGCACATTGATGGCAGTGGAAACTCTGCAAGAGGACACCTCCTCCGTGGGAGCATATGGCTTCCAATTAATTGAAGAACTGCACATTTAAGGTGTGTGATATTCTCAAGGAGGCTAGCATCTGGTCCTGTTTTGACTAATATGGAAGAGTTTAAGAAATTGGGCAAATGCTAATCAGCTTTACATACATCTTTTAAATTGATGATCTTTATGTTAGACTTTCAAAAGATGATTATTTTACAAATGTCTTTAGTAGCAGCTCATTATTAAGGTGATAGCAATAATACCTGACACGTTTTTCATGCCAGTCTTATTTTACCCTAAAATAAGCTGCATCACGAAGATACAAATAGTAATAATAATTAAGATAGCTTTTTTGCTTTAAAAGAGTATAGAAGCTCTTGGGAAAGACAAGCAAGCATGTGGTAGAGGTGAATTCTGAGTACTAAGGAAATATATTGCATATACTGAGGTCTCAAGGGAGACTTCTGGGAGAGGGTAATCCTGAGTTGGGTGATGAAGGGCAAGCAAGATCATGGAAGTGTTAGGCACCAGGAGCCATTCAGGAAACAAGGAGGAGTTCAGTAGAACTGAATATAAACTTCGAGTTTGGGAAACATTGAGGAATAAAATCTCACAGGTTGTCGGGGGCAGATCATAAAAAATCTGCCGTGAGAGTCACCTAATTTTGCTGGGTATGTGATCAGAAATCATAAGAAGAGAAGGGAGATTTGCCCGTAGTATAAGAAGCAGAGTTTGGGGTGAGTGTCTGAGAGATTTAAAAGTTGAGTGGCCTGAAAAAGGTTTTGGGAGCCCAAATATACAAGGGAGTTTTAACAACAGGAAACACAGAAAAAGAAAAGTTGTTGGAGTTATAAGTGTGGAAAGTAGCTTTGAGGGATCTTTAATCAATCTTTTTAGATGGCTTCTGAATAATCCATGACTTCTTTAAAAGGCTCTATAATTCTCACTCAGCTGTCAGAGTGACCCCACATGTCTCAAAAAGCCTCTGACTCTTCTCTGCCTATGGTGGCATAACCATTCTCCATAGACCAGTGAATTCCAAGACACTCATAGAGCAATTATCCAGTGGAGACGGCCATGCCACAACCCCATCTCCATTCTCCTCTTGGGATTTTGGGCACCCACACACATGTACCCTGCGTGAGTTTTAAGCTGCTGGGTCAGGGACTCAAACCACAGAAAACTATGTAAGAGTCCAGCAATATAACCATTGCACCCTCTGTTGGCCCCTTACTTTATATTTTATATATATATATTTTTTTTTTTTGAGAGGTTTATGCTATAGGGCGCGTGTGCTCGCCAGACAAACAGAGAAAGACAGAGAGACAGAAAGCGAGAAATCACCCCCCAGGGGGGATAGCCACGCCACAATCCCTTCTCCTCTGTTCTCCTCTTGGGATCTTGGGCATGCACACACACGCACCCGGCGTGAGTTTTAAGCCACCGGGTCCGGGACGCAAACCGTAGTCCACCATGTGGGAGTCCAGCGACATAGCCATTACGCTAACTGCTGGTCCCACCCCTCGCTATAAATTTAAAGTGCTACTGTTACCAGAGAATGGCTCAGATATTCAAAACTATTAGAGCTTTTACTTTTTAATCCAACCAAACAGAAAAAAAGCAGACCTACAAATGAGATTATTTAGTCTGCCTTTTATCATAATCAAAATTGAATTGGTCACTCAAGTATTTCAAATACTAAGACATAAACAAGTCCAATATCTAAAATACTTAACACAGAACCTAATTTTAAAAATGTACTAAATTGAATTCCATAGTAGCTTGGAATTTGCATTTCAATTACTTGATAATAATTCAAAGCGGTGTTTTGCCTGTGGGTGGGGTCTGACCCACAGACAGAAAGGGCTTGACCAGGCCTAGGGCTCTTCCTGACCTAAAGAGTAGGCACAGTTGTTGAGAATCTTGTGTGTAAGGCACTAAAACAGGTGTGACAAGGTTTTTAGCTTACTTTTGTTTTATCTTTTTTTTTGCAACTGCAATGGAAGGACTTTTCATTACTATGTACTACTATAGAGAATATAGCAAGATAAAAGTGAAAGTGCTTATATGTATAAGGATGCATATTAAATTATTAGTTAGAGGACTTTTTTTCCCTCTTAGTTTAACAGCAGGAAGACAGGCAATTTTCAACAGAATAATTCTGGCATTGTTCCAAGAGGTCGAGCTGCTTGAAGCAGACAATCTGCAACCCTCACAGAAGGGGTTTTCTATTACATGGTTCAGAAGAAGAACTGATAACAGCCAATTAAAGACCCAATCTTCTTCCAGTCCTTTAGCCAAGCAGACTCAGAAAAGAACTGTGAGTCAGTCCATTTTATATAACATAATAGGGAAATCAAAGGTGAATGAAAACTCCCAAGGTTTTAGTGTGCTAATATGATAACTTGATGATAGAAACTGAATCCATACCTATCAAACCACCACTAAAATATAATGGCTAAGTTCACCAGGCCATTGTAATTGAATTCTTAAATACTGTTAATGGTAATAGAAGTTATTTGTAAATAACAAGAGGAAAATGAAAACCTTATAGAGATAATTTATTCTTATTTTTGATCATTTGCATCACTCTGTTTAAGATTTTATCTTTCAGTTCCTGTACAGGGAGTTCTGTGGAGTAAGAGGGGGAAAAACCTCCATGCACTGTTAAATCCATTAATTTTCAATTATATTTTAAATATAATTTTGGAATTATCTGTTTTATTGGAAATAGTGTTTAGGTATGGTCTACTTATGGAACTTACTGCTAAGACATCAGATTAAGTTCATTTAAATAATTTTCATGCCTCATGTTGCAGCAGTTGTGACCATGCCCCTTAGCTGCTCAAAGGCACCATGAATAGGAATCCATAGGAGCCAATGGGGCCTGGAGGTGAGCTGAGGCAGATGTTAATTTTGATAGCATGGGGTACTTCTCTGTTCCTCCAGACCTGCCTATGCTCAAGGGGGATCTCCAGGCCTCCTGGTTCCTACCTAGGTTCTCACACACGGCTGCTATCCTCACTGTGCTGAGTGATGTAGGGCCGGTTGGACAACTGGCATCTCCTCTTCCTGGCTGCATGACAACCGAGCTTTAGCCTCCAGTAGAGCAGTCTTTCCCAATGTCGGTGACTTCTAATTAGCGCATCTGATGTGGCATAGCCCTTAACATGTTCTTTATTTATGTGTACTGCTCAAATCTCTTGGTATGTTTTTGCTTTACCTAGTATTGAATTGATCTTCTCTTTCTGTCTTTCCCTTTATACTTCCTTCCTTTCTTTCTTTTTCTCTCACTTTCTTCATAGGAGCTAGCAGAAAGTAGAACAGTAGATTCCAAATATAATTTTCAGAGGAATAAGCATCTTGAAAATGGATTCATTAAGCTATTTTCCATTTTTTAGAGAATGTGTACATTTATTTATTTATTTCCTTCATGAGCAAGAGGGACATAGAGATAGGAGAGATGGAAGGGAGAGAGAGAAGGTGGGAGATAAAGTGAAAGGGAGAGCACTTTCAACAGGGTCTTGATACTGCAATCTGTTCCCAACCTTAGTCAGCCCTGGATCAAGGGCACGTGCATGCCTGGTATACTCAAGGAGGTCTCCAGGCACAAACCTGGAGTCCTCCCATGTGCGTCAGCCTTGCAGAGTGTCATACTTCACTGCTCCACCCCTATCTGGCTTCCCAGTTATTTTCTCATGTTCACAGCCTCTAATATATGTCACATATTTATGTGCAGGAAGATTACCATCACTATCTTAGTAAGCTTCCTTTATCTCTGCTGGGATCAGCAGGTTGAACCACAGAATGCTTCTGTTTTTATAAGGAAAAAATAGCTGAATGTTGGCAGGTTCATATGGTTCAACCTAAACAAGCAACTCAGCATGGTAATGTTGATTAGCTCAAGCTAAGTAGAAGCTTTTATCAGCTTTTCATCCACTTAGGTCATAAATAGATGGAAATAGAAATTATTAATTGTTTAATAAATACAGTTTGTCTGATGGATAGAGAGTCACTAGTTGAAAGAGACCTTAGATGGTGAAAAAAAATGAGGGGAGCTGTGACAGGAAGTCAAGGCTATTTGTAATTCAGCTAGATGAAGTATGTGAGTCATCACTGAGGAGAGACTCTGATACCTTTCAGCCTGAGGGGCGTTGTAGTTTAGTGACATAAAAACCATGGACTTAGAGACTTATTGAGACAGTTCCTCATCCTTACAAGCCAAGTAACAGTACCTCCTTAAAGAAGTGTGGCTGTGATGATGATATTTATAGACTTGCACAGAAATGGCAACCAATCGATGATAATTATCATTCTTGGAGAATGGTTTTACTATGCTCGGGTGAAATATTCTCTTAACTATTGACTATCCTATTTATTCTTCAGTATGACTCTCTTAACAGAAATGTGACTTTACTCAGGAGATAAGCCCAGGACTCCTAAAAAGGGTTAAGGAGTTCTGCTTAAGAGCATGCTGAATTTTGTACTTATAAGTCATCTATGGCACTTGTAACTGCTCATCCAAAGACTATTACTTCTGTTAGATTATAAAGGTGCTGGAACATTTGTTCTAGTAAAGAGTATCTGTAAATATATTTGGTTTTGTGGGCTGTGTGGTTTTCTTCACAGGTACTCAACATGGCCAGTGTGGCTCTCAAGCAGCCGTAGACAGTATGTAAATGAGGGCAAATGACTGTGTTCCAATAAAACTTTATTTATAAAAACTGAATTTAGTCAAGACTGTAGAATTTATAAGATTTGGCCATGATTAACTTATTTTATTTATTTATTTTTTTTGCCTACAAGCTAACATTAATAAAAAAAATTCTGGATGTACTAGAAGAAATCACACCATCATTGTCTCAAAACCCTGTGCGCCGGGCATGGATGATGATGCAAAAGACAACACCTCAGTATGGGGCATCATTGTCTCACTTGTGCATTTCGGTTAATAACTCTGTAAACAATACTGGGAAACACTGAGGACCTGCTTCACCCTGTCATTGTTGTTCACATGGAACAAAGGACAGCTTGCAGTGGGCAGCAGGGAAAGGCAGTTCTTACAATTTACCTCCACGCTAGCTGGTAGGAGCAGACATACACAATGTGGCTATTGAAAGCAATACTCATATTTTCTTAGTTCATACAAATAGCTGGCTTTCAAACAGCTTTATCTGTTTATATTTCAGAAATCAGTTAAATTTATTAATAAGGCTTGTGATAAAGTGTGTAATATTATATTTGTAAAACTAGTCCATGTTCTACCTTCTTATACCAAAAAAAAAATGTTGTTTAGAAATGCACTTATAAAGCAATCGTAAACAAAAACGATTCTCTGTTGTCATTTTTACTCACACATTCACAGCCATGCACACACATGTACAAATAGAAACACATGCTCTTTCTGATGAAAATAATTTGAATGATCTGGGAGATATTAATAATTCATATTGACTTTGAAATTTGACACAGAAATTGCTGAAACACATTTACTTAATCACTATGCAATAAATAAATGCCAAAGTCTCCTTTTTTTAAGGACTTGAAAATTGATAGCCATGGGGTCTGATATTTTCAACTCAAGAATTTAGTTTAAGTTGATCGCAACTAGCCATGGTTAGTTTTGAAAAGAGAAGAATTCTGAAACAAGAAGTATTCAGAAGAGGGAAGGCAGACTTTCTTACGTTTGATGGTCTCCAAGTGGTCTCTGTCCAGTGGACTTTATCAAGGGCTCTGGTCGGATTGCTACCTTTGGTGATGTTTTGGGACTGGAGTCTGATTCTCCACTCTCCTCGTCGCCCATGGCTTTAATATAACTCCCACTTCTCATTCTCCTACAGGGTATTTCTTCATCTTTGCCACCAGTGGGATACCCTCCCCATTCATCTTGAGGTACCTAGGAGAGAACAGACACACAGCATGCATCGATCATGTCATGTAGAATTGTGTTATTGGCTCTTTTGAAGAAACACACTGTCTGCCCTTCCTTAAAGACATAGTGCTTTTGGTTATTTACCATGAAAAGTTAGATGCATAAAGATAGATGCTTTTTGTAGGGCTCTGCCATTCAATTCCTGAAAGGACATTAATATAAAATTATTTTTTTCAGATTATAAAGGTGGTAGATAAACATCATGGAAAAAGTGAGAAATATTAGAAATGTAAGAGGGAAAAAAACTACTTGAAATCTCATCAGTGGGACAAAAAACACTGATAACTTTATGTTTATTTTCTTATGGTGTGTAAAGAAATTGAAACTTAGAAAACTAAAAGTAGAAAAAGAAAAGAAAGAGAAAAGGAGAAGAATAAAGTTCCTATATTATTGTAAACTTATCTCTTAATTGCAAGCTAATGAAAGAATGGCAGTTGGGCCAGCCAGGTGGTGTGGTGGTTAAGGTAGCTGGATCCCACAGGGCTGAGTGTTCGGTTCATGTCCCAGACCTGGTGGCTTCGAAAATACACTGGGTTCGTGTACATGCACTTCCAAAATCCTGAGAGGAGAATAGAAAAGGGATTGTCATGTGGCCATCCCCCACCCCCCCTCCCGGTGAGGTGATTTCTCTCTCTTGTGAATGTATGTACCCTATGGCAAAAACTATAAAAAAGAGTAGAAGTTGAATTCTAGAAATCAAATTATATCATATATGCAAAATCCCTGCACTCACAGAAGAAAAAGATATTGGATCTAGTTCACAGTACATGCTACTTGGTACAGAAATGAACAATTTGATGTGTTATATTTTGCCACTAAAGGAAGGATACTCACTCAATGTATTTCTGTTGAGTTTCTAGTAGAGGGCAGGCTAAGCCGTAAAGAAGATAAAGCAGGTCAGTACTTTGGTATTGACTCACTATACATGAAACGTGAGATCTCCACCCTACAACGAGCAAAAAAGTCAGGGAACTTGCTGAGGACAATGTTTCTAACAGTAGGAGCCTGTTATATGCAGCCCAGGGCATGGGTTTTCTTTCTTGGCAATTCATTAGCTTTGGACAGCCACCCTGAGGCTCTGAGTAAAGTTGACTCCATAGGTCAAATTCACTTTTATAAAGAAAAGAAAAAAAAAAACCAACCAAAAAAACCCCAAAAACCAAAAACAAACCACAGTGTGCAACAGGTGAATGTAATGACTCCAAAATAATACATAGCACCTTTACTGTCACCTGTTTGCCTGATTGAACAGGCAGCCTTTTAATTGAAAGTACCTTGTATTTATTTCCTAAATAACAAATAACTGTTCTGGAGTCAAAGGACTTAATGCAGTTTGTTCCTTATGCTGGAGAAGACAAACTTCTGAAGCTTAGAAAGCCTTTGCAATGGATGTTTTTTTTCCCCACTGTAAAATATTTATAAAATACATATTTCATGGTAAAGAGCACATGTGTGTGTCATGTGATGCATGCATATATGCACACACATGAGGGAGAGAAGCACTCTCAACAGGTTCTGGTCCATGCTATCCTTCCTTCAGTCCATCAGGATCTTGGGCACATGTGCCTGCCTAGAGCATTTTAGACCCAAGGGGCAAGAGATCTGAACCATGGTTGGTTACGTAGCTTTTAGCACTGCAATCTGGTATGCTGCAGACTGTGCTACAGTTGGCCCATTTGCTGTAAAATACCTAGAGACTCAGGTATATTCTTTATATCATCCTACCACCCTGTTATCTTTCTAGTCTTAATATTGTCCATGAGATAATTTGTCAAGCACTTCCAGCAAACACCTAGGTGGCTGGTTGAAAAGACAGCCTTTCAGTTGAAAGAACCTTGTATTCATTTCCTAAATAACAAGCTATAACATTGCTTTGGCAGATCTGACATTTTCCATGTTACAGCCAGGTACGGAAGTCAAGGGAGAGGGGAAAACATTGCTTATTTGCATTTACTTACACATTCTGTGCGTCTAGCCCAGTCAAGCAGGAACTTCACTTACTGCTTATCCCCTGTGGTAAGGTGCAAGCATCTTGACACCATGCAGTCTCTCAAAGCCCCTGTGGGTAATGACTTAGATAATATCTATAGCTTTAAAAAAAAATCACTACTCCCCTGAGTTGACTTAGGTACACTGAACCACACAGCAACCTGGTAGCAATTTGTAGCACTAGAAGATCCAGGCATTGGGAGGAGTAGAGGGTTTAACAGAATGGAAAGTTACCAGGTTCTCATCCCTGCTCTAAGAGGCTCTATGAGTCAGGAGAAGTATCCTCAACTGCATATTAGTGAGATTGGGTAAGTGGTGTCTACAGTCTTTTTCCTCTTTTTTATTTGTAAAATATTTATCATCTAGTACTCTGTGCCATTTCCCACACAGGTTAAAAGAAAAAGGAATATAGGCCATGTTGAAAGGATATTGTGAAATATTAATGACCTGGTCAAAGCAAAAGTCACCTAGAATAAATTATAGAGACACTAAAGTTTCAGGTAGATTAAAATATATGCCTGGTGCTATACAGAGGGCTCTTGCAGCAAGAAATTAGTAATTGAGAACATAGGCATGTATTTGCCCATGTAGAATTCTAATTTCATAGAAGACCATTTCCTGACAGGGAGGATATTTGAGCAGTGGGGGCAAAAATGACAAGTGAAGAATGAAGAATTAATTTCTCTGGGCATTTGACAACACTCATCCATGTGTCTTCTAACAAAAAGGCAGTTTTATAAACAAATGGCATGGTGAAGAGAGACATGGGGAAATAGGCATTTCTGTACCTTTTTACACCAGGTGAGAAATGCGTTTCCTCATGTCTTTCTCCATCATGCCAATTTTTTTAATGCCATCCTCTATAACATTAGTATTGTTCCCTCTTTTTTCCCCAAGTGAATCATTTGCCAATCTCTGATACTGAATTTTAATGTCTTGGGGTGCCTTTGTAGAAGTTATGTTGCTGGGCAGGAGCAGTCTGGTGTTCAGATAATGGCACAAAGATTGGACTCTCTTTACTATCATTGTGGCATTATCTGAACACCAGACTGCTCCTGTGAAAAATAAAACAACTTAAAAAAAATTGTTCACCCCTCTCATGAATATCCTTCCATGGTTAAATACATGGGATATTGATTGTAATAGTTACTGTAATATTCTTTTGGATAGTTGAATAGTATTCCTTTTATGGATGTAATAAACATTTTATGCCAACCTCTATGATATTAGCATTCATCCTTCCCTTTTCCCAATGAATAGCTTGCCAATCTCTGGTGCCATAGGGCACATGAACTCATTGGAGAGGAGTGAGACAGAGAAAGACAGGAAGAGGGAAAGTAAGAAATCACTCCCCAGAGGGAATGGCCACAGTGCAATCCCTTCTTCTTCACCCTCTTCCTAGGATTATGAGCATGCACACATGTAGGGATATGTTTGGATAGAGGCCCTGAGGGTGTGGGGACATGTTTTGAGTAAACACTACTTGTTTTTTTGGGCTATGGTAAAACTTTACAGGTTTTTTTTTTTTTTTTTTTTTTTTTTTGACCCTTGCTGTAGGCAGAGCCAAGAGTGAAAATTGTTAGGAGCTTTTCGATATATTTAATAGAATTTAGGAAACATTTTGACCCTAATTAGTAAAGTCTAATTTTTGCTCTGCCTTTGTAAGATTCTTTAGTTTTCTTTGGGCGTGGTGGTCTGCCCTATGGTGAGATTTTTTAGTCTTATGCATTTTCCCCACTGGACTCCCACATGACTAACTGTGGTTCAACTCCCAGACTTGGTGGCTTCCTTTCTCACTTTCCCTCTCTCTAGTAATCTCATGTGCCTTATAGCAAAATTTAAAAAAGTATATAATAATAAAATATTAAAAAAGTGGATATGCCTACATAGAAAGAAATCTTATTTATAATAGTCACAAAATAAATGATACTCAGGAATAAACCCAACCAAAGAGGTGAAAGACTTCTACAAGAAAAACTATGAAAAACTGAAAAAAATAAATTGAATACAAAAAAAAAAGAAAAAAAATCCATGTGTTTGGACTGGTTGAATCAATATAAACAAAATATCAGTTCTACCCACATTAATCTACATGTGCAATGCGATTCTGATCCTATTGCCAATGATAACAAGGCAATATTGTACAAAAAGAATAAAATAGGAGGCATCTTACTATCTGACTTCAAAATGTATTATGAAGCCATGATAATCAAAACAGCACAGTACTGGCACAAAAATAGAC
Organism: Tupaia belangeri chinensis; assembly: GCF_000334495.1. Lineage (NCBI taxonomy): Eukaryota > Metazoa > Chordata > Mammalia > Scandentia > Tupaiidae > Tupaia > Tupaia belangeri. The sequence continues at coordinate 2,172,163 of NW_006201378.1, forward strand.
ACATAGAACAATGGAACAGATAGAGAATCCAGAAATAAACTCAAAAGCATACAGCCAATTGGTCTTTGACAAAGGATGCAAGTCAATGCAGTGGAGGAAAAGTTTTTTCAGAAGATGATGGTGGAAGAACTGAATAATCACATGCAGAAAGATGAAACTGGACCCCTATCTCTCACCATTAACAAGAGTCCACTCAAAATGGATCAAAGATATAAATCTAAAGCCTCAAACTATAACACTACTAGTTAGAAAACTTAAGGAAAGTCTTGAAGTCATTGGGGTTAGACAAAGATTTCCTAAATAAGACCCCTAAAAGACAGGCAATACTCCCTAAAATAGACAAGTGGAATTACTAAGCTAAAAACTAAAAGCTAAAAACCTTCTTCACAGCAAAGGAAAAAATAATTAAAATGAAAAGATAACCCTTGGAATGGGAGAAAATATTTGCAAGTTATTCCTTAGACAAGGGATAACCAGAATATATAAGAACCCAAGCAGCTCACTCATTAAAAAATGAATAATTCAGTAAACACATGGGTAAATGGGGCATGACAGGTAGCGTGGTGGTTATGTTGCTGGATTCTCACATGGCTGATTCCATGGTTTGAGTTCTGACGTTATGGCTTGAAAATCATGCAGGGTGTGCATGTGTACACAGGTGCCTGAAATCCTAAGAGGGAAATGGAGGAGAATGAATTATGATGTGGCTATTCCCTCCTCTGGTGGGGACAGGGAGGGAGTTTCTTTCTCACTTTCCCTTTTTCTCTGGTGAGCACAATCACCTTATGGAAAAACAAAAACAAAATAAGAAAGGGCAAATGAAACAAAAACAAAGCTAAACTAAAACTGAAAAAGGCCAAAAGGCATATGAAAAAAATGTTCAAAGTCTCTTGTCATAGGGGAAACGAAAATTGAAACCACAATGAGATACCATTTATAGTTTCTTTCTCACGTTCCCTTTTTCTCTGGTGAGCACAATCACCTTATGGAAAAACAAAAACAAAATAAGAAAGGGCAAATGAAACAAAAACAAAGCTAAACTAAAACTGAAAAAGGCCAAAAGGCATATGAAAAAAATGTTCAAAGTCTCTTGTCATAGGGGAAACGAAAATTGAAACCACAATGAGATACCATTTAACCCCAGTTAGATAAGAAAGAAAGAAAGAAAGAAAGAAAGAGAGAAAGAAAGAAAGACAGACAGAGAAGTGCTGGCAAGGCTTTGGTCAAAAGGGAACTCTCTCCTTTTGAAAAAACAATGTAATACACTGTAAAGTTATATGTAATCCAATGTAATATAAAGAAGATTATGATGATAATAATAAAAAATAAAAAAAAGGGAACTCTCTTACACTGTTGGTAGAAAGGTAAATTAGAGCAACCTCTGTGGAAAATAATGTGGATGCTCCTCAAAAACCTGCAAATAGAACTACCATATGACCCAGTAATCCTGCTCCTTGGTATTTATCCAAAGGATAGAAAAACACTCAGTCAGAAAGACACTTACATATCCATGTTTATTGCAGCATTATTCATATTTGCTAAGACATAGAATCAACATAAGTGTCCAAAAATCTGATGACTAGGTGAAAAACTGTCGCACAAATATATTATGGAATTACTCAGCTACAAGAAAGAATGAGACGCTATCATTTGACACTAAAAAATACACGTCGTGTATCTCCACTCTTCATTCAATCTATCTGCACTTTATGGCAGAATGAAAAGGTCTGAAGATATGAAGTAGAGAGGGTAAGTATAGATACCAGAGACTGTAAGGGAGGGGAGTGGATGGTTGATAATGGCTGGTAGAGGGTTGGTGGGAAATGCGAAGGGAAGAAACATGTAACTGACAGAAAAAAGTAAAGTTATCTGTTGAAGATATATATATATATATATATACATATATATATAAATATTATTTATAATGTATATATAATATTTATAATATGATATGTAATAGTATCTATAAGATATATACACATATATGCATATACACACATATATACATGAATATATACATATACACACATATATATCTTATAGATACTATAATATACATACATAATACATCATGAAGATATGTATATCTAATCACTATATATACATACACACACACACACACACATGCTCCATGATGAGGACTTTATGTAAAATGTGAAATTAATTTGAAAAACAAAAAAGTAGATATGCCTGCATTGTACATAGAAACACCATTAGAAGGATGAGGAATAGGCATCATTGGTGAGAGATGGTAGGTATGGGCTTTTCAATTACTTTTATTTATACTTGTATTTTCTAAATTTTCTACATGGACCATATATGTTCCTTTTGTAATAAAAAGTTTCTTACTTTAAGAAAAGTCATAGTGGTCAGCATGTGGCAAGGTGGTTTAAGTGCTGAACTCCTACATAGCTGTGGTTGGAGTCCTAGACCCAGCAGCTGGAAAATTATGCCAGTTGTCTGTGCATGTGTGCCCCAAATCCTGAGAGGAGAGTGAAGGAGAAGGGATTACGGCATGGCCATAACCCCGAGGGTGATTTCTCAGTTTTCCTTTCCTCTGTTTCCCTGTCTATCTTTAGTGAGCATACATATCCAATGGCAAAAAAAAAAAAAAAAAAGTCATAGTCCTCAATGACATTCCATTTCAAAAGAGGAGATGCACATAAAATGAAACAAATTGTAGTGCAATTAGGGCAAGGGGCAAGTGGAGAAGACAGTACTGAATGGGTCAGTGGAAGGTTTAGGCAGTGATGAGATGACTAAGTCACCAAGGGAGGCTTCCTGGAGGCTATGTCTTGGATGCTAATTAATTTAAATTTGAGCAGCAGAAAAGTTCAAGCAGAAGTACAGGGCAAACAGAGGTACAGGTTGCCCATCACCCAGGCTTAGGAAAGCTCACACCATCCAGCCCTTCTGGTGAATGCTCAAGAAGTCATTTCCAGAAAGTAAGGCTGAGGCTAGCTGAAGCGAAATGGAGAAGGGGTCCAGATGCCATGGAAGGAGAGATTCACTTTGGCAGGATTAAAGAATATTTCTGTGAATTAAAAACATGTTTCCATAAAAAACACAAAGTAAAGATTTTTTCCAGCAGCCTGCAAATTAACAAATGAGACCAGCTCATATATTTCTTCTGACTTAAGAAGCCAATTTTGCAGTCTTTGACAGAAGAAATTGCAATACAAGGAAGAGTGTAAGCTGGAGTCAATTTCAGAATACGAACTCAAATACTAAATACCAATTCCAAAGCATATGTCTTAAGACTATCAAAAGAACAGAAGGCTGTACTAAAATGCCACTATGCCTCAGTAAATAAATCTTTCTTCGTTATATCACAGTGTTAAAAACCTGCAGCCAAATGGGTAAGAGTGGCCCAAGTGCACATTTGGAAATGTTAAGTGGCTGTGTAGCCTGCTGTGACTACGTGTCCCTTCACAATAGCTATCAGCTTCTCTATATGCAATTTGCAGTGTTTGTTGCATCTAATGGTAATCAATTACCATAAGTATTTATTTGCATACAGTGTTGAGTGACATTCATAATTTCTAAAATTCTTAAGAAATATGTGTACACACACACACACACACACACACACACACACACACACACATTTTTATACCCCCTGTGTCTTGCTTTAAGGATAGTTCACCACTGTATAGTAAAATATTCTTTCTTTCTTTCAAGTGCCAAGGTGCAGGTGAAAAAAGCCAGGATTTTATAATAGTATTCTCACTCAGCTGCTGAAACCAAGGAAGAAAAATACCATCCAAAGCTGTGTTTCCCCTGAGGGAAATGTCTTCTTCATTTCTTCAACAAGTTGGCATGTGTGTGTGTTTTAAATGCATACCAAGTATACGAGTCACTGGGGATTTAATTGAGAACAAGACAGCTGGGCTCTGAAATCCCACATTTTTACAGTAAATAACAAGGGATATAAATGGGGCCACCCTCTGGAGCCATCATGATCTATCTAGGGCAGCTTCAATCGTCACAATTCTCAGGGGAGCACTACCAGCACTTAGGGCGTCCAGCACTGCTGTTTTTCAAGAATCGTGAAGTATCTCACTCAATGAAAAGCTGGTTCATGTCCTCTCTGATTTGGAGTCAGGTTTTCCTTCTGTAATTACCTGAACTTTGACCCTAACTCTGCTTTATATGTAAGCCAAATATTTTTTGTTTTGTTTTGTTTTTGTGCATTTTCAATAGACAATGAATTTCTTTCAAGAAGGTAACATGTAAATTGAGGGAAGAGAGAACATTTTTGTTTGGCACTTTGCCAGGAATTGTTTACCACTTCCAAAAGTCTCATCAGGACTGACAAAGCCTCTGGTGGTACTGAGGAGTAATTACAATACTCTCTATTGGTCTAACTTGTAGCTCTTCAATTATGGGGATTCTCCTCCCAGAAACAGGTACCTGAAAATCTCATTCTTTACATATTTTCTAAAATGTATTTTTTATTTGTTCACTGTATAGCATACAAAATGCATTTTTCCTTCCAGAATACACTGACTTTCGGTCCAATCAAATATATATTACCATACCAATTATCTTCAACAGATAATTTTCCATTTTGTGTTTCTTAACTGTTTTAATTCTTTCTTTATTCCCCTTGATTTCCTCCCTCTCATCTCTGCCATTTCCTGTCTTTCTCCCATACTGCCTCTGGCGTCCACAATTGCTCTACATGTCTTTACGTTGTCCAATACTTCAGTTTCTGCCAGAGTGCAGACATTCAGTACATACTGAGTGGGGACATACAATGCATTTCTCATTCTTTACTCATTTGCCATAATATTTCTGATGATTTCATATTATATTTTTAAATTCAGAGTTATTTTCCTCTTACTTCTCTTTTATATTAGAGTTCACTTTTGTGTGTGTGTTTATGTGTGTGTGCATGTGAGTGTGTGTGTACTTGTGCATGTGAGTTATGATTTGGGTCATGGTTTATTCTCCAAAATTTCATGTCTTGGAGTTTGAGATTAGTGGAGGCTGTTCCTCAGATAACCATGTGTTCGGACTTTATTGTATTAATCCCACTGTAAAGGTATTAAGTGAAAACAGAATTCCTTCATAGTATCCCAAGGTGATGCCTTTGGGTGTGTGTAGAAAAAAATGGAGTCAGGATAGTTTAGTTGATTCCCATACTTCATATCTTATCATGTTTGGAAGCCACAAGATAAGAATTCATGTTATTAGTTATAGAGTGCTTGCATGCTTATTATGTAAATATGACTTTGCTGTTTTATGCCATTGAATGTAATGCTCAGGTATGTGTATGACAGTATTGTTTTGGCAATGAGTCACTATTGTATGCAATCCCTTTAAGAGAAAAGGAGCACTTGGCCAGCTGCCCTGCTAGCTAGCCTTGATCAGGTTGGCCTTGGTTCTGTTAGCTCATCCCTGGTGGCCTTGGCTCAGCTCAGCCTTGGCTTGGCTCAGCTCAGTGCTGTAAGCTTAAAGGGGGAGGAAGTGCTCTGTGAGCACTCTCCATGTATGCTATAAGCTCCTAGAGGGAGGAAGTATTATGCAAGTACTGTTGAGAGCTCTGTGAGCTCCTTCCAAACTCCGTCAATAAACAACATGACAACAGTGCCTTGTGTTTTTTTTTTTTTTTCCAACTCCCTGTGTCTCAGTTTGACCCATTCTTTGGAGGAGGAAAAACCTTGCAAAACAGTGTGTTAATGTCATTAGGGCAGGGCCCCTATGATTTAGTTCTAGTAAGCATATTAGCAGAGGGAATGAAACCAGAAGGCAGAGAGAAAGCAACCTGGATACAGACCAAAAAAAAAGGTAAATCTTCCTTCCACCATTTGTGATGACTTTGGGATTTCCACCCACCAGAATGGTGAGTTATTAAACTTCTGTTTCTTTATAATCCATCCAGCTCATGTGTTTCTATTAACACAATAACTCAGACAGTGTGCACGTAGGTAGGTTGTAAAAGGGAAAATTCGTTTTGCTTTTGTATGTTGTAATGATATACAGTGATAAATATAAAATAAATTTTACAGCAATCAAGGAGACACTGTGAAATGTTTATTATAAGTGGTCACTCAGTGTGATAAGTTTAAGAGCTATTGCTTGAACTGGACAGATGTTGAAACAATGACATCTATCATAGGTTTACTGATTTCTAATGCATTCCTTCTTGCTAAAGCAACCTGGATTCAGACCATGCTCTGCCCTACTAACTCCTTCCTTCCACCATTTGTGTTGCCTTTGGGATTTCCAGCCAACAGAATGGGGAGTTATTAAACTTCTGTTTCTTTCCCTCCCTTTATTTCTGCTCTCTCTCTTGGTTTCTGTCTCTCTCTGTCTCTCTTTTTATCTGTTTTTACTCCTTTCTCTCTTTTTGAGAGCCATTCTTTGGGTATTGTTACACATGAAATCAGGCAAATCCATGTCCAACTATATGTTTAAAAATATTTTTGAGGGTCACCTTGTAGCATGGTGGCTAAGACAGCTAGATGACATATGCCAGCCATGAAGTTTGAATTCCAGATCCTATGGCTTGAGAAACAGTCCTAGTGCATGTGCATGTGTGCCTAAAATCCCAAAGGGAGGGAGAGAGGTGGAATAGGGATTGTAGTGTGGCTGTTTTCCATGGGGGTTGGGTGCTTTTTTACTTTTCCTCTCCCCCTCCTTCCATCTCTGGCAAGCACACACACTCTGTGGTAAATTAATTAAAAAAAAAAAACAGAAAAGAAAATAAAGAAAAGAAAAAAAAATCTAAAAGTACTCTAACTTGAAAGTGTAAGTGTGATTCACCACGGGGCCAATGACTTCTAGGGAGAGGAAGACTTCTATTTCTAGTCCAGTTCAATTTCAATCAACTCATAAAAGGAGAACCCAAAGTAGTTACTATAGCTACCAAGGAGCAGGTGGAATAAGTGGGAAAGTTGAATAATTGGGAAAGCAAGCTGTCTTCCAGGGGATCAAAGACTGGTAAGGAAAGCAGCATGTAAATAGCTTCATGTGGCATGAGGTAGACTATGTCAAGTGATAGCTGAGGTTTCAGTTCTGCTCTTTATGGGAACATAGGGGCCTGAAACAGTCCCTAACTGATGCCTGAAATGACTTAACATTAAAAGAGAAAATAAAGAAAAAAAACAGATAAAATTTATAAGAGAAAGAAAAAGGAGCACCAAGATGTGGCATTTTATGTGATCTCCAATGTCTCTGTCTCAGAAAATAAACTGGCTCCCATACTTACTCTGGCTCTTTTTCTCATTAGTTGTGACGTGGACACATTAGTCATAGGAATTCAAATTTTTTTCTGTCATATTGTTTACTTTGTGTGCAGCCTGTTCTCCTCCATGTGGACATCTTACTGGCCTCTTATCTGTTAACTATGCCATTTTATTTTATTTTCTATATTTCTAATGCTTCGATACCTGGAGTCCTGCTGATCTGGGAGGGATGGCTCCCCCCTCTGGCCAGTTCCTAGGAGCAGTGAATGACTCATCTGAGATCATGCTTTTCACATGCAAGCCAAACCAAGATATTGCAAAATCCTACATGAAAATGAAGAACATATTACATTTTCATGCAACAGACCAAAAGTATACTTACAAACATTGTGAGGGACAGACTATGCAAAGTCCCCTGAGAGAAGGACCAGCAGCTTCTACAGGGACTTAGTCATTGAGTTATGGAGTACATGTTAGTAGGATCTGTTAGTCTAAACAGGTGTAGGAGATAATCTGATAGACGAGAAGCCCAGGGACATCTCCAAGTCTGCTGTGATGCCATGCTACCAACAATGACACACCTAGTCACTTCAGCCAGCTGGGATGTTCAGGAAGTGTTGAGCCTGACTATTGACCAGCCTCATGGAATCCCAGGGACCCATAGACCACAGACACAGATCCTAAAGTTGCTATAGACTGGTCCCTGAATATATAAATGAGCTCAGTGTATGACATCAAAAGCCCAGTGGTAGCCTCTTGGAATGATTTCTGGGTCTGGAATTCAAATCACAGTCAACTACATGGGAGTCCAGTGATGTAACCATTACGCCATCTTCTGGTCTCCCAATGTTGTTTTAAAAGGAATTCTGAAGTTCTTCCCTGACTTGATATTTCATCAAGAACCAACTGTGTTCCATATCCACCAATGGCCCGAGTTCTAATGCCAATGAGCCATTGGAAAACATGAGCCTCACTTTCAAACTATAAACATGCACTTAGAGAGGAAAATACAAAAGGCAGAGCAAAAGAAGGACATGTGTTTGGGTATGTTTGTTCCCAAACAAAAGCAACGGCACTCCCAAGGATAGGAACCTGACTACAGGAATTTTGTTTCTCACTCCTTTGCCTTGAAAACTACTAATACAGAAAAGTGTTCTGAGAAGCTTCTCAGAATTATTGTTTGTTTCTGGGGGTGAAAGATTCATATAAGTCACATTTTCAACCTTCCTAAAAATGTGGGCTCCCATGAGGGCAATGGTTTAAGGGCTCATCCTTTGTGCTCAGCCTGGTCCTGTCCTGGAATCACTCAGCAAAGGCTCTTGTTTCATTCAACCACATCAGATCAGATTGGTGTCATAGCTTCCAGGACACATGGACCTCCTCATTAGGATCTTTTTTCAGTGTTAGGCTCCCCTCTCCTAGATACAGAGGCAACACAGTGACAAGGAGCCTGTGTCTAGGGGAGACAGATAATGAACAACTGAGCAGATTTATGAAGACCGAAGTAGGGACTATAGGAAGGAGATAAATAGGGAGTTATAATCAAAACAACCTGGATGAGCATTTTAGATAGGGTAGTCAGAGAAGGTTTAAATGGCTTCGAAGATCACCACTCCTAGTTAAAATTTAGTTTTCACATTTGGACTATGTGGAAACATGGCCAGTGTTGTGTATTTCTTGATAGATCTTTTAGTTATTTAATTATTTCTTTCTTTCTTTTTTTTTTTTTGGAGAGGTTTTTGCTATAGGGCACATATGCTCAGCAGAAAGATAGAGACAGAGAGACAGAAAGCGAGAAATCACCCCTCAGGGGAGATGGCCACGCCACAATCCCTTCTCCTCTATTCTTCTCTCGGGATCTTGGGGACACACACACATGCACCAGGCATGAGTTTAAGCCACCGGGTCTGGGACTTGAATCACAGTCAACTATATGGGACGTAGCGATGTAGCCATTATGTCATCTGCTGGTCCCAGATAGATCTTTTATTTTTAATTTATTATTTTAAAAAATGTTGCTAATGGACTTGCTGGAGAGAGAGAGAGAGACAGAGAAAGTGAGAATACACCTTTCATGGAGGATGGCTACCCCACAATCCTTTCTCCTCCATTCAGGATTCGGGGCACACATGTACAAGCACTCAGTCTATTTTTCAAGCTGCTGTGTCCAGGGTGCTAACTGCACAGTGTGGCAGGTGGGATCCAGCTGCCTGTGTCCCAATACCACTGGGTAGCCTGGTAGCCTTTTAAAATACATATTATAGAAACGATAAATAGAAGAGACTGGCTCCATTTTGTAAAAGATGGATATTTCTAAACTCTACCACCTAAGATAACCTGTTGAGCACGTGTAACTGGGAATGATGGAATTATTGAGGTGTAGATTTGTGCATAACTGGAAACTTCACAAACTTCCTAATGGAACATTTACTCTGGCACCTTGGAGGAAGAATCCCCACAATCTACCAAATTGTTCACATCCTTTCTTACAAATGACAGCAGTGACAGTGATTGGTACCCACTGCAGGAAGGAGGATGGAGAGGAGGAAGTTTTGAAACATTCTTCAAATGTGAGAAAAAATTAAAAACATATTAAAAACATGATTCACGACTAATACAAGTGGACCTCAAGTCTGAAAGCCATATGCAACCATGGGTTTGATCCCTAGGTTGGCCTAAAAACATGGCAGGTGCTTGCACCTAGGGTCCTGGCCAGTAAGGGCTAGGGACTGGGGGTTGCAGCATGATGAAACCTTGTGGAGGGTACTTCTCGCATGCTCTTGTGCACACACGCTCTCTATTCAAAAAAAAAAAAAGTGGGAATATTTTCATTGCTCAGAATTATCACGCCACCCCTCCCCTCTGTTCTTTTTTTCTTCTTGCTTCCCAACATGAGGAAATGGAAGAGCTTCACACTAAAAGCCAGATAACTACAGTCTGTGAAGAGAGCAGAGTGGATCAACTAAATTTGTTTCTGTCACCTCCTCCCTAGAAGGGACTAGGAGCTGAGGCCAGGCAAGGACCGCTATGGGACATAGGTAGAGAAGACAGTCAGAGAATGAATTAGGAGGGAATGAAGGGACAGGAAAGAGGGTGGCCAAAGAGAAAAGGCAGAGAGGACAGGAGGGGAATGAAGAGTGGGGACAGGAGCACTGAGTATGGGGTGGCCTTCCTGGGGTTCCACAGGAGGGACAGAGGCCTAAGCTCTTTGTATTGTGCACCTGTTGCCCTCTGCCCACACTAGGAGCCCTGAGGCAGGAGCAGGCATCACTTCCTTCCTTGTGCCTCTGGAACTTTCTGCCCTACGACATGGGGAGCCATTTGCTCCCTGAGCATAGCTGCAGTGAATCACCTGGCCACATCCCTGTGACATTCATTAAAAATCTGACCTTAGATGCTTTGTCTGCTGATGCGGAAAATATAAAAACAAGAGCTCAGTGAAAGAATAACGTGAGGACGGAATTTTCTTTCAACTCTATTTATCGTCTGTTTTGACCTACTTCAAGGCAAGAAAAAGAAAACCTCTCCCTCTAATGTTAACTACATATTCTGTACAAACCAAATGTGAAAATAAAATGCAATCTTTGTTCGGCTTCAAACCTCTCTCGTTTTTGTTCAACAAATGAATAGAGTTTTATGAACACTTATTTTTCGCCTCTTGTTCTTTTAAATTTTGTTCTCACAATAGCACCCACAGACAAATTCCTTTAATTTCCTTGTATTCTGGCTGTGAAATAAAATCTGGGCTCCAGAGGATCCAGAAAACGATAGCTTTCCAACAGAAACTTGAATGCAATCAACACGAGGGAACGACTCTGTAAGGACGTCTTTGAAAATGCCGGACATCAATTCAATTGAGTCCTAGGACAAAAACAGCCTGAGGAGATAGGCGCGTAATTTGTGATGTTCGTCTTCATAAATCTTTTCAGAAGTGATACAGCGGTGACCACTAGAGGACGACGAGGGAGGGAAAGACGGTGCTGAGCCGCCTCCCAGAAAGTGGTGGGTTTCATTCAGAGGTGGCAGCGGAGACCAGGAGAAGCTACTGCTAGAATAAAGGCCTTGGAATGAGCCGCTGCAGTCAGACACAGCAGCCCTCATGCCTTATGGTGATAGGTTCCTGACCTTGGGACAGTCCTACGCTCTAAGTGAGCTCAGTGAGGGGGGCCGGTGTATGGGGTGTCCCTGTCCACTGAGACGCTGGTGGCATTGCTTCTTAGGACCTGAGGCCACTAGTGGGGTGCAGGGGGATGGTAATTGTTTTCTTCCCTCTTTCTTATCTCTGTCTTTAAGTGGCATTATTTAATATCGAAGATTTTGCTTTAGTGTTGCATCCCACTGAATCTCATTTTTTGACAGGGCCAAATCACAGCTTGTCATTTTTTTACATATCACTCTAACAAGACATAATGTTTTAAAGTCTGGAAAATGTATTTCACTAGGACAACAGCTCACCTGACCCTGTCTCACTTGCACTGACTAACCATCCTCCTGCCTCCCTCAGGCACACCGGGATGTAGGCAGAGTAGTAGGGAGATCCCAGAAGAACAGAGAGGGGAGGTTTGATATGGTTTCTACCCTTTAGGTTCTTAGTGGCTAACTGAGGCATGTGATTGTTGAATGTATAGTATTTAATGACTGAATACACACAGAGTGAGAAGCCACAGGGCAGGAGGTCCAAGAGCTGGTGGCCTGAATAAGGGCCAAAGAAACATCAGAAATGACATTATGAGATGAAGCCTAGCCTACAGAAAATGATTGAACTAACAAACTGGTTCCAAAAGAAAAAAGAAAAAAGAAAAAAGAAAGAAAGAAAGAAGACAAAAAAGAGAGAGAAGAAAACATCAAGAAGGAAGAAGACAGAGAAAAGAGGAGAAGGTTATAGATTAAAACAGATTCAAGAAGCAAATCAACCAATGGCAATGGAGACCCTTCTCTGGATCCTGGTTTAAACAAAGTACTAAAACAAAATTGTGAGCAATCAGGGAACTTTCGATACTGACTAGACATTAGAAAATGCTGATGAATTATTTTTGTTTAATGGCTGGTAATGTAATGTTTTGAGGTTATGTTTCAAAAGAAAGAGTTTTTATCTTTCAGTGTGAATCTTTGAGAAATAAACACAGAAACATTTGCAGTTGCAGTAACAGGGCTAGTATTCCTTATCCAAAATGCTTGGGAACAGAAGTATTTCAGAGTTCAGAGTTTTCTCAGATATTGGAATATAATATTAGGCAGTGATGTACAGGTTGAGTAGTCCTTATCTGAAATGCTTGAGACATTCAAAAAGTGTTTTGAATTTAATTTTTTTTGGTTTTGGAATATTTACATATACATAATGATATATCTTGGGAACAAGATCCAAGTTTAAACATGAAATCTGTTTGTGTTGCATATACACCTTATACACATAGCCCGAAGGTAATTTTATATAATATTTTTGTATTGCAGAGTTTTAACTGTGCCTCAGAACATGAGGTTGTGTGGAATTTTCCACTTATGACATCACGTTAGTGCTCAAAGAGTTTTGCATTTTGGAACATTTCAGATTTAGGATTTTCAGATTAGGGATGCTCTAATAATACATGGAATTTGTTTCCACCTAATCTGGATGGGAATGTGTAAGGTATGGATGAAACAGGACAGGCAATGAATTGATAGGTCTTTGTTGTTCTGGTTATAGGTTGTGTGTGCATGTGAAATAAAGGGGGAGGGAGAAGACATCCCCCAACAGGGCCTGGTCATGCCACAATCCCTCTTTCTGTCCATTTTCCCATCTTATCAGGATCCTGATCATATATGCATGTACCTAGCACATTTTTCAAGGCCACCAGGGCCAGGATTTGAACCACAGTTAGCCATGTGGGATATGATTCACTCTGCACAATGTTTTTAACCACTGAACTATGGTGCTGGCTCAGTTCAGTTTTTGAAAGTGGGCGATGGGTATGGAGGTACATTATATTTCACTTTCATATATGATTGATGTTCTCCATCATTAAAAAAATTAAAAAGAGCTATTGGAAGGCAGAGAAAATGATGTTCAGTAGGAGAGAATGGGTAGAAAAACTTCAGAGAGTAGGTGGGTTTGAGGGGTACAGATTACTGCAAAGAAGGTGTATCCCAGAGAGGCAGAGTAGAGAGAATGCAGGATTGGGAGTCAGATGAACCTCTTGGCAAATACTATGGTTGCAACATCATCCTAACATGTTCAGAGGACATCAAACTAGAGGTTTTCCAGGTACATACAGAAACAAAAAACAGAAGATAGCTTTGCTTCTACAACCATAAAGAGATCACACAGTAAATCCCAATTCTACTCACCATGTTCTTTTAGGCATGTAGAGATGACATTTTTATATTTAAATATTATTAGAATTTGCGAACTACAAGCAAAATTTGTCTCTTCTACTGCTATTAAAAATAATATTTTATCCATCTAGCAATTTGTCTCTTTGAATAAATCTGTCTATAAAAGCAATTTGGTAGTACTTCCTTTCAAAACAGAACCTTGAGTCTTGGACAATGTACCAGGACAGCAATTGGTATTGCTGACATAATTTGCCACCACATGACTCCTGCAAAGATTCACAGTTGTTTATCTGTTCCACTAATTGACTGCCTCATGAGTCAGATAGCATTCTCCACGATTACTCATTATCTATGAAGATTTCTCTAAACCCATACACTGCTTAACACAACTGCTGTCAGGCAAGTACAAGTGATTTGTGAATTAGCACACATAATACTGTATCTACATATATCTATGTAGATACCTACATATATCTGTGAAAAAATACATGAAAATGTTAGCCTTTCCAGTTTTGTTAATAGTTAATGACAATATTGGTTAATAGAAGTAATTGTAGAGACATCCGTGATAGTAGCAGGTGTCTGTCAGAGGACTGATGTCTCCCCAGCATACTCACTGAGCATGGTTAGGTTAGGACACAGAAAGGAAAAGGACATAAAATGGAGAATTCCACAATATGAACATTCTATCTATGACAGTCTTTAAATTGTTTTTGCCTTTAGTAAATTCATTTAATCTACAACCCAGAGAAACAGATACTCTTTTTGTAATTAGACTTATTATCATGAGGCTTAAAGATGTTATTGTCAAGTACGGGAGATGAACTCATTAAATTATTGTGGGCCCATTTCCAATAGGACAAACTATCAATTTCCACATGAAAAAAAAAAACAGTGATGTGGACTAATATATTTTTGTGGCTCTTGCTAAGTCCCCCAACCTTAGAGGCACTATGGGAATGGTCCATCGTGGTTGGGGTGATGATTCAAAGGAGGAGTTGGGATGGTTTGAAAGCTTCCCCAGAGCAGGCCAACAGTGTTCTGTCAATATTACGGCAAGATCATTGCAACATTATTCACAAGAGACAAGACATGGAAGCAAACTAAGTGTCTGCCACCATATGAATGAATAAAGAAAATGTATCATATACACAATGGAATGCTGTTTGACCTTAAATAAAATTTTGCTTTTTTGTGACATCATGAATGAACCTAGAGGATATTATGCTAAGTGAAATGAGCCAGGCACAAAAGGACAAAGATTGCATAATCTCACATATATGTGGTATCTAAAACAATTGAAGCCATAAAAACAGAGCAGAATGGTGATTCCCCAGGGCTCTGGGTCGACACTAGGGAGACATTGATCAAAGGACACAGAATTCCAATTAGACAAAAAGAATATGCACAAGAAATCTATTGAATCTATTGTGCATCATGGTGACTATAATACATAGCCAGGTATTATTGGGTTGTCAAAATTATCATTACTCATTTTTTTCTATGTTTTCTTGTACAAAAATGCATCATGACTTTTTTGATGACAACCCAATAAATACGTGGAAATTGCTAAGACAGTAGATTGTAAGTGTTGTCAACATAAAAATTATTGAGGTAATGCATATATCAATTAGTTTGATTTAGCCATTCCAAAATATATACATATTTAAAAACATATTGTGCATCCTATTCACCAATTGGAACAATAATTTAAAAGAGTTCACTGGGAAGAGAGATCACAGTCACACCTGGAGACTCCTTACCTGGAGGTAATGGCATGGCCTCAAGGAAGGCTTGATTTCCTGGTGGACCAGGGGCTTCTCCAAGTTCAGAGAGCTCTTGCGGTAGGCTTCCTTGGCCTGGCTCACCGTGAGTGTGGACCAGGAACTGCGTTTCATGTACTTGGCATCGGGGGTCAAGGCTAAGCCCTCACAGGCTGAGCACTTGACATCATTATTACTTTTGGAAGTCTTCAGTGACAGATCCCCAAAAGGGCTCTGCAGTGTCTCCGGGTAGCAGTGGGAAATGTGATCCACATGGTGCCGGTTAATCACGCTGGGTGTTCGGTAGGTGCTGTCACTGTCCAGGTTGTCGTCAGAACTCCACCAACTGCTCATGCCAGATTTATGCTTGGTCTCGGGCTTACGTTCCTTACTTTTACTCCTTTTACTGTGTTTAGAGTGGTGGCCATGGTGGGCGTCATCTACTCTGCTGTCACCCTTGGTCCCATTGACATTACTCTTGGAAGAACCTTCTAAAGAATGTGACTTGGTGAAGAGTTTTTGGACAGAATGGACGAGGTGTCGTATTCTGCCCGGACTCTCACTGCGCTGTTCTGCGGCAGTCGAAGTCCTCTGGTATTGTAAAGTATGGAATCCATCCCGGTGGAGAGGGAGCTGTTTCTCAAACTGGTCCAAAAGATTAGCTGGAATACGATTGATTTTCGTGCTAGCATGAGACATGGCACAATCGTCCCTTGTGTCATAATGGGAGCTGTAATGCATTCTGGGGAAGGTGCTACTGGACATGTGGTCACCCAGCACCACCGGCATCATCATACACTCTGAGTGGATGGAGCTCCTGGGGGAGCAGCGGTGGTGGTCCATAGGGCAGCTCTCTGTTGGGCTGAGCAAGTAGGACTGTCTTGTATCCGGCCCATGGTGAAGGTGGTCGTGTGTGTGCTCACAGTCTTCAGGGGGTGTTAAGCCACAAGTATGACCAGAACATAACTGTGGTTGGGTTCGACTTCCAGATAATCCTTTCATATTCCTGGGAGCAGGGGAGTATCTTTCTTCATTGAAGTGCTGAGTTGGTGACCATGAGTACTGCTGGTCTGTTGACAAAACACAGAAATGGCATTTAACCCTTGGTGGAAATCCTCACATGTTAGAAAACTAAACCATCTGATATTCCATACACAAATGGTCTTGTTCCAGTAGTCAGAGTCCAGTTGTGGTCTGGGCATTCAAGTGGACAACACTATTGATTTTTAATATTGCATTGACTGCTCCAAAGTATGAGAATATAAAAAAGAGGAGACTTGAGTATTCCCTGATGATATTCTATAAAGACAAATATTTAATGTCTAATGGATTCATCAGGTCACTTGACAGTCAGATTTTGTGGTAGCAGAAAAAAAAAAGTTGGGGAAAAAAAAAACCGTAGTTGTATTTTAATCACATTTGGGTATTGTGGTTCAGCTTAAGAAGTTTGAAAAATAACATCTGGTATTTAATTAGTAATATTGTCTGGCAAGCCAATGTGCTACACATCAATGTGTTAATCATGGAACTGTTTGTTTACAGTCACATCCTCACCTGGCAGGTAAGGAATAGAGGTGGCTCTCTCAAAACTGTTTGTCTATGTAGGGTTTGGGCTCATGACAGAGACATGGGATGCTGGTCAGGGCAACTGCCTCACCTCCACTGTCTGTAAGGATGGACCTCCATTCTCATGAGCTGACCGAAACTGAACTCTGAGCTTTTAGATTCTTTCTAGGATGGACCCATAGGCTATCTCCTGGGCCTTCTGCCTCAGGGCTTCTTCCCACCTGTTTTTCTGTAGAAATGAGCTTCTAAGTCTCTATTTCCTTTATCTCTTTGGCTACTAGTCAGAAGTGAAATCTAATCTGGGCTTGAATCAGAGACAATTGGGCAGAGGAAGCAAAGAGTAAGCCATGGGCTTCTGTAGTAAACTATGGAATATAATCACTTTAGTATAACAAATCCTGAGCTTCAGAAATACTAAATGAATTTAAGGCAATAACAATGGCAGCAATAATAATATTGCTAATATACATTGATTGCCCTTCTATTTGGGATACTTTCTACTCATCTACCACAGTGTCCTGTGTCCCCATCACACAATCAAGGAGACAGAAGTATAGCAAGTTAGATAACTTGCCTAGAATCACTCCATCTGGTGAGGCAGAACCAGCAGGCCATCTCCAGAGGCTGGCAATTCAACCACTGCACCCCCAATGGCCTCCATCATAAGAAGCCCTGTGGTATTGAATGAAAAGAAATGGGGAACTGGCTTTAGAGAGGCAAAACAGTTCCTTTTCGGGTCCCATTTCTCTTGCCACAACCACAGCCCACTTCCCCTGAGAGAGCAAAGGCCATGTTCTTTCCTGCCCACGTTCCTCCTGCCATTGGCCCATGTACAGCTTTCTTGACTTGCAGGGAGGACTGATGCTGAGGCTATGATACAGTGTGGCCTGTTCTACCACAACTGAGGAAGAGAATGACAAGGTACCTTGCTCCCCCTGTCTTTCCCTGGAATGGCTGTAAACATCTGGGAACCTTTGGTAGGAGACCCTCAGCCCTTCCGCCATCCTCTGTATCCTTCCCTTCTACTTGCTTTCATGTTCAGTTCCTCCTTTTACTTCGATTCTGGTTTTCACCTTGCCAATGTCAGACAGCTTGCCCTTCAACCTTTGCTCCCATCTCCTTCATTTCAGGGCCCTTCCTTGGCTCAGGCCTTTTCTCTTTATCACCAGGACTATTGAAACTGCCTCCTGGAGACCAGCAGATGGTGTAATAGTTACATTGCAGGACTCTCACGTGCTCAACTGTGGTTCAAGTCCCAGACCTGGCAGCTTAAAACTCACACTGGGTGTGTGTGCATGCATATCCAGAATCTCAAGAGGAGAATGGAGGATAAGAGATTGTGGTATGCCATCCCACCCTGAGGGGTGATTTCTTGCTTTCTGTCTCTCTGGCGAGCATACATGCCCTATAGCAAAAATCTTTCTGAAAAAAAAAAAAATAACCAAAAACCAAAACAATAAAAAACCTCCTGACCTCTCCTCCCTGTCTACCAAATCTACCCAAACACAACAGCAAGATAGCTCTTCTTCAAATGCACTCTTACCAGTTCATTCCCTTCTCCCATGGTTTATCACCTTATCAAATAAGTCCTATTTCCTCCACCTGCAGCTGAAGACCATCTGGGGAGGGGCCACATGCCAGTCCTGGGATAGTGCCAAGGCCAGTCCAGATGCTTGAAATCACATGATGATGGGATGAGCTGACCTGAGTCTCTCTTTCTGCCTCACCATTCACATACCCTTTTGAAGCATACTGAACTCTCTTCACATGAAACTACCTGCCATTGTTAGAAGTCACTCTGCAAGTTTTTTTCTGTATTCCCTTATCCAGGTCTGGAGTGCTTTCTCCTGTGTTCTCTGAATCTCAGCTCTAGTGCAGTTCAGCTTTGCTCTGTATTCTCCAGGCTGAGGACCCAGATAGAAGGAGAACTGCCTTCACTGAGGTGCTACATGTAGTCAAACTCATTAGAAAAGAAGGGGTCTGAGTCTTCCTCATGTTTTACCAACACCCCCTTTCTCTGGCCTCCTTCTTGCCTCACTTTCAGTTACTGATTCCTGCCCTGCCTGCTCCTCCATCAGTAAGAAAATTCTTCCATTTTCTCTTATTTCACCACTACTGTTCCCCCAACCTGTGATATGTCTGTCACCTGCCACCCTGTGGTTAGTCAGTCACCTCTAGGAATCACAGTGTTGTCACCCTGAGCCCCAAGAAATACATAAATGGACACCTGGGGGAAAAAAGCTAAGAGCCATTTGGCTTCTCCCCATTCTACCATCTGTTTAACAGATAACTAGTTCCAGTCTGGGTTCAAAATGCCTCCTATTTCAGGCTCAGCACTGCCGACTGCCCAGGCCAGTTCAGACATGGGAGTGTACGATAAGGATGGGACATAATTATGCAGATCCCTAAGGAGTTAGGGATGAGACTTATCATACCTATGAGTGATTAACAATAGGAGGAAATCTGAATGTTTCCTTAAGAATTCCAATGGACTTGGAGCCAGGAAGTGGTGTGGTGGTTATGGGCCCTGGACTCCCACATGGCTGACTGAGATTTGAGTCCCAGACCTGGCAGCTTGCTGTCTCACTTTCTTTCTCTCTCTGTCTTTCTTGGTCAAATTAGAATAAACAAACAAATAAATAAATGAATAAATAAAGTTAAATAAAATAATTCTTTAAAAACAACAAAAAAGGAATCCTAATAAATTCAGACCAAGGTGTCAGACTTTCCTGTATCTTCTCATAATAAACAGTCTCTGATTCAAAGATAAATAGATCATTTAACTGTAAAGGGGGCATTGCTGTGTTATAAGGCACTTACAACAGCTCCCTGGAGTGGCTACTTTATAATAACTACTTGGTGTCTTCCTTTCTCAAAAGTCAAATTGTAACTAAAGTGCATTAATATATAGAAGGGAATATTTAGATTACATTATTCTTTAATATAATTAAAAGCAAGTTTTCAAAGGAGATTAAATATTCAACTGATAAATACCAAAACTATGTTCTGTAATCCAGACGTTAGAGCAGCATAAAGTTGTCATCCTATTATCTTTTGCTTTATTTTCCCATTAACATGTAATTTAATACAATTCCAATCTTCCTTCATATTAAAAAGCGAGCCAATTATTGCTCCACTCACGTATCCTATTTCTGCCTGATGTTTAGCCTAGAAGCTACATTAGGAATGTGGCTACATAAAAGAACAGCATAGAAGATAAAAATTTAACCAAAATGAATTAAATTTGATTATGCAACATGTTGATAACACATTCTCATTTTCACTGTACAGGATTCAATTTCCTGATGTATGCATGAAAATGTTTACATTACCTCTTATAAATAATATCATGATAATAACAAACAAGATAATAATGTACTGTAAATAATGGCAATACTAAAAAGTGCAATGTGGACTTGCATTATATATATGCTTTAATAAGTCTATGCAACATATAATAAATATTTATTGGTTGGTAATTTTTCTTTGTGAAAATGAAGTAGCAAACACAAAATGTGAAAAGCATCTTAGTTTTCTAATTTTCAGCTGTTCATGACACTGTTTTGCTATTAAGCAAGAGAAAACAGTGGTGATAGTCATTTTTATTTTACCTACAACTGTCTCCCCAAATTCATAATAGAATGGAAATGCACATTTTCTGTTGGATTTGGGAGACTATTGGCCTGCCTATTCTAAAGTGTTTATGTACTGTTGGGGCCAGATGGTGGTATAGCAACAACAAAACTGGACCCATATGGGAAGGGTCTGTGTCTGTCCTGGAGCCTTTCCATGCATGTTGGGGATGCACATGTGCACATCGGTGCTATCCTGGCTGGCTGAGTCTGGGGTGGATCCTGGTACAAAGAGCCTGTTTCTCTCTGTCTCTGTCTCTATTTATCTCTCATGGAAGGAGTAAAAGGAAATAAACTTGAAAAAGTATGTTGCAAATGTGGATAACATTTGAATGTGCCACTAGAATTCATGTATTGAGATTTGTTGGGATGGGGTTAAGAGGGTGAAAACTTAACATGACTGGTATTGAAAGATGTGGCCTTTGGGGGGGAGATTAAGACTGAGGTCATTAGGGTGGAATCCCCATGACTCCTGTTGACTTTATAAAAAGAGGAAATGAGATCAGAACAGAGGGATGCACTGGACCCAGACATACTTGTTTCTGCTCTCATAGCATCTGATGGCCTCAGGGTCCCATCAAGAAGACCCTCACTAGGTGTGACCTCTATGCCCTGGACCTTCAACCCATGAGCTGATAAACCTCTATTTATATAAATCAGGTATCTTTCTTATTAGCAACACAACAGATTAGAACAAAAAAAATTAAAAACTATACAATAAGCCAATTTTTATGGACAGGCACTATGTGCTAGGCACAATGCTACAGGCTTTACCTGGGCAGTCCTTTCTAATCCTCCTCATAGCCCTTTAAGAAAGCAATGTTGAAAACTGAGAAAACTGAGACTAGGTGAATAGGCAGGGTAGTATTCCTAAGTTAACATTTGGTCACCATGGGATGGGTAGGTGGTGCTTGGAGGCCTCGTTTTCCCTTTATTGAATAAGCCAAGTGGATCAAATTCCATACTCAGCACTAACTTTGAGCACCATCCAGCTGGCTGCACACTACAGTGATGGCCTCAGCCCAGAGCTTTGGGAAAATTGTGTAGCCCACCTCACCTATTCCCAGCATTAGAATAAAGAGAAAGAAGCTGTGTACAAAAGGTACTTCCTCAGTCCTCCACAGATTGTGAGACACTTGGAGATCCCATCGCCACTGAGATCAAGCCTTCTTCTTCTGCTTAAAGCTCATTTGCCCCAATGTGACCTGCCTGCGTTTTCATCTGCTGACAAGGGGAGAGACACCTTCACCATGTGTCAATTGCTTTTCCCATTTACTCTCAGAGGAATAGCCCTGCAAGATGTGAAAGCCCGTTGAACTAAAGGTAAAAAGAAACTCAACCAGAAAGAAGCAAAGCAATAAAACTTTATAAAGTAGTTCAGGGAGCTGCCTGCAAAATGGAAATGGATATATTGTACCATAATGTATTTTCCCCAAACTAGTAAAATTTACCATTTCATTAGAAATTTCAATTGGTTCTGGTGGAAAATTATGAGATAGCTGTGGCTAGTCGCTGGAATCACACTGACTCTCTCATTGCTACCCTTTCCTTCTACCCTTTCTGTCCTCCCTTTCTTTTGTCCTTGCAGGGCACATGTACACAGTCAGCCTTTTCTCATAACTCTTCACATGGAGCCAGCAGGTGGCATGATGGTTAAAGCACTGGACCCCCACATAGTCGATTAAGGCTTAAGTCCCAGATCTGACAGCTTGAAAACCATGCCAGGCACAGGTACCTGTGTGCTCAAAATCCCAGGAAGAGCATAGAGGAGAAGGAATTGCAGCATGGCCATCCCCCCTGGTATGGGGGAGTGATTTCTCATCCCTCCCCCCATCAAGCACACATGTCCTCTGGCAAAAAATAAATAGAAATAAAAATAAAACTCCTCATGCATCATGGCCTACCCTACCATGTTGTTAGGATACTGTAATACAAATGCAAGCCAGGGAACATGGAAAGAAACACTGTTCAATACTCTTCCTGCATTTACCATATGAAAGTGAGAAATGTGGCTCACCCATATGTCAAAGGAATTGATTTGTAGCCCCACTGAAAAAGGATTTTAAAAAAATTGAACAACAACAAAAGTACAAGACTTGCATGCTGACAAGTATGAAGCATTGTTGAGAGAAATCTCTAACAACCTAAATAAAAAGACAGCCCACATTTATAGAATGGAAGACAATATAGTTAATATAAAATGCATCCCCAATTGATCTAGAGATTCTGCAAAATCCCTATTAAGTCTCATCTGGCTACTTTTACACATTCAAAATCTGAACTTAAAATTCATATGACTAGGGGGAAAAAAAAAAAAACAAACACCACCACCAAAGCTAGCAAAAGGAGGAAAAAGTAAAGATGAGAGCATGGAATAATGAAATAGAGGAAAGTAGCAATAGAGAGTGTCAACAGAACATACCTTAGTTCTTAAAACATATTTTTAAAAATTGACAAACTTTTAGCTAGTCTAAAAAAAAGAGAGAAGACCCAAATTATTAAAATTTAAAAGTAGAGAATTACTACTCAAACTAATTCACAGATTCAAAGCAATTCTTTTTTTAAAGTATGTTTTTAATTTAATTTAATTATTATTTTTAAATTTGCTGTGGGGCATATGCACTCACCAGAGAGAGAGAGAGACAGAGACAGAGACAGAGGAAAAGTGAGAAAGCAAGCTACCAGGTTTGGGACTCGAACTGTGGTTAGCTGTATTGGAGTCCAATGCCTTAACCACCACACCACCTACTGGCCCAGATTCAATGTAATTCTAATCAAAATTCTATCTGGTCTTTTTTGAAGAAATAGAAAAGTTTATCCTCAAATTCTTAAGGTGCAGTGGGTCACGAGTAGCCAAACCAACCTAGATAAAAAAGAACAAAGTTGGAGGACTCACATTTCCTGATTCAAACTTACTACAAAGTAATCAAAATAGTGTGGTATGGTATAAAAATACACCTATAGACCAATGGTATAATATCAGGAATTCAGAAATAAAGCCATATTATCTATTCAATATTTTTGAAAAGGGTGAAAAGAATCATTCAATGGGGAAAGAATCATTTCTGTAACTGGTGCTGGGAAAAGAAGATTTCCACATGCAAAGAATGAATTTAAACTCCATATCTCATACCATCTATAATAATTAACTCAAATTGGATAAAACAATTAAGTGTATGAGCTAATATTACAAGGGTTTTGTGAAGAAAACATAGATGTATTCTTTGTGACTGTGGCGCAGATATAGTTTCCTAAACATATCACAAAAAGGAAAAAAATAAAGTGAGTTTCCTAAAATTTAAAACTTCTGTGCTTTAAAGAACAGAACTGAGAGTGTGAAAAGGGGCCCAGACTAATGCACATGGTAGGAAACTGAACTATTGTGCTGGAAGTGACAGGGCCAGTCATATTTTCTGTCTCAGGTTGATCTGAGAACATGGTGGGTGCACACGTGCCCAAGATCTTTATGAGTTGAAGAGCTGGGGAGAGAGGATTATGGTGTGATGAGTACTTATTGAGGGTTTCTCCCCAACTTCATGCATGTGCACATGGTCTATATCATGAATAAAATAAACTTAACAAAGTGAAAAGTTAATCTGTAGAATAAAAAATATAAATCATATATCTGATAAGGAAAAAATTATATCTAGAATGTATAAAAATTATTTTAACTCAAGTATAAAAATCACAGAAGCCAAATAAAAATAGACAAAGGAATAAAGTAAACATTTTTTCAAAAATAGATAAACTAATGGCCAATAAGCACATTAAAACATGCTCAACATTAGTACCCATTAGGGAAATACAATCAGAACCACAATGATGTACCACTTCACATCCACTAAGATGGCTAGAATAAAAACAAAATCTATACTATCAAGTATTAAGGAGGACATAGAGAAACTGGAACCTCATCAACTGTAGGGAGATATAAAATGGCACAGCCACTTTAGAAAGAAGACAGTAGAGAGTTCCTCAAAAGGTTAAACAGAGAGCCACCATTTGACTCAGCAGTTCTACTCCTAGATAGCTATCTAGCCAAGAGAAATAAAAATGTATACAAAAACTCACAGTAGCACTATTTCTAATGGTCGAACAGTGGACTCAAAATGAATAAACAAAAGGGGTTGATCCACACATGGGAATATTATCCTGCAATAAAATTCGGTTAAGTACTGAAACGTGTTACATCATGGATGGGCCTTCAAAACATTATGGTAAGTGAAAAAAGGCAGTCTCAAAGGACCACGAAACATATGATTCCATTTATTAGGTCATTGGGGAAGTCATGATGTATTTTCCTATATTTTTCTGTGCAAAAATGTGTCATGATTTTTCTGATGACCCAATATATGAAATATTTAGAATAAGCAAACCTACAGAAACTAAAACAGATGGTTGACTGCCAGTCATTATAGTTGGGTAATGAAGGTAGGGGCATTGATAAGGGTATGGTATGGGATTTGTTTTGGGGTTCGATGAAAATATTCTAAGACTGATTAGAGTGATAACTATCCATAGTTGTAAGTATACTAAAAACCACTGAATTGCAGTTTTTATGGGTTATTTGTATAGTATGTGAATAATACCCCTAAAAAGTTTATGTAATATAAATAAATACATGTGATGGAAAAAGACAAAGAGAACCACAAAATTAAATATATACAAATTTTGCTTAAGAATAGTTCCCTTGTTTGCTTTAGGGCTCAGTGAAGATGTGTTTAGGAAAATATGATAAAGCAATGTGTTTGTTTATATGTTTCTAAGTCTCCTCTTTCTCTGTAGAATGACCAGGTATGTGGTAAAAATTGTTTCCAGTCTTGCTTTGATTGTCATATGAATTAGAGGCAAATTGAAGCTCAGCTGTTTTTCTTTTTTCATTAGGTCCAGCTTGAGATTCTGTTTATCTATTTATTTATTGTTTGTTTGTTTATTTTTTTACATTCAATCACTGTGTATCATTGCAGCATACCAAATGAATTTTCCCACCATAAATACGCTATATATTGGTCCAGTCAAAGACATTACCACATACATTGGAATCAACAGATTTCTTTCCATTTTGAGTCTCTTAAATGTTTTGCTTCTTTCTTGAGATTATTTATTTCTTCCATAAGTGAGAAAGACAGGGATAAAGAGAGGGGCAGATAGCCCCTCAACAGGGCCCTGATGACAATCTCCCCTCACCCTCAGTCAGCTCTGGATTATGGGCTAGCGCACATAGGGAGGTCTCTGGATGTGATCTGGAAACTCTCCTTATAAGTCAGCCTCACAGAGCACCGTGTTTTTATCGCTGTGCCATCAACATGCCCAGGCTTTGCCTTCATTCTTATTTAAAGTTCCTTCACTAGGATTTTGCACTAGGATTTTCATTTTGCCATTCTACTTTTGTGCCTGTGTATTTGCGTTATTCACAGCTTCATTTCTTCTGAAATGAGGCAAGGCATAAATTAGTAAATAAATTAACTTTAACTGATCTAATAATATGAGTTTAAGTTACATAGTTAATGGCTGATAGCTGTCTAATCACCTACCCAGATAGCTGTTCAGACAAGCTTAAAAGAAAATGTTAAATTGAGTCTGGATGAGCTGGGCAGAGGGCGTGGAATTCAACGTCCTCTGATGAGTATTTCTCACTGATGTGATCCAAGACCTGGCTCTGTGATAACTCACTAAGGTCTCGAGTTTCCTTATCAACTAGCAGTTTCTCCTTCATTTACCTTTTAGTTCTAAGGTCTTCAAACCCAGGTTGTACATCAGAATCACGTGGGAAGTATTTTAAAGGGCAAATTCCTGGGCACCATCCCAGACACAGAGAGACTACATTTCTTGGGTGCAGCCCAGGAATCTGTAAATATTAGGATCTGCAGCCAGGTTCAGGTTCTGCAGCTGTCGTCTTATATTGATTTTTATTTTGGATATCGTATCTTTCATCTAGCCTCTTTAATCTCTTCAAGGCATGCTCTTAGTAGAATTTCTTGAAATCCAACAATTGGTCTCAATTCAAGGTGTTCGGCAATTGAATGAACAAATAAATGAATTAAACTTGATGAGAAGGAAGAGTGTATTAAGGATCAATAAGGGGTGAGGATCTGGTCAAAGTTCTCCTCAAGGTTATTAGGCAAAGTTTATATCCTTGCCCAAAATGCTAAGGCTGAACATCCTCAGAGTAATAAACAGATACTATTTGCAGGTACTTTGAGCCTCTTAGGAGTGAAGATTCTGTGGGAAACCCCTGGCCAGGTTTCAGACTGTGACCCTCTGAGCTGAATTCAGTGGAAATCATGCTGCCACTGTGCTTTTGGGGGTTTCTCTGTACTTCCTTTCATTAAATGCTTTAAAATCAAATCTACTATTATCAAATCTCAGCCTCAAATGGATGAGACACTGGAAGTTAATAAAGTTTCAAACTGTTTTCAAAGGAAGACCTGTATTATCTTCAAAAGGGTCTAAAGTTGCAGAAGTTCATATTTTTGAATAAATAAATAACCTGTGGAGACCTCTAGAGGGAGGCACAGTAAGGCCATCCCTCTGCTGTGGCTCCGCACTGCTACAGTCATGGTTGCCCAGTGATGTTCTTTTCAATAGTTTAAGACACAAATGTGGGGGCCAGCAAATGGCATAGCGGTTACATCACTGGATTCCCACATGGCTGAATTCCCACTGTGGCTCTAGTCCTGGGCCCAGTGACCTGAAAATCACTCTAGGCACGTGTGTGCATGCCCAAGTTCTCTAGGAAAATAATGGAAGAGAAGGGATTGCAGTGTGGCCATCCCTCGTAGGGGATGATTTCTCACTTTCCTTCTTACTGTCTTTGTTTCTCTCTCTTCTGGTGAGCACACACATCCTATGGAAAAAAAATTCTTTTTTTTTTTTTCTTAAAGACACTAATCTGTGTTTAACTCTGACAATGACTCCCTAGAACTTTCTGTGAAAGCAGTAAAAATAGTGTGGGCTACACTTATGACTTTAGAACCCAGCCCAGAAAGAATTGCACTTGAATTATAATCATGAAGTGGTGTGTGTGTGTATGTGTGTATTTGTCTGAGGATGTGTACATTCACCAGAAAGGGAGACAAAGGGAGAGGGAGACAGAAATAGAGAGGGAGAAAACCACTCCCAATGCAGTATGGCCACTCCATCCCTCCATTCTCTCAGGATTTGGGGTACCTACCCTGTATATTTCTGCAACTGCTGGAGACTGGAATTCATACCATGCTGTTCACCATGTGGGATCCAGCTCCCATAACTACTAGCCATGAGCCCGGCTCTTGTTTTATTTTCTCATAAGAAAGGTCACAGATTCAAAGAATTAGACAAGTTTGAGGCAGACATTATAGTTCAGTGGCATCCAGTTTTTTTTTTTTTTTTTTTTTTGGTCTTCTTCTGCCTTCTTTCCTTTCCATTCCATTAATAACTTAGTTCAGTCATTCAAACAGAACATATAATATACCTGCTACAAACCTGTCACCATCATGGGCAACAAAAGAAACAAATGCTCCACTTCCAAAAGCCTTCTTTGGAGTGGGCACAACATGATGCAGAAATAGACAACTATGTATGCAAGATGATGATAGATACTATGAAAAAAGATTGATCAGGATGAGGTGTTAATAAACATGAATTTGGCGGTTTCACCCTTTTAGATGGGTGCAGGGGGAACTTCTGCAACTGGAAATATGAACTCCTGCAACTTTAGACTCCTCTGTCATTTGGCAGAGACCAACATGAAGTAGCAATGACTTTTGCAGGTGTTTGAAGCTCAGTGAGGATACTGGCTCTAGAGTGCCTGTAGTTGCCCTGCTCAGGAAACACAAGCCAGGTGCCAAGACTAGTGAGTAGTGACCAGGGCAGGAGAAAAGACAGACAGCAGTGCAGGCAATTGAGAAGTTTGGAGGCCGCTGCACAGAGAACTGATAGCAAGAGATAATGTTTAAAGGGATCTCTAGCTGTTGGGGTGACTGGAGGTGTGAGTGGGGACCAAGGCAAGAAGCAGTGAAAATAGTCAGAGGGTATTCAATAATTGAGGCAATGAGTGCTAAAGACTTGGACTGTGTGTCAACTGGGAGATTGTGCAAGCATTCAGCTCTGAGGTGTACCCAGCGTATTTATACAACATGTTTTCTACATCATACACAACTGATTGGAGCAATCTTATTAGAGCATTCTCATTATAAACCTCTTCTGAATGAGGAAAAACGTATTCAGAAAGGGAAAAGGACAACCCAAGGACAATGGCTCCTAATGAGGGAGCTGAACTCCAGCATAATTCAAATAGATGCTCTGTCCATTCTGTTGTTTTCCCTATTTCTAGGCCCATGTTAAATTCTCACTCAACTTGTGTTGATGAGTTCACTTCTAAGTCTACCAAAATCAGAGCCGTTCGTAATCTGAGTGCTTGCCAGTGTTCTCACTCTGTAGTGAATTGCATCACTGTCACCTGTTTTCCTTCTCTCATAAGTTCTCCCTAGATGGACATAGAAACTTGTCTTTGTGCATGAAGATTAGAATTATAAAGCCCACAAGTGCACCTCCAACACCTTTGGATTTGGACCCATGGGAGCATGCATTGTTTTAACTTTCGTAGGGATCCATTTGCGAATGTACTGTTTGTTAATAAAACAAACAATTAAGAGTGTTGGATCACATCCTAGGGTATATTAAAAGAAAGGATGAGTAACACCTTCCATATTGCAAGAGACTGTGCCTCAGGGATGAGAATCTAAGCACACTGCCCTGTTGAATAGACAGAAATGCCCACCCTTACTATGAAGTCTGGTCCTTTTAAAGGTTCTGAGTCGTTGTCAGTCATACTCCCTGGAGGAATACACAGTGGGACTCTGTCTAAGGTAACAGAGGCAAGAGTTATGGTGGTAAAATTCACAAAAAGGGGTCAAAGCATTATGGACAATCACAATAGAAAATGAACCATGAGCCTCTTCTCCCCACTGGGGAGCAGGAAGGGAAATCACATCATCTCTCTCTCGTACACTGTACCTGCACAATAGCAGTGCCTGCCACGGAAAAGCTTTCATCTTTTTACAAAATGTTTTATCTTCTAATACAACCCATGCACTGAGCCTTAAAGAAATCAGCCAGGGGATCTAAAGGGAATTCAATATGCTTTTCATTTCCTCTCCATTCAATTCTGCTTAGGATTTTCGGGGAAATCTGTGTTTGCGGAGAGAGCAAATGTGGCTGTGAGATGAGACTACAGACTTATGGGTGTCAATAAAATGGGGGGAGAATGGGTAGAGGTCAAGGCAATACTGTAGATGTAAAATGCATTTTTAATGAGCTATAGAAATTTTAGTTAGTTAAGAGATTTATATGGGGTGGATTTAGACGGGATAATAACAAGAGAGAATTTGGCATAAATGCCTAGGGAAACAGGAAGGAAGAGAAGAGAGGGGCAGACAGGAGGGGGAGCAAGCCATTTAAGGTATAAAGCATACCTGCCAGCAACAACAGTGTCCTCCCCTTCCATGAGTCTTTAGAGACTCATGCCTAGTAAGAATCTGATGTCTCAGCCTGGGGCAGGAGGAATTCTGCAATACGCTATAACTGCCTGAATGTATTTTCCTACTAAGTTCCAACCAAGGAAGGCAGCAGTCTGTCCCCACTGCAGTGCTCCTTTTTCTGATTAACCACTTCAAATATCAGAATTTCAACCATTCTTTAAGACCCACCACAAGAGCATTCTTCCTCCATGAGTATTTTTCTAAACCCTCTTACCTATACTCAATCTTCCCCTTTCGTCAACATTAAAAGATTTTAAAAATTCTATCTTTTCTATGACATTTACCTAATTCATTCATTCATCCATCTATCATTGATTGCATCCATAAAGCCATACATTCTGCATCTACTTTATGCCAGGTTTCATGCCAGGTGTTGGGGATAGAAACATGGATAGGACAGTCTCTGTTCTGAAGAAGCAAGGTCTGGAGCTCACAGTATAATGGGAAACACAGGCATGCATGCATGTTATTGCAATAGAGTGCATTCTGGAGACAAACAGGTATATGAAGTGCAAGGGTGTGTTTGGGGAGAGAGAGGTAGTGATGGGAAAGGAAGAATTGGGGAAGATCTTGGTAAGCATCCATTTGGATTTTACAGATGAGTGATCATCCTTACATCAACAATGTTCCAGCTTGCCCCTTCTCCTTTCTTGTTTACTTCCACTCCATCATGCACACACACATACACACATGCAATCAAATGTAGGTATGAATACATGCACACATGTGTAATCATATGAATGCAGGAAGATGCACACAAACACATGCACACATGCATATGTAGGTACTACACGTGGATTGCACATTCACACACACACGACCATGATGCGCATATATGCACACATGTGCACACATAATGCACACACATATGCACACACATGAACATACCACATGTACACACATATTTGCACACTCATTAGATTGTAGTAAGCTCCTGTAGAAAGCCAGAAGCTTGGCAGCTAGACTGCAAAGGTGGTGCTGGCTTCACCACCAACTAGCCAATGTTACCTTAGCCAACTTACCGAGTCTTTTTGTGTCTCAGTTATCTATGGGTAAAATGCAGGAAATCGCTGTACCTGCCTGAGAGGGTTGTTGTGAGCATTAAGTAAACTAACATAGACAAACATTTTAGAGTATGCCAGGCCAGCAGTGTGCACACAGCAAATGTTAGTATCAAACTGTCTTTCTATCTCCTACTGTACAGCCAGTATTTCATACATAGGGAGAAGTTAGTTTGACTGTGTCCAGTGTAAATATTTAAACTGAAATGAAAATAAAGAGGTAGGGAAGCTTGGGAGAGAAGTGACAAAGAAATAATGAGATGATCTGGACAAAAGGGAGAACAAATGGATATAAAACTGAAAACACATTCAGATTAAAAACTGCTCTTCAGTGAGCACGTGCACCCTACAGCAAAAATCTCTCTCTTAAAAAAAAAATTGCTAACTACGAGTAAGAATGGGGTTATTTTCATATTTGTTTTTCTGTAGCACAATTCTGTGGGAAGGTCAAGGCTGGGCTGAAAATACTTTATCAGAAAGGTAGAGTCACAGTTTGTGGAACAGACACAGAAAAGGTCCCTCAATGCCTCTGAAAATTCAGATCCTTTTATACATCTGCAGTCACAGAGTTAAACTGTCTCCATGGATATTAGAGAATTTTTTTAAATGAATAATGAATAATATATTGGTTCTCAGTGACAAAATGAGATACAGTTTAGAAGACATGGTGGTTTATTGCTTTCCATATGACTTCATTTGATTCTGATAATAATTCCAGGAAGTCATCAGAGTTATTACCTATAACTTATAGGGACAACATCATGGCACTAAGAAGGCAATTGTTTCAAGTTAAAATAGCTCTGGGGGGGGTGGCAGGTGGCGTGGTGGTTAAGGGCACTGGACTCCCACATGGCTGACCTTGGTTCAAGTCCCAGACCTAGTGGCTTTCTCTCTCTCTCTCTCGTTCTGTCCCTCTCTGGTTAAATTAAAATAAATAAATAAATTTAAATAAAAAAAAATAGCTCTTGGGAAGTCCAGATTTTGGCTAGAACACAAATTCTCTAGCTTTAATTTATTCTGTTCCATCAATCAACAGTTTTCTCAAGTCCTTTGAGTGTTCCTCACCTGCTCCAGGAGCTGGGGTTCCTGAGGTACTTGTTCCATTACACTGAGTTGACTTTCACAAATTAATTAATCCCTTCAATGAATAAACTGGAATAAATGGATAGTTACCCATGTCATGACTGTCATGTTCAAGCAGAGACAACAGTTTTAGGTTTAGACATATGGAGATGGCATGTGTTCGTAAGATAAGAGAAATGCAGACAGTGATCACTCTGGTCTACCGAGTGGTTCACATCATCCTTGTCCATCACCTGGATGAACTTGCTCATCTCCCAGTCAAGATCCATCCATGCAACAGTCCTCTAACCTCAGCCCCTTAAAGACAGGAATTCAGTTAGTCATTTTCTAGCTCTGGCACATTGATGCCCAAGTGTCTGGTACATATTTGTGCCCAGACATGGAGATACACGAGAGCTCCATTCAAAACCTATCTCTTCCTGAAACATCATGACCATTTTGTTGAGGTGGATAAAAACTATCTCAAAGGTAGTGCATGAATCATGTCATAAAAATTACCTCCAATTCACTATTTTTGGTAAAACCAAATCTATTACATATCTTTCCAAATATGGAAGAGTTAAAGACAATGTGAATGCTGGGCAAATCCTTCTGGTTTCATGGCGTGTTATGTGGATCTCATGGTCATATTCTGTTCTTACGACATAACACCTGCCATTCTGGCCATCACTCAAGGTAGGAAGAATGAGTTCCTGATCCATCAAGGTGAGGCCAAACACACATATACCATGTTCATTGGTGATAGAATAAATCACATCCTCCTTCTCAGGAAATTAGAAATCTAGACATTCAGAGAATGAATCTGGCAGTGTAGTAACAGAAAAAGAGAACAATTCTCTTATTTACCTAAGTCTGAGGGCATGGTAACTAGAGTTTCAGCAAAATCTTCTACATACTGTGTCTTATGGAAGAGAATGCGATTCCTGGAAGGTTGTGCTGGGCTCTTGAAAGTGTAGCACAGTAAATGCTGAGACAGGTCCCATCTCCTGAAGTTCCTTGTGTAGTTCTACAGTACACTGTCTGTTTTTTTTTTTTTTGAGAGGTTTTTGCTATAGGGCACATGCACTCACCAGAAAGACAGAGAGAGACAGGGAGACAGAAAGCGAGAAATCATCCCCCAGAGAGGATAGCCACGCCATGCCTCAATCCCTTTTCCTCTATTCTCCTCTCAGAATTTTGGGCATGCACACACACGTGCCCAGAGTGAGTTTAAGCCACTGGATCCAGGACTTGAACTGCAGTCGACTACATGGGAGTCCAGAGACATAGCCATTACGCCAACTGCTGGTCCCTATAGTACATTGTCTTACTGAAGGTAACAAAAACTGCATGCATAAGCAAATGTCCAATAGCTACTTCAGGAATTGAACAGACCAAAAGCAAGATTTTATCCACTCAAACCACAATCTCAGTTAATATTTAGGATTTTATTAATTCTTATAATTTGTTCCATAATGTATCATGTATACTATCTGCTTTCACACATAGACACAAAGCTAATGATTTATCATAGTTTATTGACTAGCAGGGTCAATAGAATGGTGGATAATTTATAAGATACATGAGTAGCATTTCAAGGAAATCCCCAATGTTTTTACATATATCAGAATTCTAATTTAAAAGAACTGTGCATAGGCCAGCAGGTGGTGTGGTGGTTAAGGGGTACTAGACTACCACAGTTCGAGTTCTGGACCAGGGGAGTTGAAAATCCTGCCAGGTGTGTGAGTGTGCATGCCCAACATCCCAGAAAAAGAATGGAGGAGAAAGGATTATGGCATGGCCATCCCCACTTGGGTGTGATTTCTCACTTTCCCTCTCATTATCTCTGTCTCTCTCCAGTGAGTTCATGGCCCTATGGCAAAAGCCTAAAAAACAAACAAGCAAGCAAACAAAGAACAACTGCAAATAGATGTCTTTGGATTGTATAATGTGAACATAAACTCAGGTATTCAACTCTTCATCTCTTTTTCAGAATTTCATTATATTTTCAATTAAGCATTATGGTGAACACATTTGCAACTTAATTGTACTTAATTGCCAAATGACACCTTATTTATGGCCTAATAAATATTTTTTAGAAGACCTTTATTGTAACTTTCAAAAACAATGATTTCCAAGCCGCAAAAGAAAATTGCTATCCCTTTTAACTCAGATCCCATTATTCCTGAGGCCAAAAAGTCATAACTTAGGCTTTGGATTGAAAATTTGTCTTGTGAAATACATTTTCAGCTTCATAAAAAGTCATTGTAACCATGATTTTTCTTGCATTGTCTTTAAGAAAAGGGCCTCCTTAATTCAACCCAATATATTGATCAGTCTCTCTTACTTACACAATTTTAGTTTTAGGTTTTGCATCAACAAAAATCTGTAGCCTGCTGATGATTCCCAAAAGTACAAAACAGGATCCGGAAAACTAAGATGCTTATTTTAAATATTTGACTTTTGAGAATTATTTCACAGGCAAATATCATTTTGAAATATGAATTCGTAATCATTTTTATATACTGTTGATGACTTTCTCCTTTCATAAACTTGATGTTTTATAAAGACAAATTAATTTTAAGTTTTAAGATGACAGCAATTTATTTTACAATCCTAGGTATAAATACTGTAATTTAAACAGATGCTATCCTTTAGAAAGTAACCAGACAGTACTAACTTGTTTATTGCCAATCAGTGCACAGTACATTTTTAGGTATAACATATTCTTTCACTAATTCAAATGATAAGACAGGCAACATAAATATGGATTTATGCTATTAATCTATTTTTCTTTTCCTAGTATCAGTGACTAACCACTGAAAAGTTTTAACAGGCAAAATTTCTTGGGGGAGAATATCTCATTTGGGAATCTATAGATCAGGCCTATGAATCTGAATGACTCATTTGGAAATAATTTATATGCAAGAAGAGTAGAGAAAAGTATCCATGATTATACCTCCGAGCTCCAGTGAAGGAATTAACTTACTGTAGGGCATTCAAGGTGTTGGGGAAGAAGAGAGGAAATTTCACTCACTGACGCTTATAAAAAGTTGCCTCAGTCTTTTAACTGTGACTTGTGTTTCCCCACTAGAAAGATCCTATTTGTGAGTTCGATTCCTTGAAAATGTTTTAAAACATTTAAATAAACTGATTTTCTTTTAGCTCCCTTTCATAGCCGCTCCTTTGTACCCACTTTTTAAAGTCTGTAAATTGAAGTGAAAATATTTTTGTACATTTCTTTGAATTAAATAGATATATTAAAAATTAAAATGTACAGTTTTGGTTAGGATGTGGGATTTCATGAATCTCATTACTTGAAGGCATGTATAAATTAGTGTGACCTTCTGGGAGATAACTTAGGCAAAATCTTAGAAGCCATAAAAATGCTTTTGTTCTTTGGCCAGGTAATTAGAGTTATGGTATTCAATATGAAAATATACACACACACACACACACACACACACACACACACAATCAATGAAGCATAGGTCTCTGTGGGTTTATTTTATGACTGTTAATGCTTTTTAAATGCAGAGAGAGAGAGAAAGAGAGAGAGAGAGAAAGAGAGAGAGAGAACACCCTGTGGTCACACTGCAATCCCTCTTCATTTCTCCATCCGATGAGGATTTTGGGCACGCACTCACATGCCCCTAGTTTGTTTACCAAGCGGCTGGGATTGTGATTTGAACCACGATAGGCCATATAGAATCAGGTAGAGGTACGTAGCGTTTATGTACTGTGCTATGGGGCCAGCTCATCAAAAATGCTTGTAAATGAAGAAATTACTTTTGCAGGGACCAGCAGTTAGTATAATGGCTATGTGGCTGAACTCCCCTGTAGTCGACCTTGGTTCGAGTCCTAGACCTGGTGGCTTATACTCACGCCGGGCACGTGTGCGTGCGGGCCCAAGATCCAGAGAGGGGAATGGAGGAGAAAGGATTGCAGTGTGGCCATCTCCCCTGGGGGGTGATTTCTCGCTTTCTGTCTCTCTGTCTCTCTCTGTCTCTCTGGCAAGCGCATGTGCCCTGTAGCAAAAACCTCTCCTAAATAAATGAATAAAAATTTAAAAAAAGAAATTACTTTTGCACAAACATATCTCATATTGTACATATTTACACACTGGCACATTCACAAAAGCATGAAAAAATTAAATAGGTCTGGATAATCGAAAGACACCAGGTTAATCAATACTTGATTCTACTCATCAACAAGGAGTTCACCATGGAGTCTGTAAGCTGGCTGGAGCTCTTCCAGCTAAACTTTCTTAGCAGCCCTGTATATTCATTACTCTGTGGAAGTTTATCTGGGTACTGCTGATACTTAAATGCCCATGCTGATAAGGTATCTTTTTTTTTTTTTAATTATGGAGGTAAGGATGGAATTAATAGCTCAGAATATCATAACATTATAAGTGATGGGTTTTTCCTTTTTAGTTTAAATTTATTAAAAAACCAGTTGTTTAAATGTGATTTTTTTTCAGTATGTGAATAAAATGTGTAATGATTTTTTAAAAACTTTGTAAATACAAATTAGAAAGTATGGTAATGTAAGAAAATTTAAATATGAAGCCAAAACAAGAAAGGTAGGTATGGCAATGAAACCAGAATGAGGCTTCGACCCAGAGTACATAGGAAAAATTCTAGAATATTAGCTATGGGGCTGACTTTTGTGAGGCCTAATCTTTCTGTCAGCCTATGCAAGTAAAGAAACACAAATTGAATAATCCCTATACTAAGAACACAAGATTTGGTCAGAAAAAATACAATTTTCAAATAAGAGGGTTTTCTTCCTGATAATATTAAAATATAAAAAAGTAAAGGTGCTTTCTAAACACTTCTACACTTATATAAAGAATTAATGGAAATAAGAAAAACATTGCCTTGAAAAAACTAGTAAATAAAATAAAAGTAATTCCATAGGCATGAAAATATAATTTTCTAACAAATACGTGAAAAAATTTTAACCTCACTAATATAAATCACCAAATTATATACAATTTTTTTGACAACAGAGATCCATTTACCAAACCATTTCACCTGAAAATGTATCCAAGTAAAATAATAGAACAAAGAAAGAGGCTTGCAACTCATCATCTTTTGTGAAACTTATTCCAGGTTAAAAACATGGAAACACACACACATACATACACAACACCTAATATCGGGGTCTCTAATAATCTTAGTAGTTAATAAATGTATCATATTAAACCAATTACCTGCTTTTTTTGCCTGCTGAAGAGAAACAAGTTGCTTCAAATATAAACTTTTTAAAAACCATATGAAAGTTTCAAGCATATTGAGGACAAAGTATAAAATAAATTTGGAGACTTTATGGTTTCTAACATATTAACCACAAAATAAAGATTTTGCTATACAGCATGTGCACTTACTAGAGAGAGAGAGAGTAAGAGAGAGAGGGAAGGAGGGAGGAAGTGAAAAGTCACCCCCCCTTAGGGGGAATGGCCATACTCAAATCTCTTCTCCTTCCTTCTCTTCTTGTGATTTTGGGTACACATACATATACGCCTGGTCTTTTTCTTTTCAAGCCACTGTGTCTAGGACTCAAATTGTGCAGTCAGGCCATGTGGGATCCAGCTGCCTTAACTAACTCACTAACTGACTGACCTTGGAAAGAACTTTCAAGGTAAACAGTGTTAGAAAACAATTGAACTTTCCTACCTAACTAATTATAATTGGAATCCAAAAGTTTTCTTTAAAGCTTAAACTTTAGTTTATTGAATTCCTAATTGACCAGAGCACACCACTCACTGGATTCACACCTTAAGAAACAATTGTATTCCCACCCTGACTCTTCATATACCATCGTCCATTGGAAGGTTGTGCACATTGAAGTCACTAGAATAATCATACACTTTAGTAGAAAGCCAGTTTTTGAAAATGGTTAGTTTCTGTCCAAAGAGCAATTATTCACCATTTTAAAAAATGTTTTGCAAATTCAACCTCTGTTATTTTTACATGCTCATCATATCAACATTTGTCTGGAATTTTTAGCAACTTGAGTTCCTGCCTCAGATTTGAGAGTACTCGTGAATAGCTAGCTCCCTTTGGGTAATAGATATTTTGGGTTTAGTGCTTCCTATAAACACAAAGTTATCTCAGCATCACATTAACTCTGGCCTCTGATCACTCCCTTTTTCCCAATGACTGTGGTCTACTTCAGATCCACTTTACTGGCCACCACTGAGAGAACTAGGAGAGTGAAAGACTTGATCAAAATGATTTCTAGCCACTATAGTTTGAGGAATGTTAAATATCAAATGAACATCTGGGAAAGTGCTGGGAATCAGTAAGTGAAGAAAATAAGATAAAAAAAAAATAATGTCTGAAGGTTCTTAAATTTTAGCATCAATATTTATTTGCCTGTAAGTCACCCGGGACATTTTATAATTTGTTTGTTTGCTTTCTTAAATGGCGAGCCCTCCAGACTTTTTGAGATTATAGCAGGCTCTGGGGGTAATGGTGGTGAAGGGATATGGGAGGAACTGGTCTGGGATGTACCTGGCAACTGGAAGGCAGGGAGGCTGGAGACCGTCTTCCTGTCTCAGCTTGTCTCACTGACTGCTGCTGCTCCCTGCTCTGCGGCACAGGCTTGGGGGTGGTGGTGGTGGTAATCACATTCCTTTACTTCTTCCTCCCACTTCTCTCTTATTTCTTAGTCACCCTTTTATATCCAAATATTATACTCAAGATCTTCACTGCCAGGGTCTCTTCTCACAAAGGTCACCTGGACACCTCATTCACCTGTAGGACCTCCTAAGGCTCCTCCTTGTTGTTTGGAGAACAAAGCATAGCCAGGCTGGAAATGTGGTGATCTCCCTTCTCTCTCTCCCACCTCCTCTTCTCCCCCCCAACCTTCTCTCCACCCCCTCACTGTCCTTCTGACTTGATCTCCCTAACCTCCTCTCAGGCCCATCTGTGAGGGAATTTTGCACTGCTTTTCCCACTATCCAGGAGATCATTTTCTCTCTTGTTGCTCAGTTAACTCCTGCACATCCTTCTCATCTCTGGTGGAAACCTTCCCCAGGGCAGCCGTTCCTGCCTGACTCCACCAGCTCACCCTCAGCAGACACCTCTCAGAGCTCTGTGTTTCT
>NW_006201378.1:2211417-2229592 GCF_000334495.1 Tupaia belangeri chinensis
TTTCCCGAACACTTACCATGGGGCTTTCCTGATGATTTTGATCATTTTGCCACATTTCTTCAGTGTGCGTTTTTGAAAGAAACAGTAAGTACTATGGATATGGTACCCCATCTACGATGACCACTAGCACCAGCAACTATACTTTTACCTTGACTTAGGTGACTGATTACTTGATTAGTACTAGTCATCCCAGCTAGACCATAAGCCTCATGAGAATATGGGCTGAGTGTCCTCTGCACCAATTCTTGGTGATAAATATTCTCTCCTCAACCAGATTCCAGCCAGGTTCCTCTTGGCTAGCCTCAATTTGCCTGTAAAGACTTGAACAGACACTGACATAGTTTGTAATAGCTCAAGGCCACACCCTCAGGATGACCCCAGTCCACCTTAAAGTGTCTTCCTGAGAAAACTCCAGGATGCCAACATAATGTTCTGTTTCTTGCAGCAACCCATGAAAATAGGCCCTGTCTCCTAGTTCCTGAGGCAAGCAGGATTCTAACTTCTGTAAGTGCTGTTTAGCAAACCCAGACTGAAGGGTTTCACATGAAACAATCTTCCATCCTGTTCTCTGTAGTTTTTTTTTCCCCCCACATTATTTATTATTTGTTTTTTTGTATATCTCTGTAGTTGTTCACCTCCCTGACTACAGAGTCCCTGCTCACTCCCCTCTCTGTTCTCATTTT
This sequence comes from Tupaia belangeri chinensis, assembly GCF_000334495.1. NCBI lineage: Eukaryota > Metazoa > Chordata > Mammalia > Scandentia > Tupaiidae > Tupaia > Tupaia belangeri. Next base: position 2,212,101 of record NW_006201378.1, read on the forward strand.
CTTCCTTTCAAATACCCAAGCTCCTGTGTATGAAATAAAGTTGAGTTCAGTTCAGGCTGGATTATTTTCTATTGTGATAGTTACATCTGATTAAAATTTGTCCTGACCACTTTAACTGGTGTCTGTTTTTTTTTTTTCCTTCTTCTTTTTCTTCTTTTAAATCTTTGACAGATAGTTGGTGCTGTGCCTCAGATCTGCATCAGAACAACCATAAGACCCTGGATGTGACAGCCAGACCTCTCTCAGTGCATACAGGGGCCTTTGTTTCATCTTCAGTCTGCTCACTTTTTGGGTATATGGTAGTGAGTTGGGTCCTTGATCCAGAGCTCTGAACAGATGTCCATGAAAACAGTGAGATTAGATTTTGATTTTTATGATTACAGGTATACACTTTGAAGCTGTGTTAAAGTCCTAGACATTTTTAGGAGGAAACCTCTGGGCTGGAAACTCTTCCTAGCTTCTTGTTTGAGTGGAAGGGACCATGCTGGGCACTCTGGACACAGGCTTCTGATGGCATGGCTAAATAACTTTCAGACCACACTGGTGGACTAAGTCGGAACTTCCAAAACTGTAATGAAAGAAGCTTATAGGCTCATGAGACGGATAACTTAAGTTCAAGCACAACTAAATTGCTACTGAAAAAAGAATGCCCAATAACAGTTTATGATTTTAGGGGGATCAGGCAGGGAAAAAAAGAAATGTCTCGATTTTGTTTGTAAAGTATCACATACTAAGTTGTTAAAAGTCAGTCATAATTAGCTATAGAGAAAACAAAAATCTATGGAGTGATGTGTGTGTTCTCAGTTCTTCTAGGTTCCGTCAGTATCTGAGTGCAGCTCCGACTGTAGCTCTCCAAACTAATGTTTCCAATTTTTCTCCCACCCTCCTGAGTTGGTGTCATCGAGGACTAAAACCTGACTCCTCCAAACCTTTCTTGCAACTCAAGTTGTCCCATCATAGTGCTTTTACCCAGGAGCTGAAAAATCCTTGCACACTGAAGTGAAACAACTTTATAGAAAATTCTAAGATGTCATCAACCTTCATGCCTAGAGCTGCTCCTGCATGGGCCACTAAGGAAAGACCTGGATCTCCCAATTTTCCACACTCTGCTCCTGGAAATGGCTACGATGGTGACACTGACGAATGTGCCACCTCAAGAGACACCCAGACTGTAAACTGGACAACACATTGGATGGACACCGCTGCCCTCACTCCACCCCTTCATGAGCTCAGTGTAGAGAAATCTTCTCAACTGGCTTTTTCTGGACTCAAAAACTGGTTTTATAGTTGGATCCAATGATTAATTTTTATTTGTTTTGTTTGTTTCCGTAGAGATGCCCCTCACTGAATGCCTGATCACTTGCAACATCCCACAAATATCCTCTGTTACTAAGTACCAACAAATGTGGTAGCTGGTCCTTAATAAACAAAAGGCAATTTAACAAAAAATGAATTTATATTGTTTGGAAGATAGGGGACTGACATTCTTCCCTCAACCAAACTCTAGCTAGGCTCCGTTTAGTCCTTTTTGACTAAACCTCAATCTTGATCTTTAAAGATTTGGACAGACATTATTATTATTTTTTTTTAATTTGCTATAAGGGACATGAGCTGACCAGAGAGGGAGAGGTGAAAGCACCCCCTAAGGGGGTGTGGGCTCACTGCAATCCCTTCTCCTCCACTTTCACATGCTGTCAAAACTCATGCTGGGTGTGTGTGTGAAAAACAGACACTATTTATTATCTACCACTATAAGAAAAATTAATACAGTATGCTTTCAGGAGTAAATGGAAAAAAAAATTAGACCTCATCCTTCAATAAACTTAAGAGTCTGATTATTGGACTTGACTATGGAAGGGTCTCAGTGCTTCAGAAACCTCTAAAAACCACATCTCTGACCACAGAGAAACACTGAGCCAAACACGCCAGGGCCATGCTCAAAGAATCCTCTGCAGACAGAGTGTCACAGGCTTGGGGAGGAGGATGCTTTTGAACTGGGCACTAGATCACTGCTCTGTATCTGAAGGAAAAACGAAGACCCAATACATGGTTTCAGAAATTCTTTATTTGTGTCAGGTTGAAGGAAGTGGTCCCTTTTGCATTGACAGGAGCATGGACAGTCCCTGATGTGATACCAAGATACGCCAGACAAGGGTCTAAGTCGATGGCCCTGGAAAATTATTTTAGCTGCAGGCAACACATCAAACCCATCAAAAAGGGAGCTAAGCACATGAGGATGAATGATGAATCTTGTGGCTCCATGATGTTACCAAGGCTGTGGATTCAATCCAAATATCCTCTCTATTTTTCCCTCATTCTCTTTTTTTCCCCCCCAAAGAATAATTTAATTTTAATTATTATTATTATTATTATAATTTACCAGAGAGAGATGAGAGAGAGAGAGAGAGAGCGAGAGAGCGCACCACCAGGCCTGGGAGTCAAACTGCAGTCAGCCATGTGGGAATCCAGTGCCTTAACTGCCACACCACCTTCTGGCTGCCCTGCTCATTCTCTTTTTAAAATACCAGTCACTGAAGCACAGATCAAAGTTGCACCGGTTTCTTCTCCCCTATTACAATGATGATTAGTTATTAAAATCTGTCCTGACCATTTTCACTGATGTCTGACCTTGTTTCTTTCTCTCTCTCTCTCTCTTTTTTTTTTTTTTTTTGAGAGGTAAAATCTGTTATTAGTTATTAAAATCATTTTCACTGATGTCTGACCTTGTTTCTTTCTCTCTCTCTCTCTCTTTTTTTTTTTTTTTTTTGAGAGGTTTTTGCTATAGTAGCACTTGCCAAAAAGACAGAGTGAGACAGAGAGACAGAAAGCAAGAAATCAGCCCCCGGGGTGATGGCCACGCCACAATCTCTTCTCCTCCATTCTCCTCTCAGGATCTTGAGCATGCACACACATGCACCTGGAGTGAGTTTAAGCCACCGGGTCCGGGACTTGAACCATGGTCGACTACATGGGAGCCTAGCCACGTAGCCATTATGCCAACTGCTGGTCCTGCCTTCTTTCTCTTTTACGCTGGGCAAACAATCTCCTCAGGAACTTGGTATATGTTTGTACAATGTGCAGTGTAGGCTCTGCTTTGTGTCGTGACAGGTATTTTTATGTTTCAGGATGCCTACTCCCTCATGTCCTTTAGAGGGAGAGAGACGATGAACCTCCATGCACTAGACTGCAATGTGTCAGGGTTTGTCCCCTTGTCTGACTCTCCCTACATGTAGTTGTGTGCCTCAGTGTCCTCGAAGACTTGTGCTACCAGCACAGGTAGGTGTGGACCATGCACAAGTCCCGTCTAATCAAGCATTTTTGGGACACACAGAGAACCCTGCATTTGTACTTTCTCTAGGTCTACCCCTATGCCTGCTCCTCCCAGGCACCTTTCTGTGTTTCCTCCACCTGTCACCTTTTGCATTGATTTGAGGAAGGTGACAATGCTTTATCCATTTTTAGAACAAGATCTTCTGTGATAAGAAAAAGTGGATTTAAGTGGATTTCATAGACACTTAATGCACAGCCTGAAGGAGATGTTACACATGATGTTTCCGTATTGTAGAACTTTGACTGCCACCATCACACGAGGTCAGGTGTGAAATTTTCTACTTGTGGCATCATGCTGGTGTTTGAATTTTGGAGTATTTCAAATTTCAGATTTTCAGATAAAGGATGCTCAACTTGTATATATAAAATATATATTATGTATTTATAAGTATAGATAAGTTATATATATATAATATAAATATAATATGTAATAACCTGTGTATATATTACATGTATATATTTAATATGTAAAATTGGTTGGCGATTCATGCATTCTAGTCTAGGATTGTGACACCAGGTGGCAAATTATTAGAAAGGGGATCTAAGCTATCAGATTGACTGAGTGATTAATCCAACAAGCAAGTGAGTATTAGCTGTGTGTCAAGCACTGTGCTGGGCACAGCAATGTCCAGGGAATGAGACAGCCATGCTCCCCTCTGCAGGAGGCAAATAATTCAGTGAGGGAGATAAATGATAAACAAGAAAACAAGTACATGAATATGTGGTTGGAATTGTGGAACTGCTATGGAGGAAATACATAGAATAGAAAGAATAAAAGGGGGGACCACTTGGAGGACTCTGTTATCAAAAAGTAGCATCTCAACTGGGAAGTTCAAAAGAGGATAAAGCAAGAATATTTCAGACTGAGAGAAAGCAGGCATGAGGCTCAGGCACAGGATGTTGTGGAGATGAGAAGAGGCAGCTATGGCCAGTTAACTTGTGACAAGTATGGGAGGGTGGGCAGAGTCAGATCATAAAGGTCTTTGCAGGCTGTGTTAAAGAGACCCAACTTGAAGTGCAAGAGGAAACCACCAGAGCTTCCCTGTTATTTAATGAAAAGATGCTTCCAGCCACTGTGCAGACAGACGTAAGGGAGGAGGGGCTGATTCTCCACTGAACTGCATCAGGGCTGCCTGGGCAGCTGGCTGTTCTGACTGTTGGTGTCTGTTCTATGTGGACAGTGCTTGTGCTATTATTTTGTTAATTATTTTGATTGTCATTTGTGGAGATAAGCAGAACTGGCAAAGAGCAGGAGTTCAGGCTAGAGACAGCGCTGATGACACGGGTGAGGGACAGACACAAGAAAGGGATGGTTTGGTGATGGGTTTGGGGTAGAAACCTCAAGCAGAGTCAAGGGGCAGATGTGGGGAAGGAAGAGGGTCTCTGAATTGAGTAACTGGGTGGATGGTTCTAACAGTCACAGGAGAGTAAAGCATGCTAAGGAGAATACAGAGGTTGGCGTGGGAGGGCTGACTCTGTAATCTGGTGGGTAAGAAAGCTGGATCTTACATGGCAACTGGGCAGTTTAAATTCCAGTCCCAGTAGCTTGAGAAACATGCTGGGCACATGTATGTGCATGTCTGAAATCCCAGCAGGATGCAAAAATGGAGGGGAAAGGATTGTGGTTTGACTATGCCCCATGGGGGGTGCTTAACCCGCTCCCTCTCTCTCTATCACTCTAGCAATCACATGCACCCTCTAGCAAATTAAAGTAAAATTTAAAAGTTGGTATGGAACATGTTTCAAGAGATCCAGATGAGAAGTCCATGGTCATCGCATGTAAATCTCTGGATTTATGACCTCACGGAAAGGTATTAGCTAGGGCGCATAAATGTGAGACATCAGTGAAGGCAATACCTTAAGTTACAGGAAGAAATGAGCTCAGGTGGCACTTGGTGCCCATTTAATAACTCAGGAGCTATATCCCACTTTCTTCTCTTTGGTCTTGTTCTCCTGGTGATGGCTGCAAAGCCAAAAGCTCACTTTTCCAAGCTCTGTGGCAGTAGGGTTGACCATGAGATAGAGCGTTGAACAAAGAGAAGGAAATAAAAGCTGGCTTGAGGGAATTCTGGGAAATTTTACACGTTCAGCAGCAGTGACAGACATGGCTCCTACCACCGTTGCTCTTCCTTCCTCTCTTGTCACGGAGTCCATGACTAGCTTTTGTGAACCTCCTGGTAGTCAAGAGAACTGAAGTCAACCCAGCAGGAATTGCAGAGTGAGAAGACAGAGTAAGGCTTGTTCCTTGGTGGCAGAACTGAGCAGCTAAACCAATACTCACATGCATCAACTCTGGAATTCCTGCTATGAGAACAAACAAAACCTTGTTTGTTTAAACTATTGCCATCCAGTGTTTCATCATGTGTGTTTCCCAATAAACAGGCGGTACTTCACGCTGGTTATAATGCTGGGCTCTGGAATTGGATACAATTGAGTCTAAATTCAGCCTCCTCCACCTACTACAGGTAGGACATTGACCAGTTTTCTTACTCTCTATGCCTTGAAGTCCTCATCTGTGAGGTGGGAGTACTTACAGTACTGGCCTAATCGGTGTGTACGTAATGAGGCAGTTACTATATTGAGGGGCTGCCTCAGAGTAGGACCACGTGCAGGTTAGTGTAAAAGTGCAATTGCTATAAAACATGTAGTGGGGGAGTATGTAGAAGAAGCTCCAGCACAGGAAGGAAAAAAACATTCAGAAACCAATTACTGAATACTGAGGAACTGGTGAAATTACAGTATTTTCAATGTTATAATTACTATTGTAATACTGAGAGAGGTTGGTGAGATCTTGAGTATGAAATGTTTTAATTGATCCACACCCTCATCTGTCTTCCAGCCTCTCATGTTTGGAAATGAATATCTGTTTACACAAGAGTGTACCTTTGAAATATCACAATTCTTTAAATATTCACAGAAACATTTGACAAGCTTTGTAAAATGGCAATATTCAAAGCAAAGCTTTGCTGCTTAGCCTGGTTCGTGGGTTTATTTGCTTGGGGCTGTTAAGATTAAGACTCACTTTACTTTCTTGTACCAGCTCAGGGAGGGGCTGATGGTAGACTTCTGATTCTCTCATTCTAGATAGGTGTGGATGAAGCATTTGTTATTGGCTGGGCACTGTCAGAGTCAATGGCAATATAAAACAAAACAGACAGCCCATGCTCTCATGGAGTCTGGACTCTCAGTGTATAGCAGATGGGGCATGACTGGAGGAGTCTGAGGGCTTGACCTCTGGTCAGAAAGAAGATGAACACAGTTGGGCTGCGCACCCTTAGTATGGGGTCAAAGGTCATTGACCTCTGCTTACAATGTCATGCAAGTCCCAACACAATTCGACATGCTTTTTGTCAGGGAGTAATCCTTTAAATCTGTTTTTTAAAGGATTTATTTAATTTTACTTATGGTTATCATTTTTTAATTTGACCAGAGAAAGAGAGAGAGAGAGAGAGAGAGAGAGAGAGAGAGAGAGAAAGCTCCCAGGTCCAGGACCCAAACCACGGTCAGCCATATGGGAGTCCAGTACTTAACCACTATATCATCTGCTGGTCCCTTAACCTCCTCTAAGGAACATGCAGATGGTGGTCCTAGTGCCAGATTATATTTGGATGCTTCCAGAGACTGGTTAACATTCAGGTAAAAAGAAGAAAAGGGTTTCTCATATTTAAAATAGAAGGAGAAGGGGGAGGAGAAGAAAGAGAAAAAGAAAAATGCCAATCAACGAATAGAGTATACACCTGTTTTTCAGATGAAGAATTCAGGATATAAAGTGATTGAATAACCTGCCCAAAGTCAGACCAGCAATTTTGAACATTCTGTTATGAGTTGTGAACTCGAGCAAGCAGGAGAGACTGAACCCAAAACCTTTCCAGCACCTCAATCTGGCATTTCAAACGTATCATTCTTTCTGGTACGAGAAACACAGGGCGATGTTTGGGAATTCATGAAATCCTCAGAAAAGTGGAGCTGCTTCTTTGCTTTTTTATTAGCGCGCCAAGGTCTAAGGACCATAGTTTGGGGGTCTACCAGTTTCCTAGTTCTGCCATCCTTAAAAATGAGCAGCAGGGTCAGCAGGTGGCATAATTGTTTGTAAGCTAAACTCCCACATGGCTGATCATGGTTCAAATCCTGGACCTGGCGTCTTGAAATCATACCGGGTATGTGTGCATGTGTGCCCAAAATCCCAGGAGGAGAACGGAGAAGTGGCTGTGGCATGGCCATCTCCCCAGACAGTGGTTTCTCACATCCCCCCTCACTGTCTCTCTCCCCTCTAGTGAGCACATGCACTCTATGGCAAATCAGCTGGCCAATGATGATTGCTGTCAACAGCTGACAGTGACGTTCAAAAAAAGAGAGAGAAAGAAAACACCTTGCAATTCTATCACCTAATAGTCATCTAGTTCAACTATTCAGAAAAACCCAACTAAAACAAAAAGCAATTATCCCAAATGCAAATATTAGATAATACATACAATGAGAATATTGTCAAAGCCTTGGTTTGAATTCTGAACTTTAATATGTTTGCTTTTCAAAAATTACAAAGATTTTACTTAAAAAAATGAAACCATTGGAGTGAATCCTTTGAAAAGTGTTGAGTGGAGAGGCCTACCAACGTATCAAAATCCAAAAGCTGGGAGCCAGCAGTGGTATAGTGGTTAAGGCATTGGACTCCCACATGGCCAACTATGGTTTGAGTCCATGACTTGGCAGCTTGAAACACACACCAGATGTGTGTGCAGGCATGCCCAGAATTTCAGGAGGACAACAGGGGAGAAGGGATTGGGGGTATGGCCATTACCTCCTGGGGGGCCATGATTTCTCACTTTCTCTGTTTCTCTCTATCTCTCCTGTGAGTGCATGTGACCTAGCGCAAAAATAAATAAATAAATAAAATAAAAAATAAAACCACCCAAATGCTGTATGTAAAAGATCACTACGTGTGATTACGTTAATCCTTCTGTCTGGAAAAAAAAAATGGCAGCAGAATAAAGGCCAAATGACAAGTGAGGGAAATGATTAGGTCCTCAACCCACAAAGTACCAATCTCCAAAAGAAGCCACTAAGAAATCAATAGGTAAAAGATCAACAAATGAGTGGGGAAAAAATGGGTGAAGAGCATCTGGAAGCATTCACAGAAAAAATAATAAATGCCTTGTGAGCATATGAAAAGATGCTGTATTCATGGATAAGAAGAGAGATGCAGAGGAAAGGACACTGAGATTGTGACAGAAACCCAGAATTCTGATATTCCTCGGCAAGGCTGTGGGGGACATGGTGAACTGGTTAAAGAACAATGCTGATTTCGGCCAATGACATCACTCACATCTCTAGGAAGGCAAGGTGGAAATTCTCTGCAATTATACAGAAGGAGCTCTAGAGTCTAAAGTTGGAGAATAAAAGCAAGTGGCAAGACAGTGTAGATAGTGTGTTACACGGGAATACAGATTTGCATTTGCTTGCATTTGCACAAATAAACTGATAAGATGTGCAAGGAAAAGATTAAAACAAAAGCACGGGATGGCAGAAGATGGAAAGGACTTTGTGGGCAAGAGTTGGAAGGACACTTCTCAATGTAACCTTTTTGTCCATTTGGAACTATTCAATCAAATTACCTATTGACAATAATCAACCAAAGAATGATTCTCTTCTGTGTAGTCCACAGCCAGATATTTTAAAAGAATTTTAAATTTAATTTTGTTAATTATTATTTTTTAAAAAATTGCTATAGGGCATGTGCAATCCCCAGAGAAAAAGAAGCAAGATGCCAGGCCCAGGACTCCAACCATGGTAGGACATGTGGGAGCCCAGTGCCTCAACCACCATGCCACCTGCTGGTCCCAGTCAGTCAGATTTTCTTCCTTTGCCTCTCTGGGAATCTCGGATGGTACCTGTGGGACTAAGCTGCTTTGACAAATCTCCCTGGTGAGGCTTGCAGACAGGAACAGCCAATGGCTACGTTGCCCCTCAATTCATATAGATCTTTTCCCTATTCTTTTTTTTTTCTTTCTCTCTCTCTCTCTTTTTTTTTTTTTTTTCAAATTTGTCAGAGGGTGCATGCAGTCACCTGAGAGAGCGAGAGAGAAAGAGAGAGACCCCTCGGAGAACTAATTTTTTAAGAGAAGTAACGTACGAGAGCTGAGATATGTAGGAGGTCTCTACTGCACGTATATTAGAGCCAGGGCATAACTGACAGAAAATAAAATGCAGAGGGCTTAGCAAGTGTTCCAGCCTGGTGCTGAGGGTCTTTCCCACGTTTATATTTTTTGTCAACTTGCCAGAGGGAGTGTGTACTCATGAGAGAGAGAGAGAGAGAGAGAGAGAGAGAGAAAGGGAGAAAGCACCACCCCAGGATGATCACACCTCAATTCCTTCTCCTTCATTTCATTCCTGGGATATGAGTCAGGACCATGGGACAAGAGGAACACGAGACTGTCCACAGATTCACCCAGAACTGCTGCATGGGTCAGAATTTGTGCAGCTGGCTGACTGCATCTCTTCTCTCTGGCTGTTAAAGAAAGGCTCAGGGTCTAAGCAGGGCAGAGCCCGGTGGCCTGGCCAGGCCACACCTGCCAAGTCTGCAGTCATCAGAGGATGCTCTCCTGTGCTGGCTGTTCTGTATGTACACAGGAAGGAAAGGGGGGGGGCATGCACTTTTAGAAACTATTTGAATAACTAGAGATAAAAAACAAATGTTTTGCAATAAGCCTTAGGTAACAGATGCTCTTTTATTCTGCAACATGAGTGTTATGAGTTGAATCATGTCCTTCCAAATCCATATATTGAAGCCCCAACCCCAGGACTGCAGAGTGTGGATATATTTGGAGATGGAGCGTTTTGTGAGGTAATTAAGGTAAAATGAATAATATGCTGGGCCCTAATGCAATATGGCTATTGTCTTTATAAGAAAAGATGAGGACATAGACACACACAGACGGAAGACCATGTGAGGACACAGGGAGAAGGTGGCCATCTCCAAGCCACCGAGAGGCCTCAGGAGAAAGTGGCCCTGCCAACATCTTGATCTTGGACTTCCAGGCTCTGGAATTGTGGGAAAATACATACAAATTGCCCAAACTGGGATACTTTGTTAGGGAGGCCCAAGGGGACTAACACAGGGAATAAGTCAGTTCTACAGCTAGACATGTCTCGCAATGCTTGGAAGCACATCTGTGGGAGGAACCAGTCTCCATCTTCTTTGAACACATGGCATAGTTCAAGCTGGTCCCCACTGCTGCACTATCTTCTAAAGAGATCAATCAATGACAAATGATTATGGGTCACTCACTGCATGCCAGTCTCTGTGACAGGCTTTGGAAACATGAGGCCTGACATGACACCCACCACCCAGATGCCCCCTTCAAAAGCTCATTTTGGTCTCTTTGCTTGAAAGAGATGGTCAGCAGATTTTGGATATCAGTTTTGCTATGCAGATGCTAGGTTAACTACTAAACTAACTGAACACTGGGGAGGAGAAATCATTTTCTGAAGCCCACACAGTTCAACTTCTGCGATTCAAACCCTATTTCAAACCATGATATCTTAGGGGAGGCCAACTCTATATGCTCACTATGTGCATTTTTTTAAACAGTGTGTAGTGGCTTAGCATGTTCATGGGTCCCCGAATAGAAATATAATTCTTCCACCTTTACACATGAACTGCAGTACAGTTATTGACTTCGTTAAGCTAAATAGTTTTATGTAGTCCACTCATACAACAGATTTCTTTCCAATGCCTGTGCTGTGCAAGAACTACTGAGATATCAAGCACGATGGGTCCTCAGGGAGCTCATCTTTCAGATAAGGTGATGTAGGGGATGTGACAAGTGGATCTCGGACGTAAGGATGTTACTAGAGTCGGGTCATAACTGACAAGATAAAATGCAGGGGGCCCAGCAAGTATTCCAGCCTGGTGCTGAGGGTCCTTCAATTGTTCTTCTTCTTCATTTTTTAAAAATATGCCAGAGAACATGTGTGCTCAGGAAAGAGAGAGAGAGAGAGGAAAGTGAGAAAGTACCCTTTTTGGGGTATGATCATGGTACAATACCTTCTTCTCCATCTCTCCCTCCTTTTTGGAATTTTGGGCATGGGCACACATGCATCTAGTGTGCTTTTCAAGCCTCTGGGTCGAGACTCCAACTGTGCAGTCAGCCATGTAGGACCGTCACCTTAACCATCATCCCACATATTGGCCTTTTCCCATATTCTAAATGATGGCTCTACACCCTTTCTGGCCTCAAGACCTAGGACCCCCTTAGGGGTGTGTGTATGTGTGTGTATGTGTGTGTCTGTGGGGGTGTGGCTCAGTGCAGGGTGAGGCAGCAGATCCCCATGTCTGTGCTGTAGGCACAGAAAGGGCAGAGGGCTGAGGGTGGCCAGTGACGCTGGTCACCTCAGGCACCCCTGTCTCTATACCATGCACTGCCTCCCTTCTGGGCAGCAAGCCAGAGTAGCAAGCTCAATTTTAACTTTTTCATTACAACCTTTTGCCATTGTGTCATGTGCTTCCTGACTGCCCCTGAGGACCTGAACACCAAAAGGGAGGAGATTTTGTACTCACTGTCCTCCTCCCACAGCTTACTTGGTATGTGAGAACTCTAAGGCCCAGCGGGGTGAGGTCACAGTGCCAAGACTTACACGATGCTTCTTCCTCCTGAGCCTGTGATCTTCTGAGCACACCTCACCTGCCTATCTTCAGTTTATACAGGTGCTGGACAAACAAAGAAGACAATGCCTTGCAAGAACTTTGAAACACATTTGTAAACTAAATATCATGCCATGTCCTCTTTAGTATGTACAACTATTCCCTAATTTTTATTCCAAAGTGTGTGACTTTTTCTTTTTTTAACACAGGACTGCTAAAAAGAATAGATGAGCACTGTGTGCTAATTAATATGATTTATTGTTTAGGAAGCATTTGGTGCATACAGTTTGAAAACTTTAAAATTATTATTCAAAGCAAATAATTCCTATCTCCTAATTGTACTCATTTTTTTTTTCCTTCTGCCAAAGTAGAAGCTCCTGTATGAAGCTTCCATGATTTGTGGGTTTCATTACAAAATTACCTTAAATCAGGATAGCCATGCTAGGAAGGCATCTGCACCCCTGTTTCATTAACAAGAAAACCAAGGCTTGAAGAAGATGAGAAACTTGCTGATGACCACACAGTCGGCAAATCGCAGAGCCCATATCTGACCCAGGTCCCCTAGGGTGGGGATTTGCTAAATGTCTTCGCATCCAACATGAGCTCATAGATACTAACAGGACGATGAAAGGTCCCTAGGCCACAACACCATTATGGCCATGACCTGCTGACTTGCTTCAAGCCCACCCACAAACCAGGGACCAGCTTCCTCGTGTGTTCATCTGATCCTTTGCTGGGAGGGGGATGAGTGAAGAATGAAGGGCAACTTCAGAGCAGATGTCTCACGAAGAGGAACTCTGACATCACCAGGTTTACCACCATTGTAGGAGGAGCAGAGAAAGCAGGGTGGAAGGCACCACAGACGGTTTGCGGTCTCAGAAAGCAAGGCACGGTGCTCCACTGACAGCAGCTCTCTGTCTACTATGTTTGGCAACGCGTCATGAAATACAGAGCACACAATGGCTCTATGTTTTTGTCCCCTTTGCTCTAATTTGGTCACTTTTCCTTTTCTTGAGGACCTTACCAATATCTCCCTATGGTATCCCCACAGCCAGCTTTTGCCTCGACCCTCCAGACCACAGTGGCCCTCACTCCCAGCTTCCTCTTTCTAAAGTACAGCTTCACTTCACTGTTCCTCTTTAAGAAACGAACATCTAGGTAAACCTCAAGGTCTCAGAATTGCTTCACTGTACAATCCAAACTCTCTAAATGGGCAAAGGCCTTTATAATCGTTCCTCCAAAGGACTTTCTCCCTTATTTCTAGGTTACCCTTCATGTTCTCATTGCCCCAATCCCCTCAGTTTCCCCTAAACATTAGCTTTTTTTCATAGGCTGGATCTTTGGCGATCTCAGTCCTGGCATTGGCAGTACCTTTCCTCCTGTCTGGAAAACCTCTATTTCCCGGGGCCCACCTGACACCACACCTGTTTGTCTAAGCACTTCCCATGTGCCTTAGTTTCCTGCCACTATTGTAACAAAGTGCCACCATCTCGTGGCTTAAAACAACACACATAAGACTTAAGACTTCCAGTCTAACATGTATCAGATCTTGGATGCCTTTGCTCCATTCTAAAAACAAGAAAAAACTGAATGAACAATCAACAACTTTTCTTAGCTTCATCAGAGAACTGCGCTCAGAGGAACTGCTGTCCCTCAGACCAGATGGGCAGACACAGAAATCACAAATTCCTCTGCAGGAACCAGGGCTGGGATTGAGAGACCCAACTGTCACTGACAAATCGCTGAAGGCTCAATGAGAACCAGTCTGAGAGGGAAAATCTCAGAGGGACCTGGTCACAGCATGGGACCCCCCCACACTGGTGTGAGTTTTATTGCTAGGAACTCGACCAGGTTCCCACGGTGAGTACTGGAGCAAAATCCCTGGTGCTTCCTGCAGGTATGGGGAAGAGGAACCACTACTACAAATGCCAGAATGCCCGTCCTTCATAAGGCCTGTTCTTGGGAGAAACTAGTCAGCTGGAGCCCAGCCTCTGTGGGACCATCCAGCTCCTTCCCAGTTTAGCCATCCTGTCCCACGCAGCAAAGCCGAGATGCACTTGTGAAGGCCAGAGCTCAGGACATAGAATCTCTACTAGACTGGCCTAATCACAGGCCTATAGGACACTTCCCCAGACCCATCCAGTTCCGCTTCATCACTGGGGCTCCTATACCCTAAAAGAGAGAAAGCCATGGGCACCAGAGAAAACTTCAGTCTCTGACACCCAAGAGATTAATCAAATAATAAACACAGTCTGACTCCTAGCCAGATAAACATAAAACCTCACACGAATGGACTGCGTAGCTGAGTTTCTTTTACTCAGTCCATCATGTCCAGCTTTCAACAAAAAAAGTACAAGGCATACTTACAGACAGAAAATACTATTTGGAGCTAGCTTGTGGTGTGACAGTTAGGGAGCTGGATTCCATGTGGCTGACTGCACAATCCCAACTGTCAGACCTGGTGCCTTGAGAAACACACTGGACATATGTGTATGCATGCCCCAAATTCCAAAAGGAGCCTGATGCAGAGAAGAAGGAATTATGGTGGGACCATTCCCCCATGGGGAGTGCTTTCTCATTTTCCGTCTCCTGCACTCTCACCTCTCTCTTTCTCTCTCTCCTTCTCTCTCCATCAAGTGCACATGCCCTCTAGCAAGATGAAGTGAAAAATAATTAAAAGAAAAGATTTGAGGAAAGAAAACAAGCATCAGAAGAAGACTCTGATATGGCATGGACATGGGAGTATCAGGTCCAATTTGGGAAAATGGGCAAAAGACCTAAATGTGCTTATAAGATGCTACAGCCAGGCCCACTGCATATCCGAGGAAGGCAGACACAGGGAGAGTGTGGCTGTGTACGCAGAACAGATGGGAACTCACAGTGGGGAAGGACCCTTCTTCATGTAGAGCTAATAGCAATTACAGATACTTTCGTGCTGCTGTGAGGCAGCTGAGAGTGCCTCCTCCCGCAGACTGGAAACTAAGGTAAAGCACACTGGCAGATTGAGTCCACAGGCAGATGTGGTACGGAGAGACTCCAGCTCAGGAACTCTAACTCTGAGGTCAGAGATCTCAATACTTTCTATATATTCCTGTCTTCGCCTTCCGGAAAAGCCTGAGTGGCTGCCCCTTTCCAGGCCTTTCACCAGCTTTACATGAAAATCACTTTTAAGGAGAGTTGTGACAACAGAACTCTAGGATTCCGACTGCCCCAGAACCTTGCCAGTCTGAGTTTTCCATAGGGAGGCAAATGCAGTGTGGAAACCCAAACCCTCACTGAACTTCTGGACTTTGCTTTGGGGTCTGAAATACTGATCTATATTAAGCAAGAGGTGGAGTCTTCAGGAGCTGGACAACACTGGAAAAGGGTAAATGAAAAGAGAACAAAAGCTCAGGGAGTTAAAAATAGTTAAATGAGAGGAATCGGGTTCTGTTCCCTTTAACATGAAATGATTCAGTCTGTGGTTTTCTAAACAAAGGCTCTTTTTTTTTTTTTTTCTTTTTCTTTTTGAGAGGTTTTTCCTATAGGGTGCATGTGCTCGCCAGACGGAGAGAGAGAGACAGAAAGCAAGAAATCAGATCTTGGGGGGAATGGCCATGGTGCAATCCCCTCTCCTGCATTCTCCTCTTGGGATCTTGGGCATGCATGCTCATGTGCCTCGCATGAGTTTAAGCCACACGGTCTGGGACTCGAACTGTGGTCAACTATATGGGAGTCCAGCAATGTAGTCATTATGCCAACTGCTGGTCCCCAAAGGCTCTTCTTGAAGAGAAACTAAAGGTCATAAAGGACCTTGTTACACGTTTTCTAATGGATCCAACATCTGATGTCAAAGATCTTTTGAGAGATTTGGGGATGTCCAACTTCTGAGCAGGAACCTTAGTAATGCAAGTGACAAAAGAGAGAATTAAAAATGGGTGATGTTGAGAGAGAAGATTTTTGTTCAGAAGTGTGTCCAGTGCCACACCATGAAAAAGGGAGGCAAGAAGAAGGCTGGCCCAAATCTCCATGGTCTCTTTAGGCTGAAAACAGGTCAGGCCCCTGGCTTCTCTTACATAGAAGCCAGCAAGAGCAAAGGCACCACCTGGGGGGATGATACACTGACGCAGTATTTGGAGAATCCCAAGAAGTACATCCCTGGAGCAAAAGGATCTTCACTGGCATTCAAAAGAAGTCAGAAAGAGCAGAGCTAATGGCTTATCTCAAAAAAGTTCCTGAATGAATAATATCTGGCCACTACCTTATTTATGACAAAACAGAAACATCTCACCTTTTTATATGTGTACCATATTTTAATTGATCTCCTACACCAGAACTCAGATCGTGACTGGCTGACAGGATATTTTTGTTGAACAGTCCTGATTTAAGCAAGACTGGCTTGTGGTTAAGCAAAAAATTTTGATAGTAATTTCGGTTCAGTATATGTGATCACTATTTGTCCTTCCAAAATATGTAATTGGTAATTCATTAGCAATGCTTATCCTTCTTTATTTTTTTAGAGAATTTTGCTATAGGAGCATGCACTCTCCAGAGGGACAGAAAGTGAGAAATCACATCCCGGGGGGATGGCCATGCTGCAATCCCTTCTTCACCATTCTCCTCTCGGGATCTTGGGCACACATGCACAGGTGCCTGGCACGCGTGCACACACACACACACACACACACACACCCCTGGCTTGAGTTTTAAGGTCTGGGACTTGAACTACAGTCAAGTATGTGGGAATCCAGCAACATAACCATTATGCCATCTGCTGGTCCGGATAATGCTCATCTTTCTACAAAGGCGTTGAATGCCATCTCAATACCTACTGGAGACTGGTTCTTTTTTTAGGCTTATATGTAATTGGTTATTTGAATATATAAATGCCGGAGAAATCCCTTCACTTCTCAAAACCAAGCAGAGTCACCTGTGTTTTGTGTTTATTAACCCATTAAAAGCAAGGGCTGAAGATAAGATAGTGATGTCTACTTTATATTTTTGGTCATAACTAAGTCAATCTAATTATAATTCCCTGTATCCCAAACACTGCCTTTTACTTACTGAAAGACATTCTAGCGTGGTTTGTTTATACTGTCAGATAAAGAATATGTAACACTTTATATATTTTATAAATGATTTGTAAGGTCAGATGTTTCTGAAAGTCAATGGCAGGACTTAGTGGCAAGTTAAATTTTACCTTTCAATTCTTTATTTCAGATTAAGTTTTATTTCAGGATTATTTTTAGACAACTGTTCAAAACCACATAGAAACTGTAGAACATGGGAACCAGCAGTTAGCGTAATGGCTATGTCACTGGACTCCCATGTAGTTGACCACAGTTTGCGTCCCGGACCCGGTGGCTTAAAACTCACCCCAGGCGCGTGTGCGTGCGTGCCCAAGATCCCTAGAGGAGAATGGAGGAGAAGGAATTGTGGCATGACCATCCCCTCTGGGGGGTGATTTCTCGCTTTCTGTCTCTATGTCTCTCTCTGTCTGTCTGCCGAGTGCACGCACCCTATAGCAAAAAAAACCTCTCCA
>NW_006201378.1:2230762-2231642 GCF_000334495.1 Tupaia belangeri chinensis
CTTTAGGGCGCATGCACTTGCCAGAAAGACAGAGAGAGACAGAGAGACAGAAAGCAAGAAATCCCCCCCCCCCCAGGAGGATGGCCATGCCGCAATCCCTTCTCCTTCATTCTCCTCTCAGGGTTTTGGACACGAACGCGCACACACGCGTGCACACACACACACACACACACACACACCCCTGGCTTGAGTTTTAAGGTCTGGGACTTGAACTACAGTCAAGTATGTGGGAATCCAGCAACATAACCATTATGCCATCTGCTGGTCCGGATAATGCTCATCTTTCTACAAAGGCGTTGAATGCCATCTCAATACCTACTGGAGACTGGTTCTTTTTTTAGGCTTATATGTAATTGGTTATTTGAATATATAAATGCCGGAGAAATCCCTTCACTTCTCAAAACCAAGCAGAGTCACCTGTGTTTTGTGTTTATTAACCCATTAAAAGCAAGGGCTGAAGATAAGATAGTGATGTCTACTTTATATTTTTGGTCATAACTAAGTCAATCTAATTATAATTCCCTGTATCCCAAACACTGCCTTTTACTTACTGAAAGACATTCTAGCGTGGTTTGTTTATACTGTCAGATAAAGAATATGTAACACTTTATATATTTTATAAATGATTCTGAAAGTCAATGGCAGGACTTAGTGGCAAGTTAAATTTTACCTTTCAATTCTTTATTTCAGATTAAGTTTTATTTCAGGATTATTTTTAGACAACTGTTCAAAACCACATAGAAACTGTAGAACATGGGAACCAGCAGTTAGCGTAATGGCTATGTCACTGGACTCCCATGTAGTTGACCACAGTTTGCGTCCCGGACCCGGTGGCTTAAAACTCACCCCAGGCGCGTGTGCGTGCGTGCCCAAGATCCCT
>NW_006201378.1:2231763-2268132 GCF_000334495.1 Tupaia belangeri chinensis
AAAACCCACCCAAAAAAAAAAAAAAAAAAAGAAAAGAAACTGTAGAACTTTTGTATATGTGTGATTGGTAATGGTGCTTTTGCCAATTTATTAGAAGGATTATGGAAGAAGAGATATACCATCAGCATAGGTTTGTAAATTATGTCATCATAAGACTTAAGATATTTAAAAACCAAGTGACAGATCTCTCTCTCACACACACACAAGCTCTTTTATCATCCCCAAATCTCAGACCAACCTGGTCTGCTCTGAAGACCAGGTTACTACCTTGTTATACAAAAGACTGAAATTTAGACAGTAAGTAAATCTCAAGCTACTGTTTAGTATACAAAAAACAATTTTTCTCTATTTTAAAATTTTTGTAGAAACAGGGACTCTACAAATTTTTCGTTTTCAGGTGTAGGTTGGAACACACCACAGCATCAAACTGGATTAATTTCTTTGCTCTTTAATTTGGAAGGAGCCATTTCTAATTTATCAGAAACTCTTTTCTACCCATGATAATTGATAAAATTCTTTACTTTTGATTTTCTTATCAGGTCAGATATTCTAGTTTAAACATTCATACTCCTTTCCTGGACTGCACCTTCAAGTCAGGGACCAAGTAGTATTTGACTGGCTTATTGCTGGAGTTTCTGGCACCTAATTCATACTCAGATGTTCAGAGCTAATGGAAGAATACAGGGTAGATGACAGGGAGACAGATGACCCTACAAGCCACAGCTGGTCTGATCTTAGGCATGCAGTGGGAGACCATGGGTACTGGAGTGAGAATTTATTTCACTAAATATTCAGCGACCATCCAGTACTCTTAAGTGTGCATATATGTGCATTTACACCTGTGCATGTTTGCATATGTGCATATTCACACATATGTGCATGATGTATGTGTAAGACTTATCATTAATTAAAATGATTTTTCAGTAGCCAAAGATGGTGACTATAATAGAAATATCTGACATTTGACATTTTATTCTCAGACCACTATGCGCTTTATAGATTATTATGATAGTATTTGAAAACTAAGAAAAGCCTCAACAATTTAATAACTTAATATCCATGGTAAATGGCAGGGAGGAATTAAATTTATATTATCTGAACTCAAACCCATTACGGACACTGAAGCTGCTGGAAGGTCTGGATCCAAATCACAGCTCAGTCATCCACTGGCTAATCGATGTTTGACAAGTCACTTGACCCTTTGAGACTCAATTTCTTTGTCTAAAAATAAGATAATGACCACAACCACACTGTTGTGAAGCTCAAATGCTATATAAATGTCAGCTGTATTCTATGTACCTTCTTTACACACCATCATTAGGGAACTTGCTTTTTCCCTTTGTACTTTGTATTTAAAGTTCGTTTTTAATGTACACTTGGTCTGCCACAGTCAGAGAATAGACAACTGGATGGCCAAAACAAACAAACAAAAAACATAAGAGCTAATACAGTATGTCCTGGCAAGCGAGGGTGAGGCAGACAGATCTCATTATGACCAGAATGTAATTTGAGAAGAGTAGCCGTTCCAGTTAGGCATGAGCATGGGCAAACTCAATTTTGTACCCAATTGGAGCCCTAAGTGGTATGAGCAAGTCACATCACACGAGGACGTAAGACTCAATAATTCAGACACATCCACAGGACTATTTCAAATAAGAGCTGTCTGAGATACGCCAGACTCCATAATCTAGCCACGGTTATCAGTTTCAATCGCTTCAAAATTTTTCTACAGATGTCATTTCAACAAAATAGTCGACAAATCTGCCTTGAGTGAAATTCAGTTAGTGAGTTGTTTCCAGTGATGGGTGTTGATTCCGGCAATTTCCCAGGTGCAAACAACACACTAAGGAATAGTTGTTATAAGCAATATTCCCTAAGCCCCATCCAGATTCTACTCCCTGAGGGCCACATTGCAAGGTTTGGGCCTTGTTTTCAAAAAATAAACAGCTGTTTGAGTCTTCTAATCCAACAAACAGATGGATACCGACTTTGCTTCCATTTTCATGATACCCCAAATCCAAAGCCAACTGCAAGTCTTGCCAACACTGCCTCTGGCCACAGCTTAGACAATCATATCTGGAAGCACCTCGTTACCTATTTTAGAACGCGGTGTATATTGGCAGGTGTGCTTCAGTCTTTGGACTGAGGATGGTCCTTTGTTAGTGGACAGGGGATGCATTTACTTAGGGAGGAGCTTCCTCCAGGAATTTCTCTTTTTCTCTTTCCTTGAGGTTGCACAGGCTCGGTGGACAAAGGGATCAGTGCTGCAGGTGGAACATGAGGTGTGGGACACTTGTGGGACATCAGGTGGGTAGAGTGACCCATATGCTGGGAGCACCAAGGGGTACAGGCTCTTCTGTAATTCCCTTCTCCATCACATGCGTTCTAAACTCTTGCAGGGTTCATCACACTTCCTTCTGTCCTCACCTAAGTCTAACCAATCCAAATATACTCCTTCTTAGTCTTTTCAACTCCTCCTATGCCTTCCTGCACATGGCTACCAGAATTTCCTTTCTGACATGGCCTCCTCTGAAAAACAATCAGGCATGACCTCCACGACGCCATCACCTCCTACCTGCAGAAGGCACTGGCAGGTAGTGTGTCTGCCCTCATATGGTGACTGCCTTCTGCCTGTCCCCAGGAAGCCCCAGCTCATGCCTTTCATTACCCAGAGCAGCCCTGAGGACTGTGTATGACCACAAAGGTGGTGCTTTCATAAGGACTGCTGGTGGCTCCTGTCATCATGTGGAATTGCTTTCTCTTTTCCAGCTTTCTCAGTTTTTCAAAAGAAGCCAGATAGCTGGGTGATGTGGGAACATCTTTTTTTTAGTTTTTGTTCACTCAGGTGGCTTAGAGAATATCACATAGGCCACACCAAATGCATCAGAGGCCAGTCATGGAACCACCAATCTGTAAGCTCTGCTAGAGACAGCTCTCAAGAAAGGTTGACTATGAACCCTTTTCCCAGCAGGTTGATGGTTCAGACGCCCCAACTCTCACTCTTTGGAACACAGACTGGAAGCCAATTTCTATGCCCAGGGATGGCCCTTAAATACTCTCATATCTTCTCTACTTCACGTCTATGGTCATGTCCTGCCAAATGACTCTCTCGTACAGTCCTGGGACTTGTGATGCCAGAGGCATCTTTTAGGAGCTCCCTAAAATGTTAGGCCCTCAATAAATCTCTTCATAGGGTCACATTAAGGGTATGCAAATGAAGCAATCCTATTTGTAACTCCACCAAAACACCTCACTACATCTTGTCAGTACGAGTACTTTATTACATGCCTGTTAGTGCCTCTGGACACCAGACCCCTCAAGCAGAGAGTGGGTATCTTACCCACCAGCACCATCTTCCATAAATGAACTCAGCCTGAGGGCTGACCTGTCTCCACAGGTCTGACATGCTGGTCCTTAGTACTGGTATGTCCCATGCAGTGAGTAGGCCTGCCTGCCTCTCCATCGTCTCCTCTCTCCCACGCAATTGTTGGGATGTTCACATTTGCAAGAACCATATTTCTCCTCAGCTCCCTTGCATTTCTTGAGATGCTTTTAGTTCTCTGGTGAGTCTTCTGCTCTTGGGTAACCCCTGTTGCCCTTCAGCAATGGGTTTAGCCAAGGCACATTTAGCTAACCTTCTCAACCCCCTGTTTGTCCCATCAATGTCACTCTTACCCTATGGTAATTTTTTTTTCCTGTGGACTTCGGTGGGAAAATATGATACTCAAAGTGAAATGTGAATCAGTGCAGCTCCTCAACCACACCAGCCACTGTTCAAGTCCTAGGGGCCACACTAGATGATGCAGACAAAAAGGATCTGCTGTCACCTGAGATGCTTCTACAAGATGGCAACCCTGGGCTGCTGAGCCCTGAAGGACAGAGCAGAGCCTCTGATTTTTTTTTCTGTCTTCCTATCCCGGTCCAGCACAGAGCCTGGCACCCAGTATATGTCCTTGATTCCTGCTTGCATGAAATAGGAATGAAAACCCTCATTGTCTGTTAATGCATGGCGGTGAGGTGAGGAAACTGGCCTTGGACAGCTCAGAACACCTAGTGTTGATCCTCCCTGGCCGCCAACAGCTGTACAGGGCTTGGGCTCACCTTCTCCAGGCGTGGAATGAAGATTAGACTTAAAAAATAAAATGCCACGGGGCATGTGTGCTCACTAGAGAGAGGCAGAGAAGGAGAGAGGGAAAGTGAGAAAGCTCCCCCCAGGAGGTTGATGATACTGGAATCCTTTCTCTTCCACTCAGAAGTTTTGGCATACTTGTGCATGCATGCGTGCACGCGCGCGCACACACACACACACACACACACACACACACACACACACACACAGTGTGTTTTTCAAGCTGCCAGATCTGGGCCTCGAACCTTGTGGTTGGCCATGTGGGATCCAGTTGCCTTAACCACTATGCCACTGGCTGGCCTAGAAGATTGGATTTTTAAGGCCGCTCCTTTTACAATGTGATGAATCTACTGAATCATGCTGGTTTTTACTATTGCAGCATTGAACAAAGCCTTCCTCCGTTCCTGAGGCATGCTGGGACTGGTAGCTACTGTCAGCCTCTCCCTGGGTGGGTGAAGGGCTAAGGCTTTTATTTATTTATTATTTATTTGATGTTTTAAAAGCAAAAAGGACAAAACCTATCCACTCATCACATTGTAGCTGTATGGGGTTTTACACTCTTCAAAAGCCTTTCAAGATAATAAATGTACATGCTGGATGGCTTATGGCAGGGAAATTTGGCAAGCTCACCTTAACTGCCAGCAAGTAGGCTAGGAAAGGCCGTGTCATGCCCTCCTCCTGGAGTGACCACACATGCATATCCGTGGGTCTCTTTCTTTTATTTTTAATAAAGCAGAAGTTCTCTGGAGGGATTCCCAAACTGCTGCTGCTACACCTGACACTCATGCTCTATGCTCCAGGCAGACACTCCTGGCCGAGTCCTGTCCCCCAGCATTGGCGCAGACCCCTCCTGTAGCCTGCATCATCTCCCAGTACCCACAGACACAGTGTTCATCATGCTTCACCCCTGCTACAACACTGGACGCCTGCTAATGCTCACTCGCTGTGCTGTCCACAATCCAGGCTTTGCCACCACCAGGAATCTGTAACTGCTCCTCCCCAGGCCCCCACGGCCTCTCCCCAAACTCTGACCAGGAAGAGTGGAGGGTCTGGAGAGATTTTTCTGGTTATATTTATAAGAGGATGAAATAATCTTAATGCCATTCGTCTGAAGATCAGTTAGACAAAGTGACAGAAGATGAGCTGTACCAGTTATACTATTTAAATGATCTGTTACATTCACTCATTCCTTCCTTCATTCAGGAATTTGAACACGTGAATGAGTCATGCTCTGCTAGATGCTGGGCACAGAAGACAAATTAAAGAGTCAATCAGATGATGCAGAGTGAGTGAGAGTGGGGGGCTCTGTGTGTGCCTGAATGCTTGTGCAGGCATGGCTGAGTAGGTGTCTTTTTGTGTGAACATGTATCCATATATATGTGTATCTCTATGCACATGTGTGTTTGTGTGCCTACACATTTGTGCATGTGTGCCTATAGGTTCATGTGTTTTGATGTGTATGCACATGTGTGTGCACATGTGTTTGTGTGCACACATACATACATACATGTGTGAATGCATGTACATGGATATGCATGCATGCTCTCTGTTTTGTCTTCTTATGAGAAGCATGAGAGACTCAGTTTCTCCCTGTCCTCCTCAGGAAGTCTCTGTGGTGGTCACTTTTGCCCAGATACCTCAACCACTCAGACTCAAGTATTAAGGTATGTTTGCTCATCATTCACAAAACAATAACGATAATACGTTTCTACCATGTCTAATGCTTCCAGGGTCTCATCTACTCATCATTTTCTCTTTCATTACCTTCATTCATCACATTCCAGACCACATTTGCATTTCTACAGACCAGGTTCCCTGTAGGCATCCTGACTATGTCAGTCCTCAAGTGGATTTGCCCTCCTTGCTTTATCTATACTGCAATTCCGCTGCTTCTCTTCGTTAGATGATTTCTGAGCTGTAGCCCTCTAAGCACTAAATTACATATCTTGGGTCTGGCCTTCTCTTCCTACCCCAGTGGGTAATCCAGTACCATGGAAGATTTAGGAGCACAGGCCTCCGGGGAGATCTCTCAATACAAATCTCTGTTCCGATGCTCTCGCGGGGCCACCTCAGTCTTCGCATGTCATCTTCCCCGCCTTTACAGCGGATGACGAGAACACTAGCTGTCACTTAACTGTGGAGAAGACAAATTAAATCAGCTCATATGAATGAATGCTATGAACAGTGCCCAGAATGAGAGACGTGCCCCATAAATGGCTGATATGAGTTTCACGTACCTGACCCTCATGGCTTACACTGACTTAAACAGCAATGCCATTCTTTTATATGCTTGTACCCGGTGCACATTACTTTTACTGTTTTCCTGACACAGTTGCTACCAATTGGATTTCATAAAACTTTATTGAGTTTTATTAGTAGAAATTAAAATGTGTTCTCAAATTCTATACTAGGTGGAGTCGAACCAGAAAATCTGTGCAGGGCATATAAAAACATCCAGGCTGTTTAGGGTTAACTACTTTGCAGGAGATAGGCAGCCCTCTGGGAAGATGGACACAGAAAATAAAATGAGGGTTGAATTTAAACTCAGGCAGGAAGAGGACATTATGTCCACGGGAGGAACCATCTCTAAGTAATTAGAGTCCCTCTTTTCCGTCACTTCAAATTCATTGCTGTCTAATTAGGTCGAGATATGGCTTCTCCCCGACTCCCTCCACTCTGCTGTGAGATGCCATCTAAGTCCTGCACCAGCCTGCTCTGGAGTGGGAGGTGCTTGGAAGTGTATTTGTTAAAGAGAATCTACGTGTCTCACATAACTTAAGAAAACTACAAATTGTGAGTGAATACGTGTGAGTTGTTTGCACCTTTCTGTTCCACATCTCAATGATGTTTTGTAACTGTAGGGTTCCAAGAAGCTCTTGGATGAATGGCTGGGTGGGGATGAGTGAATGAATGAATAATGGATCTTTCAGTTCTCAAGTCTCTGGAAGAAGACTGGAGAGTTGGATATTGGCCTCTATTTACGTGCTGTGTGACCCTTGGGGACACCAAAGTGAAGGGTGCTCAGGACTTCTCTGAACTATTTCTGCGATGTTATATGTATCTGTATTTATTAAAAAGAATGGGCCAGCCCATGGCCTGGTGGCTATACGAGCTGGCTGTCACATGACTGGCTGCACTATTTGAGTCTTGGACCCTATGGCTTGACAAACATGCTGGGTGCCCGTGTGTGGATGTCCAAAATCTCAAAAGAAGAGGTCGACGAGAAGGAATTGTGGTGTTAACTATGCTTTATGGGTGGGCTTTGTCACTTTCTCTCTCTCTTTCTCCCCAGCAAGTGCACGTGCTCTCTGGCAAATTAAGAAAAAAGTCTCTTTTTGTTTTGAGGAACAGAGTATAATTAGGGAGGTTTTACTGGGGAAGCTCGCAAGTCTTAAAGGACTTATATTGTCATGTCTCACCTCAGTTTTTAGGTTCAGGAATTCCATTTTATCTGTTTCCAGACAGTGTTGTCTTGTGGACACTGGAATGTGCTCCATCGCCAAAGGCAGTGTGCAGACTGTTGGGTACTCCATATGCTGGGGGTGGGGGTGGGGCAAACGACACCTGTGCTAGAGAAGGCATGTGAGCCACCCTCCCACCTCTTGTTGCTTTTGTACTGAGAAATGCAGACATTTATCTCCATGATGTGACGGCCTCAGGCTTGATGCCCTGTGCACCACCCTGTCTCCTTTGCTATGTCCCTGGGTTGCCAATATGTAACACACAGAGAGCACGGAATGGCTGGATGTTCCTGTCTCAGGCACTCATTTTCGAGAATCAGGATTACTGCGAAATCTATTTAGAAACCTGGCTTGTGACTTTTTTTAAAACATGCTAGTAAGAGTCACACAGGCTATCAAATTAATGTTTGAATTGATAAGGGATAAGTAAAAGCTACAAGAGCTGGCAGAAGTCTTTACTTCCCTGGTATAGCAAGTTAGGGGACCCAAGCATTTGCATTGGCTGGGAGTTACAGAATCTCAGCCAGGAGACTTACTTGGCTTGACTGGTTGCTATGTTATTTGATTTTGCTGCTGTTTACATTCATTTTTAATTATAGTTTCTGATTTACATATAATTATTTTATATCTGTGAGGTATAGTATGGCTTTTTTTTTAAGAAAGATTTTTGCTATAAAGCGCATGTACTAGACAGAGAGACAAAAAGTAAGAAATCACCCCAGGGGGGGATGGCCACTCCACAATCCCTTCTTCTCCATTCTTCTCTTGGGATTTTGGACACACACACACACACACATGTACCCAGCATGAGTTTCAAGCCTCTGGGTCTGGGACTTGAACCTCAGCCAGCCATATGGGAGCCCAGTGATGTAACCATTCCACCACCTGCTGGTCATCAGTATAGCTTTTCAAGCATATATACAGTGTGCAATAATCAAATAAAGGATACAAGCACATTCACCATCCCCAACATTCAATACCGTACTAGGTTGTGTATACCCAGGAATCACTACACTTGTTTTTTTTGGAAATAGATATTACTTTTTCATCAACTTGCATTACTCTACCGTGATACAATAGTACCCACGCCTATTCCATCTTTTAACATGCGCTCTTGTGAACACTGTCCCTTGTTTTTAATGAATAGGGGTTGCATTGTCAAGTTGCCGAAGTTGTGTGTGAGTCTTGTATACATCTAGAGAGTCATTTTTGGCTGTAGGTCTCTGATGCTGGACTGTGAATCAGGATGCATCAAGGGAGGAGGTGGTACCATCCTGCACCCACAACTCAAGCACTTGTGCTATGCCTGTGGTAATTTATCCACAATCTGCATGAACAGTGATATTTCACTGGTGATAATTTTGCTTCTAAATTTTGTAAAATAAACAACTTTGATCATGCTGTCAAGATAAGTAAAATGAAATTCATGGGTTATTTTTAAGTTTATAAGGGCACTATTTTATTTGAAATTTGTATGTAGAAGTTCATGTCCTTCCCTTATAATGTAACCAAGTTTGCTAACCGTGGGTTTTCTTTGGCATAAGAAACTGAATTCTAATCCAGTTGTCTGTACCAGTGCTTCTCCTACTGGAATGTGGAACATGTGGGGTTAAGGTTCTCTGAGACCTTTGCCTCATATCTTTAGCTGGTTACTTAAGTCTGTGCGGCACTGGTCTAAGGCTTCTAAGATTGCTAGTTAAATACATAATGCTAACTACGGCTAGTATTCATTAAATATCAAATTTAAGATTTGGTCGAGTTGTAGTTTACATAAAATATGTATGCTTTTTGTCATACTTTGATAAAACTTGAAGTAATCACATTTCTCTTTTCAATTCCTAAATAGGTTTTGGGGTTTATCTTTACTCTCAAGGCATACTGATTTTTATAGAACACAGAACCCTCATTCCCATGGAAGGCTGTTATCCACTATGGAAAGTTATTCTTCAGCTCCATATTGCAGTGAAAAGAGGAATGCTAGTATGATCAAAAAGGTTTAAACTGAATTAACTAATGGCCTAGAGAGGACAAATACTGACTGTGAAGACGAAACACGGTGGCAGATTTCTACAGAGAGACTTCATTCATCAGCTCAGAGAGGCGTGCCAAATCGATTAAGCAAGTAAACATATGCCTATATGCACGCTAGTTCTATGTTTATTCCACATAAGATTCTTATTAATTACATAACACCTAACTTAATTTTATGTGTCAACACAACATTTGCCTTTTGCTTATGAATTAGACGTACTGAACCCAGATATATAAGGAAGTCCTCAAAAAGCTCATAGAAAATGCATATTAATCTACACATGCATTTCACATTGTTTTTGCATCAAAATAAACTTGCACTCCTATTCCATTTTTATGTAAATTTTTTGAAGTCTTTTTGTATGATATGTTGGTATCCTTGGGGGTAGTAGCATCCCACCAGCGCTGAGATATCCCACCAGGTTTGGCTTCGTTCAGACCAGACGGACCAATAATTCATTAGTGATCTTGAGATAATCACTCAATCTCTCGGAGTTCCAGTTCTCTCACTGGTAGAATGAAAATGATCATCCTATTCTCTTACAGGTTTGCTGAAGGATTGGGTTAGTTGGCCCGAGGTGCCCAGAAGATGACAGGGAACATAAGCAGAGGTCCTTAATGGCCATCATTTCTTCCTGTCCCTCCTTCATTTATTTGGTCCTTGGTCTCATCTGCCAACTGGCATCTTCTCAAACTTGACACCGCTTTCATGGAGTGGCACAATCACTGAGAATTGGTAAAATTTCTTAAAAACCTCAGATAAAGGAGCAGTGTATCTGCTCCTTTTCATTTTTCACAAACTAGAAAGTTCCTCCGGAAGCCTAACATTTGGTGGGATAATCCTGGCTTCATCCCCTGACAGCTGACCTTTCATTTATTATGAGCCTGGAAGCCATACTTCCTGACCACAGCTAACATCCAAATAAATCAGCAAGCGTCCCATTGTTCTCCAGAGAATGCCAGCCCTTTTCTGCTTAATTCTCCGTCTATATGACGAATACCTTCCACACACGAATTTGGATTCATATTTGAACGTCTGATTGCACACAAACCCATGCAGGATTTATGTGCAGTTTAAGAGGCAAACCCTTACTTACAAAAAATCATCAGGATGTAAAAATAATCTAAGAAGTCTGTTTGCAGTTATTGCAATTTGCAAATAAATCAGTCATCATGGAAATCATGTTCTGGAATGACACTAAATGAAGCTAGATGTCTGTTGGGAGTTTTATGCTCATCTTCTCTCAGTGGCCGTGTTCTCCATAGTTGCATCTCAGCAACCCCAGAGATGTATTTTCATACCCGATCTAGTGATGCCAGGTTAAATAGTCACAGCGAAACAGCAATGATGATGGCATTGATAATACAGATAAAGGCTGCTATTTATCAAATGCTTATTGTGAGCCACAACTTGCTATGAGGTCTTATAGTATCAGATTTAATCATTCTCATAGCTGTAGGGTGTGTACACTTGCCAGAGAGACAGAAGGAAGGAAAGTTAAAAATTACTCTACAGGGTATGGCCATGCCACAATCTCTTCTACTCCACTGTCCTCTTGGGATTTGGGGCAAGCATACACACATATGCACTCAGTGCGATTCTTAAGCCACCAAGTCTGAGACTCAAACTGTGAAGCCATGTAGGATCCAACACTTTAACTTCCATACCACTTACTGGCCTGACTTTTTTTTTTTTTTTTTTTTTTCTTTTTTTTTTTTTTTTTTTTTTTTTTTTTTTAATGGAGCAAAGAATTAAAAGAACAGGAAAGTTCTGTGAATAGCCACATCACAATGAGGCTCAGGTCTGCCTTGGTATCCATGACACACGCAGCTGCCCATTCTCAATTACTGAGATAGTATAAGCGATTTTTTATCATCCTAACACCTGATTTCTACAAGGCATTGCTCAGTCACTGGCTTTCAAATATTTTGAATATACGCCACTTTGAGAAATATATATTATGTGACAACCTAACACACACACACACACACACACACACGGGCTAAAAAATTGTTTCATTAAATACTTGCCCTTATTATGTGTAATGTACTTTGATGTTTCCTGTTCTATTTTCCATTTTAAAATTATGGGTAGCGACTCAATAACTTGAATTCATGGTCCATTAATGAGTTGAACTCACGGTTGAAAAATCAGTGTTCTATGACCTGTAAATATAAAATACTATAAAAATGGAATTAAGTGAAAAATCACTGGATTAAGAAAATTACTGAATTAGGAAAAAGTCAATGAAGTAAGCTGTACTTCCTATTATTAAATAAAATGTCTATAACATTATTTCTCTTTCTCCCTAATTTATTTCTACCCAAGATCACTTTACTGAGTGCAGAAGACATGTACTTATTTTAGAAGTTGCGAGTCTCAGTCAGTAAAACTGCCATTTGAGAAGTGTCAGCTTTGAAATGTGAAGTAAAGGCTTTAATGTGTCATTATTTAAATCTGTGTGAGCGTGTGTACACAAATGTACACATTTAAGTTGCTATCTTGCTTCATATAAAACGAATGCATTTTCTGTAACCATGGACTTCATACATAGGAAAGGGACATCAATTCATTTCAGCACTCGCAAATCCGTACGAGGTATCTTGGACCCATTTCTTACACCTGGTGAGCAGGAAAGCACGTTATTGAGAACACAAAAGCATGTGTGTATAGGTGACAATGAGAGGCTGGACTCCTCACATGCAGTCCCTCACTCTGTCGAGTTGTGTCCCAGCAGCAAGAGGTCGTCCAGGGAATTTGGGGGTTGGGCTCACACCTTCTTACTCATCTCTGGTCATCTTCTCCTTCCTCGGTACATGGCTTCCTCTATACCTCAAGTCCACCTTTAGCTCAGTTCTCAAAAAAGTCCCAAAGTTCCAGGTTATTTTGCCATTAGAGCCTTGTTTAAATGCTTCCTCTATTTAAGAGGAGTTCTTCTAGCTACTTTTTGGTTAGTACTTTTATTTAAAAAAAAAAATTCAATGATTTTTTTTTAAATCAAGGTTAAGATATAATACTGTGAGCTAATTCTAATCTTTTATTGTTTTCTATAATTTTTTATGAAAAATTTCATTGTATCTCTAGAAGCCATCATTAGTAAACAGAAAATATTAGTAAAAAAATTAAAATAAAATTTACTACTGTCTTGTGAGTGTCTATAAAACAGCTAGCTGCATAATGGAGTTTATTTGGAAGCTACAGATCCATTTAGGCAATATTGACATCTTAATTGTGTTGAGTCCTCTAAACCTTAAATGTAGAATATTTCTCCTTTTATTTGGGTCTTCTCTCCCTCTCACTTTAATTTTTTTGTTTGAATTGCTTTCATGAGTGAAAAAGAAAGGAAGAAAGAGAAAACACTGCCCCTTGCAACAGGGTCTTGATGCCACGATCCACCCCTGGGCTTCCACTGGCCCTGGATAATTGGCAAGTGTTTTAAAAAAACCTTCTAATTTGGTTCATATCTGAGGCAGAGACTGTATCTTTGATTCTCAAGCAAGGGTAGTTTTGCCTCTGAGGGGGCATTGGGTGGTTTTTGGAGACATATTTGATTATCACAACTGAGAGGATGAGATGCTTCTGATGTCTACATGTAGAGGCCCGAGATAGTGCTCAGCACAGAGCAACCTCCACAACTCAGTCTTCCTGCACGCCGAGCTGAGGTTAGAAACGTGGATTCTCAGCTCAAAGCACTGAATGCAGCTGCGAGCTTCCCCTTGAAACATCCTTGTCCCATATTCTTCTCAGTTCTTATTTTTCCTTGAAGGTCTAACTTTAACTCAAATGTCACAGTTCTGTGGAACCCTCTGCATTCTGCTAATTAAATGTATTAATGCCTTCTGTTCAATGCACAAAATACCTAGCTTCTGCCCTGCTGGAGGACTTTATTTCTGTGTCTTCTGAAAAGGTTCTATTGAAAGTTATGTAAGGAGTGTGTTTTTCTCTCTTAATTTGCAAGGGCCCTGAAGGCTGGAAACAGCATCTTACTGGTGTTCATGAAGAATCATATGAATCATGCATCTTGGCTCGCCTCTTGTATGTCCGGTAGGGCAAAATGAGAACACCAGCCACCCAGCCCCATAGTTAAACACGTGTGATCTCTTGCAGCAAAGATTCCAGAAGGATCCACAACTTCACATGGCATTTAATCAGCCCTTACCTTCCAGAGGGGATACTGCAGTGGGCCAGTGGTTGGTTCCATGGTGAACGCACATTTCTTTCAGAATTCATTCTTAAATGTCCCAAGTTCGACCACTGAAATGATGTGTGCACCATGAGCTACTGTTGGGATTTCTGAGCAAGGCTCAAAGAGCAACACACTCGTGAAGCCCCTCTCCATATAGCCTGCTCCAGTCACAAGGCACAGCTCCAGCCAAGTCACCCAAAAGGTGACCCCTCCCAGAGGTGCTCTCACTGTCAGCATCCAGAACTGGCCTTGTTGCATCCCTTCACTTCTTACATCCTAAATCCTCCTTACCCTCTCAACGGAAGCCTATGCTGCCTCCTTCAACAATTTTCCTGGTTCCTTAGTCTGCATTAACTTAATTTATGGCTGCCTGTTTTTAAAGAGGTTTTTGCCTTAGGACCCATGTGCTTACTGGAGAGAGAGGGAGACAGAGACTGAGACAGTGACAAGGAAAATGAAAAGTCACCCCACTCCAGGGGCAGATGACCATGCAACAATCCCCTTTTCTCCATTCTCCTCTTAATATCTTAGGCATGCACACATATGTGCCTGGTGTGAGTTTCAAGCCACCAGGCCCAGGATTCGAACCATGATTGGCCATGTGGGAGTCCAGCAATGTAACTGCTTTGCCATCTGCTGTCCCCTCTGGCTGAATTTTAAAAATGTACTATCAGTGCCTCCCTGACTGTACTAAACAACAAGAAATATATAGCAGTTATCCTTTTTTTTTTTTTTTTTTTTTTTTTTTCCTTTTTTTCCCTAATTCCTCCACTATGTTAAGCTTGCTGAGTCTGGGAGTTTGCAGGTCATTCATACTGGTGAATCCCACAGAGGAGAAAGCATTTGATTATGGTTTGAATAGATAAAGGCATGCATGCATGGAGGCATGAATGAATCAATAAAGATTTACTGGGCAATGGAGGGAAGCAACCCAGGGAAAAGACAGTATAATTCATTTGGCAGTGACCAGATTTGAAAACAGTGAAAGTTAAAAATTGATAACTTAAACAAAATTTTAGAAAATGCATTCCAGAAATTTAGGTTTTAGGAAAACTTTGATACCCTCATTTTCACCAATATTAAATATGCTTCACTTTAAAACTGATTTTAATTTGTCTGTACAGTAATATAATTTTAAAGTGGAATTGTTAAAGTAAAATACTTCACATAGAATATACCCTTGATTAACGGACTTTTAACCTTCACTCTATGTTGGCTCTTGCTGCCTTTGTAATGAGGAAGGGTTTGATGTCACAGGTCAGGAAGAAACGTTCCCTGAATTTCCATTTGGGCCATTCAGGGATTAGAGCACTACATGTCCTGAGGCAAATTTGAGGTGAAGGAAGAACAGGACTAGGACACTGGGATGAAGTGGAGTAGGAAGACTCAGGATAGCTGAGGATGCAAATAAATGAATACATTGGAGACAGGAGGACACACTATCACTCTATTGCTGGACAGAAATCTAGCACAGCGGTGCTTCCACTGTTTCTAGAAATTTAACTTGAGAAAATAAGTATGGATGTGCTGAAAGTAACAAAGGAGAACATATACAAAAATAAATGTTGGAAAGGGAAGTTCATGTTAATAAGATATGTGTCATAATTACCAGGGGCATTCATGCGCTCAGATGCTGTGCAGAAACATATGAAAACATAATCGACATCTCTTATCATAAGGGAAATGCAAATCGAAACCACAATGTGATGCCATATAATCCCAGTTAGGGTGACTAAAATTAAGAAAATAAATAATAATAAGTGCTGGCGAGGCTGTAGTGAAAAGGGGACTCTCCTACATTGTTTTTGGGAATGAAAATTAGTACAACCACTTTGGGGAATGAGATGGAGATTCCTTAGTCACTTACAGTTAGAACCACCATACAACCCAGTAACTCCACATTTGGGTATTTACCCAAAGGATAGGAAAAAACCCTCAATCAGAAAATCCCTTGAACATCCATGTTTACTGCAGGATTATTTACAATTGCTAGGACAGGAAATGAACCCAAATATCTAAAAATAGATGATTGGGTTGAAAAATGTGACGTATATATTCTATGGAATACTGCTTAGCCATAAAAAAATAATGACACTCTGACGTTTGCTACAAAGTGAGCCAATATGGAAGACTTAATGCTAAGTGAAGCAAGTCAGACTATAAAAGACAGACTTTGCATGTACCCACTCAATATATACTGATTATCTGCACTTTATAACAGAAACTGAAAGTTTGGAGGGTATAGCAGCAGGGAGGGCAATGGTAGCTACTGGAGACAGTGATGATAAGGGTAATATGAGGGTGGATAATGGAGGGAGGGAGGGAGGGAGGGGGACAGGGGAAGAAAAATAAAAATTATTATAATTGATAAAATAATGAAAAGCTATTTGCTGCTGATGTGTATAGTAATGTTTTTGTCTTGACTGATACACATGACAATTGTGCTGAAAAAAGAAATGCTATACACTGTAAAGATATATGTGATTAAATGTAATGTAAAAAATAAATTAAAAATACCTATTGACACCAAAAAATAAATAAATAAATAAAAACAATGCCACGTAAGGTCCTATTTTATAAAGTATTTTTACAATATATATGTCTACTCCATAGGAGGCTCTAAGTATTGATAGGTATATTTGAAGTTTTTTTTTTTCTTTTCAAATTAGCTTTTTAAATTAATTGAGGGTTTTTAAATTAGCCAGAGGGCATATGTACTCGTGCGTGCAACAGAGAGAGGGAGAGAGAAAGCGAGAAAGCACCCCATGTGGGGATGGTCACACTACAGTACCTTCTCGTTTACATTTTTGTCAGGATTTTGGGCACACACGGATGTGCCCAGTGGGTTTGCCAAGACTTTGAGTCTGAGATTCAAACTGTGTAATTGGCCATGCGGGATCCAATCACCTCAATAACTAGGCCACCTTCTGGCTCAATATCCAGGTGTTTAACATAGAGTGTCCATTTTCTCAGTGTGGGGCCTCCTATATAATATGTGCTTAATATAGATTAATTATTTAATATGCCAGATTATTTTTCATTTTACTTTGTAATTGACTATTGCAAAATTTGGGTCCATATTATGGCCTTTATAAATGCTAATAAATCATCAACTCTACAATTGATTTAAATACAATATTCAAAAGAGTGAAAAAATGCCATTCTTAGAAATAACATCTTTTGGGGTCAGTAGATGGCATGGTGTTTAAGGTGCTGGACTCTCACATGGCCTACTATGCTTTGAGTTCCAGACCTGATGGCTTGCTTTCTCACTTTCTCTCTGTCTCTCTCTGGTGAATTAAATAATAATAATAATAATAATAATAATAATAATAATAAATAAAATTAAATGAGTAAAAAAATAACATCTTTTATAAAGAGCCAATGTTACAGAAATTACTCATAAAGCAATGTGTCTGAAGGTAGTCCTGAAAATTATTGCTTCTAGGAAAAAAGAGTAGGATTTTCTTTCATTGTACTCATTTGAAAGGTGCTACATTAATCTATTTTATCACTAATTGGATTAAGTTTATAGAAGCTTTCTTTATCTTTCTGTTTTCCACAATCATTTCCTCATCATAAAATTAATTTTCATGCATTATTCTATATTAACCTTAGAAAACACATAAGTTTCTAAAATGTAATGGATAACAGTATAGGCATAAGGTGTGATCATCTTATTTTTAAAAAAGAAGGTTTTGCTAACTTATCTGTAACTAAGGAAAATCTTGGATTTTTCAGTAAATGTCACTCATCTTTCCTTAGAGTTTTCAGCACTTAGTTGGAAAAAAATGTTAAAACATCAATATTCTAAATAAGGCTAGAAGCTAATGTTACTTTATGGCTTTATGCCTTTAAGGTATACTATGCTGCAAAGTGTCTTATAGTATTTTTAAAATGATTATTATCCATAAATCATAATAGCATTACAATAATTACGAAGTTTTTTTTTTTTTTTTTATGGGGGAGAGGTTTTTGCTACAGGGTGTGTGCACACACCAGAAAGACAGAGAGAGACAGAGAGACAGAAAGTGAGAAATCACCCCCCAGGGGGGATGTCCACGCCGCAATCTCTTCTCCTCCATTCTTCTCTCGGGATCTTGGGCACGCACGCACATGCACCAGGCGTGAGTTTAAGCCACCGGGTCTAGGATTCGAACCATGGTCAGCTACATGGGAGTCCAGCGACATAGCCATTACGCTAACTGCTGGTCCCAATTATAAAGTATTTTCAAATTTTAATTTAGCCCAGTAGAATTACAGATCCAGAAATGAAAGACATGGAAAAGACTTAAAAATCATGTAGTTTAACCCCTTCAGTTTAGAAATGAGGAAACTGGAAAGCTTAGCTTAAAAAAAAAGTCTAAAATTAAACTATTTGGGGAAAAAAAGAAGCAAAACATTTAAGGGATACAAAAAATGTAAAATCATCTGTTGTGATAACATGTATGATGCTACCTTTAATTGGATGAATATGTAGTGTATTAATGCTGGGAAAATTAAATTTGCATGCTATAAAAATATACAGTGATTTATTGTATAAAAAATAGCAAAGAATAAAATAATTCCTTATATATAGTAGTCTCAAATCCTCATTCTTTTCCCTTCCTGAAATGTCTAAAATTTGATCGCTTCTTCTCATTCTTAAAACCACCAATCACTACCTCATGGTCAGACAAGAGAGACAACTTTCAAATACTTCCTGTCTCTAAAAAGTATATAGATCTCCCCATAAAAGTACGCACAGCTTTACCATATGAAGCACCAATTCCTCTTCTGGGTAAATACATCCCAAATCATTGAAAGCAGGGACAGAAACACATATTTGCCCTCTCATTTACATAGCAGCATTATTCACAATTGCCAAGTGATAGAAGCTACCCTAGTGTCCATTGATGGACTAAAGTTTGAACCGAATATAATACACTATAAAGATATATGTGATTCAATGTCATATAAACAAGATTACGATAATTCTTTTTTTTCATTTGGCTGAACCGAATGTGGTGTAGCTTTACAATGCAGAATTTTTGGCCTTGAAAATGAAGGAAAATTCCCACATATGCTACTACATGGAATAAGCTTGTGGACATTAGTCTAAGTGAAATAAACCAGACATGAGAGGACCAACACTGTATGATCCCACTGATGCGAGGTCCCTAGAACCATCAAGATCACAAGAGACAAAATGCAGAATAGCCACTGCCATTGGCTTCATTTTGGGAAGAGATCAACGGTGGGGGTGGCCACACAACGGGAATGTACTTACGTCACTTGCCTATACCTTAAGCAAGGATAAAATGGCAATTTCTATGTTATGTATTTTACCACAATAAAAAAATCCTTTCCATCTCTACAATTCAGCCTGCACAACATGTGACATCCTGACTGCTTCACAGCCACGCCTCTTCTTTCAACCCTCACTTCTCGTGATTGTAAAACAAATTTAAACTCCTACTCCAGGACTCTAAGGTAAAAACTTGAGCAAAACCTGCCTTTCCAGAGTAATTCCTCCAATCTCACTTTAGTTTTGGGTCCACTGCTTTGGTCCTCAGGATTGTTCCTATGTACCTGTCCCCAAGCAGAACAATACCCACGTGTTATGAGAGATGGGTGCTTAGTAAACATGGCTGACCTCAACTCTCACCCAATCTACCCAGGGGGGCGAGTATGTCAGACTCAAGTTTAAAACCATGTCTTAAATATCAATAGTTCTCACTTATGTTGACATTGTACCCTCCCTCTCAAAAGACAGGGAAAACTGGCATGACAGCCACAATTGTGATATTAACGTTTTCAGACACAGTACACAACACAGGTAAGCTACTTTCAAAATCTCAGTAAAGCAAACAGCAAATAAGTCATTATATTCATTTGGAAGCCTCCTCAATGAATATTTATACAATAGAAAGTTTTGGCAGAGTAAAATTTTTAAAAATACATAATTATGCTAAGGAGATAGTCATTACTCCTTTCTAATAAGAAGTAAAAATACATTATTTGCATATTTCTAGGTGTAAAAAAGCTTGTTGAGAATATTTAGTTAGACATAAATGTATAACTATATAACTGTGGGTAATATACTATCATCCTTTAAGAATTCTACTTGTTTTCATAATTTTAAATTGAAATAAAAAACTTTTTTACTGTAATTTTCTTTAAAAAAATCAAAGCTTT
Organism: Tupaia belangeri chinensis; assembly: GCF_000334495.1. Classification (NCBI taxonomy): domain Eukaryota; kingdom Metazoa; phylum Chordata; class Mammalia; order Scandentia; family Tupaiidae; genus Tupaia; species Tupaia belangeri. The sequence continues at coordinate 2,251,749 of NW_006201378.1, forward strand.
ATATAAAGTGGAGTCCTTTAATTATCAGTATTATCCTTCAAGCTAATCAAACCAGCCATAGATTAACTGGCTATAGGTCTGAAGTAAATTGATAAAAACTGAAATTTAAATGTAAATTGAACTTATCATGATTCACGATTCAGCCCTGGGTGTTGTAACAACATACAGGCATCACCAAATTGAAGAAAGAAGCTGAGCATCTTTTAGACTAGAGCATAACACCATTGGACCAAGTGCAACTGATAAGGTTTCTTTTCTGTTACAATTTGATGTTGATTTTAGTCAACTCTTGGACGTTGAGTTTACTCAACATTTCACATCTCTTACATTTGCCCTTTTCCATGTCATTGTAACTCCATGTCAATGACAGACGGCCAAATACGATGCCAGCTCAGTGTGTCTGTGGCAGCATAAAAATAAAATTTCCTCATGATTTTAACTAGCACTGGGGAAAATATAATATGACAGCCATTCTGAGCTCCCTTGGAAGAGGGCACTCAATTGTACTCGACATCCAAATCACAGTGTATGCTGGGATTGCCTAGGGAAATCAGCTGCTTACATAAAAAAAAAAAAAAAAAACATAGTTGCATGGAAAAAGCTGCAAACAAAAGAGATTTTGCTTCCTTAGACTGACTTAGAGTAAGTTTTAGTCAAGAAAAAGCAAAGGAAACAGGACTCGTTTCACACTCAGAGACACACATCATTTATGTTCATAACTGCAATAGGTGAGGATCCAGGACAACTCTTCTCACCTATAGCTTCCATAATGTGTATCAACTACTATTTTTGGAAAAAAAAAAAGTGTCACATTCTACTTAGTTCTTATTGGGACATTCTCTTAAGGCAAACATGCTTAACGTGTTTTTAAGAAAGTTTCTCCAGTTACTGAATGTGCCCAGAGCATGTCGGGTTCTGTCTAGCCCCTGCCATAACCAGAGCTGATGTCTGTACTCTACCTATGTCCTCCTCTGCTGGCCCTGGAAAGCTGATGCCCGGCTGGGCCAGGTCTCCACCTTCTTCCTCTGCAAAGACAGAAACAAAGTCATTCTTTAATATGTTGTTGGTGTCCATTACAGTCATCCACGACACATCTTCAAACCTCAGGAACAACCATCATTTTCTGGAAGTCAGCCCTGAGGTCACAGACACTCATATTTCTCCCATCTAGGCACCAACTTGGATAATGCAGCCAAATGATTTGCAACTTCATCTTTGGTTTAACTCTGGATTTATTGGACTTCGCTGAATCAGAACAGACTGCTATAAAGTTCACTACTATTTCCTTGGCTCTTTACAGCTAGTTGAGTCTCATGGGAGACCTACATCTCCTTTGATAAAGACTTGCCTAGTTGTCTAGAAAGCTTTGTACCATTTGATGCCTCAGTATGCAATATTCAAAGCCTGCAGTTATGGTTTCAATGCTTAATATTAGTTCATCTTGGGTCAATTTTGTCCAAAACACTAATTTCATTTCCTTGTGTTTAGAGGCCATTTCAGGTCACTAGCATTGATTTTCAATTGTTCACCCTGTGCATAACACAAAAGCAGACAGTACTTTGTTGTAATGACATCACCAGTGGCTGTAAAAGGTCTCAGGGTCACTTTGTACTGTCCTTCCTCCACACATGGGGCAACAGAGGCCACGGAGATGAACAGACTTGCATTTTTAATCCAACTAGCCCCTGGGGAACTGGACTTAGAGAACTGTCCAATGGCCCAAGGTCCTGGTCTTTGCCCAGCAAACCAGGTAATATATTGTTCATACTCCCTGGGTTTCCACCTGAACTGCAGGAAAGATGCAGCACCCCACACTAATCTGCAAGGAGAGGTGTAGGAAGCTAATCTGAAGACGGAGACAGGGAGGTTCAAATAAAGGGCCTTTGGGCAACACATTACATATATACATATATTTGTAAATAGATTTATATAAATACGTGTCAAAATGATGACATACACATGTGTAAATACATGCACATATATATCCTCATTTGGCACATATCCATTCATAAATATAATTATAAATATAATTGCATATCTAGCCTCTGAACATGTATTTATGTATTTATGCAGGTTTTCAATATTCATGGATAGGCTTTCAGGCAACGTCCTCCATTTCACATCCTTCTAGTATTAGGTACAGTTAACTATGGTATAGTCTGCAATGGGATTCATTTTAGTACAGTACGATTGAATCTACTTACACTGCTTCTACCATCTTCAGTTCAGCAAATCTGCATATGCCATTTCGGTAAGTTGACAGAAAGTTATGAAAGGAAGATGGCAATGGAAGATGCCAAGGAAAATGCTATAGACTCTCAAGTAAATATGTAGTAGAATTTTACTTGCTGAGATCTCCCAGTCACCACTTTTTAAAATGTGTGTGTGTGTGTGTGTGTGTGTGTGTGTGTGTGTGTGTATGAGAGGTGTCTATCCAAATCGGGTTAAGTAATTGATAAGAAAGTTTATTCAAGTTATTTAACATAAGTCAATAATGCCCCATTTTTTTTCATGATTAACAATTTTGTGCATATTTTAAGTTGTTTCTTGCTAACTAACTACCAAGTACAAAGCTAGTCAGTCAAATGACCACATTAAGCATAATATGAAAGCAAAGAACAGTATATTTTCATTTGTTTAGAAATACAATAGGCAGTTATAACTAAATGCAGTTTCCATGGAGACTACAGTCACATAGTATTTATTATTCACTTGAAAACACGTCATACATTTGTTGGGTTAAAATGGAATTAAGGGGATAAACCAGAATAAGAAATTCTCATTCTCAGATCTCACTTATTCCCTTTAGTTCAACACACATACACATAGAAAAAAATAAGTACAAGCTTTAAAAGAATGAATTGGAATGAAGAATTAACACTACATTATTGAAATGACAAGTGTGAGTGCTCAGCTAACAATAATGCCAAGAACACAAACAGACAGAATGCACACACTAAACTTAACAAAGCTTCATACTTCACACAGAGCTTAAGCTTAGTACAATAAACCTTTAGCCTTATAAGAGAAACACACCTAATCATTTTGAAAACAACACCTCAAAGATGATGAGCAGGCATGTTTAAAGATCCGCCCTTAATTTTATAGGTAGAGATGGTAAGCTGCATAATTCACTTTTGCTTCTGTGGTTGATCAGATTAAGATAACCTGAGGCTCAGAAGCTGTATCAAATATAATCTAGATTGAGAGTAAATGCATTGGAGGCTCCTGTTTTTGGTGCTACTTCTTAGCTGAGAAAACTTAAATTCAATGTATTTATTGGTATAATGACTGGTTCAAATCCTTCCTTACCCAAAAGGCTTTGTCTTTTCAGCCTAAATTTCGTATTTTCACCAAATATCTACCACAGTCTTGAATAGTTGTTCAGGCAAATATCCTTTTGAAACTCGCAGGTATAAGTAAGACTAGTTTTCCTTACTTTCTCAGTACCTGAGTGCTAATAATGAGTGCTAATAAATACTTAAGGAATAAGCTGAATGAATGTAACTTGAAGCATACACAAGACTCTCAAATTACTATCTCAACGATGACTAACAGGGGTATGGTCTTGCTGCCATTCCCTTTCCTCCATTCCTTCTTCCTGTCAAGATTTTGAGCATGCATGTAAACATCCTGGACTGAAACCAGGATTAAAATCACAGGTGGTCATGTGGACCTGGCTCCTTTAACTGTCAGGCTATCAGCTGTCTCTCCAGGCCCACTTTTATCAACAGGAACTTTTTTTTTTTTTTTTTTTAGTAGAATGGTAACTTTGTAAGCCTTTTTTTCCCTTAAAGAATTATTTATTTAATTTATTATTAATATTATTCAATTTAATCAGAGAAAACCATAGAGAGAGAAAGAAGGAGAGTGAGAAAGTAAGCCATCAGGTCTGGGACTTGAACTGTGGTCAGCTATGTGGGAGTCTAGTGCCTTAACCACCACACCACCTGCTGACCCCTGTAAGCCTCCTTTACCTAGACTGTTTATTTTTACTGTCCAAACTGAATACATTACAACCAGGAGAGACTGGCAATTTGCACAGATTACATGTGTGAGATTAATCAATGCTGTAAAATTAATAGTGCCTACATCAGACATCATGCTCAAATTTCCATCACATTTTTCTTAGCAAAAATAGAAATGTTCCTTAGACTGAAACATTTTGGAAATCATTCACTTACACATTTGAATGCATCTAATGAGTTTTAGTCTTCACTAGAGAAACACAATCTCTTACCATTATGACTCTTGCTGGGATTTTCCTTACTTCAGACTGCTCGCTTACAATATTTTCCAGCTGAATTCACTTTATGAATTATTTTTTTCTAATCTATTGGAACTTAATGATAGCAATGCTCCCTAACATATGACCCAGAAACCCTTAAACCATTTCTGGGTGAATTTTAATGAGACCTTTTTGAAGTTCTGTGCCAAGGTGATTCTTCTTAGAGTCAACACCTAATTCTATATGTGCAAAGTGCTTCCCACAGAAACAGTCGCTGTTAACGACATATGGATAAGGTGTACCAAGGGCAGATGAGTACAGTGGAAAGAGTGCAATCTGCCACTAATGAAACATAATGTAGGGCACACTTTCTAATGTCTGTAGTCACCTGTAACCGTCAGACCCTACTTCCCTGAACCCTAGAGGTTGATGAAAATTTGAGGTAATGTGTGACAACATATAATAAAATCAAGGCATTATTATCACTCCATAGGAATGTACAGTGTTTGCCCTCATTGTGTCAGTGTTATTTTTTTTCTTTTTTGAAGAGGTTTTTGCTGTAGGGCACGTGTGCTTGCCAGAAAGACAGAGAGACAGAAAGTGAGAAATCACTCCCCAGGGGGGATGGCCATGCCGCAATCCCTTCTCCTCCATTGTCCTCTCGGGATCTTGGGCAAGCACACACATGTGCCCGGCATGAGTTTAAGCCACCGGGTCTGGGACTTGAACCATGGTCGACTACATGGGAGTCCAGCAACATAGCCATTATGCTAACTGCTGGTTCCTCTGTCAGTGTTAAAGCTACTTGATTTCTCCTGAAGGAAGTCTGACAACAGTTCCTTACTGAGGGAGAGAGGCAGCACGACACTTCCTCAAAATCAGGGTCGAGCCTGTGGTACAGAGATTATACGCTGTGTGGAGGAGGCTGGATCCCACATGGTGCATTCCCTGAGATCCTGATGGGATGGAGTACTATAGGAAAAAGGATTGTGATACGGCCAGGCCCCATTCTCCCTCTCTCATAGAGTCATGTGCCATCTGGCATAATAAAAGAAGAAGGACAAGGGGGAAGAAGGAGGACAAATATTAATTTAAAAATAATCAGTCCTTATACACACCTGACTGGTCCCAAAACCCACGCTCTTTCCTCTACTGTATTTGTGAGTTTACATGAGTCTTTTTATTGATACCATAGTGTCTGATTTAGAGAGTCTGCATTGATCTTCCTTGGTGAGCTTCACTGGACTAATAATGAAACAAGTTAAAAATCTACCAAATAAAGAGGCAGAAGAGATGAGAGGAATCACTTTGGGCAGGTCGATAAAAGACAGGTCTTACAAACCCCAGGTGAACTAACTTTAAAGAAGAAAGTAGATTTTCTCAGAAGCAACTGGACATTGTAACATGTCCAGTGTTACATCCAGTCTACTATATCAGTAGGAAAATTCTACTGATACAGTAGGCTCATGTTTCTGGCTACTCTGAAGAAGATGGTATGGCATGGCTCCAAGTCACCTTATGTGAATAGTCTTGGGTGTGGCAGTAACATTTTTGTCCCTGTATCAGCACCAAACTCATTAATTGTTCTCAGAGGCTCTCAGAATAGACTTTCAGGATGCTCTGTGGCCACGGGGCCCATCATCTGCTTTGCAGAGGCACATACCCACTATTTAATATTGGAGATGCACTGACTTTGGATAATTAGTGAGTCACAGCATCATCTGTGGACACTAGAGACATTAACATGCCAGGGAGGCAGCTCCGTGGGGACAGAAATGAGAACTATGGCTACAAGAGCAAACAGCTGGGCCTAGAAGATGAAAAGAGGCTGCAATCTGGTGTCCTGAGATGCAAAGACACTTCAATGTGGCTGCAGACCAAAGCCAGGATCCTCTATAAAGAAGTACCCCCGAGTAGCACAGTGCCAATTGCTAACTATTTCATATCATAAAGTGATTTGAACAAGATTTGTTTCATTTTGTTTCTGGACCTGCTAATCATTTATTATTGAATACAACAAGATTTTTACTCAATTAAAAAATCATTCTTCCTCTGAAGTTAATTCTTTATAATTGCTCATTTTGCACTTTAAAATGCTCAGTCATGAGAAACAATGACCAGCAGATGGTACAATGGTTACATTGCTGGACTCCCATGTACCAACCATGGTTTGAGTCCTGAACCTGGCAACTTAAAACTCACACCAGGTACGTGTGCATGTATGCCCAAAATCCCAAGAGGAGAATGGAAGAGAAGGGACTGTGGTGTGGCCATCCCCCGAGGGTGTGATTTTTCTCTGTCTGTCTCTCTCTATCTTTCTGGAGATTGCATGTGCCCTATAACAAAAATATCTCTCTAAAAAAAGAAAATAAAAAGAAATGATGACTCCTATCATTTGATTCAAAGTGGATGACTATAGAAGACTTAAATTTAAGTGAAGTGAGGTGGACTTTGAAAGATACACACTGTATATCCCCACTCAATATATACCCATTGTCTACAGTGTATGGCAGGAATTGAAAGATCCAAAGATATGATAGTAGAGAGGATAAGTATAGATACCAGAGACTATAAGGGAGGGGAGTTAGGTGGTACAGAGTAGGTGATAAAGGGTGGGGAAAAGAGGAAAAGGGAGGAAACATTTAACAAACAAAAAACTGTAAAGTTCTCTATTGAAGATTTGGTGTTACCACACTGAACTCACATGGACAGTTACTGTTGACACATGGGGCCATGTTTTGATTCTTCACTGAGAATAGACTTTCAGTAATTGCCATGGTTTCATTTTTTTTTAATTGCCAGAGGTTGCATTCATTCACCAGAGAGAGAAAGAAAAAGTGAGAGAGTAAGAGAGAGAGAAAGAGTGAGAGTGAGAGAGAGAGAGAGAGAGAGGGAGGGAGAGGGAGGGAAAAAAGAGAGGGAGAGAAAATACCTCCCAATGGGCATTAGTACATCACAACCCATTGTCCCCATTTCTCTATCCTGTTAGGATTCTGGGTGAATGCACATGCACATACATACGTGCTTGGCAGAGCAAGGATTCAAGCTGGTTGGCCACATGGGATTCAGCTTTCTATGCACAGCATTTAACAAGTGCGCTGTGGGGCAGGCTCCCGTTGTGTCATTTCAACCAGCCTGGACTAGTTCTGTGACTCCAGGTGATGGGCTTTTCCAAGTCCATGGTTCTGAAGCAGCACAGAACAGGAACAAAGAGTCTGGTGCAACATGTGACAACATGTCAGTCACATATCTTGAGAGAGTTAATGTTTTCAGCTCCAGTTTCCTCTACCTGAAAGTAGAGACAATGCTTCCCTTCAGGCATATTGAGTACCTGACACAGTCCCTAGTGTGTCATTGGCATCCAGAATGCTGCCCCAGCCCTCTTACTTTCTTAATTCTCCATTGGAGATCATTCACAGGGCTTGACTGGTATTGAAGTTGGGCCCGTTTTCAATCTTGAAAGGTAGGGATTGGCACCAACACCACCAGACAGGTCTGACTAATCTACTTCTTTGTGTAGTTCCTGGCAATGCCTTATTTTGAAGAATCAGTAAGGAAAAATGACAAGCATAGTAATTTATATGCACATTTGCAAATACACATGCCTCCATCACCTCATTTTATTATCCCAACCACCCTGCAGTTATGCTAGAAATTATCATCTCTAGTTCAATGGACATAGAAATTGAAGTCTTAGGAGGTTAAATAACTTCTGTGCAGCCACAGAAGCAAGCAAACAGACTTCCAAGAAGCTAAGTCACCGACCTCAAGTTCAGAGCTCTTTTCACTCCATTGTGCGGCGGCATCTGTTTGGAGAACTCTGCACTGAATGGACCCTCATTTTTTAAAGACCGTCACCATGAATAACAACCAAAAGGTTGAAAAAGGAGATGAAATAAACACTTTAGGTAGGTTTTTAACTCTTCTAGGTATAAATCTTATCGTGTGTGTGTGTGTGTGTGTGTGTGTGTGTGTGTGTGTGTGTTTGGGTGGAGTGTCTCCAAAAATCAGGCTGACTTGGAGGCAATATGAAGGAGCAGGGCACAGTAGTGGGGAAAAAAGTCATCCTATGAGGCTGACCCAGAGGGGAAGGTTCCAAGTTCGTGTCTGGAGACCTCCCTGACTATATCAGGTATGTGACTGTCCATGATCCAGGGCTGGCTGGGGCCGAGGGTAGATCCGGCATCAAGAGCCTACTGGGTTTCCTGTCGCTTTCCCTTTCTCTGTTCTCTTCACTCACAGAAGACAGAAAAAGAAATAAACTTTAAAAAATAAGCAGTTAAGCCTCCAAAGTAGTAGGTAGAAGGAAAAGTAATATTTATACAAAAAAAGAAATTAATCATAAGAAAACATTAGATTTCTGGGAACCAGCAGTTAGCGTAACGGCTATGTCGCTGGACTCCCACGTAGTCGACCACAGTTCGCGTCCCAGACCCGGTAGCTTAAAACTCATGCCGGGCGTGTGTGCGTGTGTGCCCAAGATCCCGAGAGGAGAATGGAGAAGGGATTGCGGAGTGACCATCCCCCCTGGGGGGTGATTTCTCGCTTTCTGCCTCTATGTCTCTCTCTGTCTGTCTGGCGAGCACACATGCCCTATATCAAAAATCTCTTCAAAAAAAAAAAATTAGATTTCTTGGCAAAGGGATTTAATACTATTATCATTTTGTAAATACCAATAAAAGGAAACGGTATTTTTTTTTTTTTGGAGAGGTTTTCGCTATAGGGTGTGTGCACTCGCCAGACAGACAGAGAGAGAGACAGAGAGACAGAAAGCGAGAAATCACCCCCAGGGGGGATCGCCCTGCCGCAATCCCTTTTCCTCCATTCTCCTCTCAGGATCTTGGGCACGCACGCACATGTGCCCGGTGTGAGTTTCAAGCCACTGGGTCCGGGATGTGACCTGCGGTCGACTACGTGGGAGTCCAGCGACATAGCCATTACGCTAACTGCTGGTCCCAAGGAAATGGTATGTTTTTATTCACTGTGTTGGGATTGTGCAGCATTTCCTGCTCTGAAGGATATTTTTCTCAGGTGCTTAATGATTTTATACTCACTGTTTTCCTGCAGGGAGTGGGAGGGCAAATACCATGTGTCTTCCTTGGCATGGAGGACCAAGGTCACGAATGTGAGGCAATGTGCCCACTGTCCCCACCAGAATCACAACACACACCCACTCTTTATAGCATGAGCCTTTTATAAAAATGAAATCAACACAGAGCCCTAAACTAAAACAGGTACCATGTGCACTGCTCTTGAAGAATAAAACTCCAGGTTTGCCATGGCCCAGGGAAAGTGTTAGTAGTGATGAAGGAGGCTGGCATTCTTTGGCTCCTGAGCCACATGTTCGTTTCTTTTTCCCCATGTTATAATATTTTCTGATCTTATCTATGTCTTTCCTCACAATTGGGTTAGAATCTAAAGCCTTTACTATTAAAACAAGATTTCAAAATCTGACCAATATTACCAAAGATCATCTGTCACTCCCACCATGTGCTCAGCAAAATCTCTGGGTCTTCCCTAGGGATGGTCCCAGTAACTCCCCCATTTCAGTTCATCCACGTTTAGCTTGAAAAGCACTTCTCAGACCCTGTGGGGATGAGAGACAGTGGGTCCTCATCTGTGTCTCCTCTCCCCAGATTTTGGGGGAGTCTAACTCACCTGTTCTACCTACACCACTCAAGCTCACACACCTCTGGCCCTGCTCGGACCCTTTCCCCATGGCTGCATTCTTGCTACGTCAGAGCATGCTCCCTTCAGTCCAGTATTTTCTCTTGTTTGGATGAGAACTGTTCATTTCAGTCTTTGCCAAGGAACTCTACCTATTACTTATTTTTGAAATGGAGATGGAAGTGAAGGCAGAAGGTCAAGTTATACATTTGTCTTGTGCAAATGTGAGGAAATGTATGTAAAAAAATATTTTTTTAATCATAGGAGAATGCACTGTGGCAGTTTACAGCTGGGGAAGAGAAGGAGGTATTCACCAAGGAGATGGTGCTGGGACTTCGGACTCTGCCCCCATGGGCAAGCTGGGAAAGGAACTCAGGGCTGGAGAAGGAGCACCAGGGCAGAGGCTGACACACTTTCTGTACCGGCCCAGATGTTAAATACTGTCAGCCTTGAGCCACGGGGGTCTCTGTCACAAGTACTCATCTCTATCACTGAAGTGTAAAAGTGGCCATAGATAATAAATAAGGAACAAGTGAGTGTGACTGTGTCCAGCAACACTTCATGGGCACCAGATTTGGCTTTGATATATATATATTTTTCATATACTGTTATGTGAACACCATTCCTAGGGGTTTTCTCACCACTTTAAAGTTTAAAAACCATTTTTCATTGCCTGTTTTGTATAGCCCAAGAGTGTATGTAAAATTTCTAATGCTGACTTCTTCCTGTATTCCTCTGACTACACAGCTCTATGTTATCTTACGTGGAATCTTTTTATTATTTCCTATGAGAACATGTAGGTCTGTAGCTAGAGCAGAGTGACCCTGATGATATGGCCTTCATGCCGATGCCTGTGGAGCCGGGGTTTAAAAGAGCACTCAACTGGACCAAGGGTTGCATCCTGGCACCTCTGCTTCTAACCATGTGACTGTGGTCAGGCAATGCTCTCAACTATAGCATCATGTGGGTAGAGGGGCTTAGATGGGACCAGGGCTTCCCTGAGTTATGGCACAGGTATGAGGACAGCATCTACAGTGCACTCAGCCCAGTCCCTGGCACCAGGCATGGCAAACAGTGGTGACTTCTGGAATAGGCACAAGAAATACTCAATGAATTCAGTCCTCTGAGAGTCATCCACAAAGTTCAGCGATCTGAGTTTGCCCAGTTTCTAGATTCTTTTCATTCTTTAAAAGTTTACTTACATTTTAGCAGTTTCCCTAATGACAGGATTTGAAGGCTGCTTAAATTAAGGATTCATTTCTGCTCCGTTAGGACAATGACATTGATTAGTTCTAATGCTGGCTTCCTCTTCCATTTCATTCACAGCTGTGCTAACAGCCTGCATTCAGCCATGGCTGTCATGATAGTTTACTTTTAAAGAAAGCATACTCAAGTCTACATTTTAGCCGTTTCCCTAATGACAGGATTTGAAGGCTGCTTAAATTAAGGATTCATTTCTGCTCCGTTAGGACAATGACATTGATTAGTTCTAATGCTGGCTTCCTCTTCCATTTCATTCACAGCTGTGCTACCAGCCTGCATTCAGCCATGGCTGTCATGATTACTAATGGCTTCTCTTTGAAAAAACATAGAAATGCTCATAATTTTATTTTGGACCAAGGATCAAGTCTCAGCAGAAGCTGCCCCTAAAGTCTGCAGAATTTTCACTAATAGCTAAATGTCACTTAAATCAGGTTAAAAGAAAAACTCAGAGCTACTATTGAGGCAACCCCATCCAACCACAACTGACAACAAATGGCTCTCTCAAAACAAGTGGTAGCTAAAACTCACGACAGCAGAAGATCAGCATTCAGATCACCTCTACTTCTCTTGTTTCCAAGCTTTGAGGGCCTTATAAGTTAAGTTCACCACCACCGTACATTCAAATAAAGGACAAAATCATCTCCCAAAAGAATTCAGTTATCACTAAGAGCAAGATACACTTAATTTTGAATTTCTCTAGAATCAGAAAACAGGTGAAGTACTGAAGTAAAAAGACAGATGATTTCTTGCTTAGTATCTGAAAGCTTCAAGATGAAATAGTATCCGCCCTGCTATTAAACTTGACTATTATTCACTTGAAAAATAGTATTAATTCTATTTTATATAACACATTTTTAATCAAATTCAAATGCATGCAATGTTAACTCCTTTCTATGATCATCTGCACTTGGCAAGGTTTTATACCAAGGGTGCCTTAAAAATATTTCCACTGGGACCAGCAGATGGTATAATGGTTATGTTGCTGGACTCCCAAAGTCAACTGCAGTTTGAGTCCCAGAATTGGCAATTTAAAACCCATGTCAGGCATATGTGCATGCATGCCCAAAATCCTGAGAGGAGAGTGGAAAAGGAATTGTGGAGTGGCTATTCACCCCCAGGGGGGAATTTCTTTCTTTCTCCCTGGCAAGCGTACGCACCTATAGCAAAAAAAACCTCTTAAAATCGATGTACACACACACACACACACACACACACACATATACATTATATTTACACAAAAAATACTACTTTAAAGATAGCAAAGTATATTTTACAAAGCTTGGGAAAACCTGGCCTGCAAAACTTGTTATTGCTGCTCATACCTGTTATGTAAATGTCTCAGAGTTCAGATTGAACAATGTTGAAACCACACTTGTTCTTAGTCTCTGACAAGTGGTTCTAATGCTCATTCTTCTAGAAATACTGGGGAAGGGCTGCCAGGTAACAGATAGGATGCCCCAGTTAAATAGGGTTTTCAGATAAACAACAAATACTTATTGGTACTATGCAATATCAATTGTTCTGGAATTTTCTAATTTAACGGAACATCTTGTATCATTTGCTATCTCTGTGGAATCTTTAGAAGGTACAGGTGAGCATCCCTCACTACCACAGATTTTTGTCTTATCTGGTTTGGGGGGGCTGGGTTAGTTCATTTAATTGATTTTTTTTTTTTTAGAGGTTTTTGCTATAGGGCCTGTGCGCTCGCCAGAAAGACAGAGAGAGAGAAAGAGAGAGAGAGAGATATAAAGCAAGAAATCACCCCCCAGGGAGGATGGCCATGCTGCAATCCCTTATTCCTCCATTCTCCTCTCAGGATCTTGGGCACACACACACACACACACACACACACCCGGCATGAGTTTAAGCCACTGGGTCCGGGACTTGAACCGCGGTTGACTACATGAGAGTCCAGCGACATAGCCATTCCATTTAATTGATTTTAAGTGTCCAATTAAAGCAGAATGGTTGAATGGTACAATTATAGAATAGAGGGGCTGGCAGGTGGAGTGGTTCTGGACTCCCATATGGCCAACTGTGGTTCAAGTCCTGGTCCTGGCAGCCTGTTTTCCCACTTTCCCCTTTTCTCTTGCTGTCACTCCTTGGTCAAATTAAGCAATAATAATAACCACAACAATTAAATTAAATCAATAAATAATTCTTTAAAAATCAATTATAGCATAGAATAATAGAGCGATTTTAAGTGTTTCAGAAATTCTCAACATAATACTAATACTGATAGTATGTTCTTTATGATCTTGATATTGCTTTGAAAACAAAATGAAACAAAAAACTGGAGGAGATTTACCAAGATGCTAACAGTAATTGTCTCTGATTTGAGGAATTGTGGCTACATTTTATTTTCCTTCTAAACATTTTGTGATTTCCAAATCTTCCTCAACCAGCCTGTATACCTGTTATGAGTACAAAAATATTATAAAAAATACTTGGCATTCGGTAAAGCCAAAATTGAAATTTTCTTCTTTATTGAATCAGATGGGCTGGGATGAAAGTGGTTAGTAGTAAAAATGTCTTGTTTCATTATTCCTCTAATAAAGATCAATATTTATGTATTGCCACCTTCCTTCATGCATGTAATGGTAGAACTGAGATTTAGAAAGAGGCTCATAAAGAACAAGTTTTCATTGATTCAGTTTGTTTCTGACTGGCATCTCTGTGTCAGATATTATGTCAGAAACTCAGTAAACTCTGAGGAAAAAGACAGGCCTAGTTTCTGCCCTCATAGAGCATCTGGGCCTGTTTTTCTAGGAAATCTAACTTGGGTATACCAGAAGCACACTAGCACACACAAGCCGCTTAATTTCAGTATGGGAAATTGCTTTCCCAACTTCTAGAGTTCATAGGTAATAAAAAGAAGGAATTATTTTCCATAATTAATGAAGACCTTCTTGGACATCTTTGAGGACAATTCTGAGTAGTGTCTTGGCTTAACTCCTTACAGAAATTGAACTGCGTACCAAAGTTAACAGCAGAGATTATTCAAGCCGCATGCTAATTCAGTCTATGAGGCTTGATCAAATGTCTTCCTGTGAACTTCAGAAGAAAGCTATGAAGGAGTCGCCATGGTGATGACATGCTCATATTTGCTCACCCACCTGAAATCCACATCTCCTTTGATGCCCCTTTTCCTCCTTTTATCCTACAGTACAAGAGCTGGTCCCTGCTGCCTGTGAACATTCTGTTCACTGATTGCAATTACCTAACCTCAGAGAAGGGAGCTTACATTATCTGAAGACTTAAAATAAAACATAACGATATCCACTTTGCACATGAGGAACATGAGCTTCAAAATGTTATGTAATTAACCCAAAATCTTACAACGACCTCAGCAGAGGTGCTAAGATTAGAACCTGGGTCCTAAATTTTACTCCAGGCTCCAAGGCTGTACGTCTTCCTGCGCTGCTTGTCCGTATTAACTGCTCATCTGTTTGCCTGAACTGTTGCAACCAACCCTAAGTTTTGCTAGGTAGCTGATTAGGGCCAGTCTTTGAAAAAAATCATGAGGAGAATCAAATGTGTGCCTGGTGTTACTTTGCCTTGCTTTTGACATCTTTATGACATCTTCAACTGCTTACTTCCCTTTCCTTTTTCCTCGTTAAGCCACTCATTCTCTCATACCAAAATCTCAGTTCAGAAGGGTCAGATGGTGGCTCAGTGGTAAAAAGCGATGCTCTGAGGTGGTCCCACATGGAAAGGTTCAAGTCCAGAGAGCTCGCTGAGTATACATGTCCATGACCTGGGGCTGGTAGAAAGCTGGGAGTGGATCATAGCATCAAAGACCCTGTTGGATGGGCCAGCAGGTGGTTTGGCAGTTAAGGCACTGGATCCTACATGACTGACTGCAAAGTTCAAGTTCCAGTCTCAGCGATTTAAAAAACTCATGCTGGGGGCCATCAGATGGCTTAGCAGTTACATTGTAGGACTCTCACATGGGCAACCACAGTTCGAGTCCTGGACACAGAAGCTTGAAATTCATGCCAGGCACATGTTCATATGTGCCCAAGATTCCAGGAAGAGAACTGAGAAGAAGAAATTGCAGCAAGGCCATTCTCCTTGGGGAGTGATTTCTCACTTTCCCTGTCTCTGTCTCTCTCTCTGTGTTTCTGTTCGCTGAGCACACATGCCTTATAACAAAAACTTAAAAAATTTAAAAAACCTATTGGAGATAGTTAGTGTCTCTCTCTCTTGTTCATGAAAGTGGTAGATAAAAACATATGGACTCAAGAAAGAGATGAGTCAAAATCACTAATCCTATTGTACAAATGGATTCCAATAGGCCTTGTCCTGCACTACGCCAAATTCTATCCTCCTACGACAGCCAATTCCAGGACTTGTGTCTATGTATAAACTCCTCTGCTGGGCATTTCCAGAGGCATGGAGATGAGCATGGAAAGAGTACTCCTGCCTGGTACTTCAACTGCAGATCTGCTCCGATGGGCTTGATCGGAAAGCCTGAAGAATATTCCACGGCTTGATACTGTCTGAGAAACTGAATAAGCCTGACCTCATTGTGAAATATTCATGGCAATTACTGAAATTTCTTTTTAAGACTAGCATTTGAATGATAACATTTCCACATGTGCTTCAGCTATAATAATTTAGCATGTGCTAGAAATGGAGGTTGAGAGGTGATCTGACGGGAACAGTGCAAGGAAACTCAACCTCAGTGATGCCCTTCATGGATGTTACTTAGGAGTCAGGGTGACTATTACGTACCCACTGACAGTTAATGCACATAATTTCGCCAATGACTCCTATTCTGCCAATATTTGTGGATTGATACTATGAGTTGGGCACTACGATACACATGAGGGACATAGTGACACATGGAAGGGACCCATGTTCCCAGGCTTAAAGTTTGGCAGGAGAATTATATGCAAACAAGTGATTATATAATGAAATAAGTCCAGTAATGGACAGATGTACCAACTAGAGCAATTTGTGTAATCTGAGTTAGGTCAATGACATAGTGTACCTAATTTTACAAATGTGTTTTTAGGGCTGGCCGTGTGGCCTACAGGTTAAGGGAGCTGGGTCCCAATGGACAACCACGTGGCTAAAGTCAAGTGCCAGTGACTTGAAAAACATGCCAGGAACTTGTACATGCATGCTCCAAATCCCAACGGAGCAGAGAAATGAAAGAGGAAAGACTGGAGTGTTACCTACACTTCTTTGGGTGGTGCTTTCTCCCCCCTTCTCTTTCCC
>NW_006201378.1:2268154-2274364 GCF_000334495.1 Tupaia belangeri chinensis
CAGAGCACACCCCCTCGGAAAAAAACACACACACACACACACACACACACACACACATATATATATATATATATACACACACACACGCACACACTCTTTGCTAACGCTATTTAAAACTTGTGTTCATTTGTTAATAGAACCGAATAAACAATACAATAAACTTTATGTAGAATTCATTATATAAGTCTGGATAGTAAAATATTTCATAACCAAAATAATGTTATGCTTATTCTCATTTTCTAAAAGAAAACAACTTTAAACATTTGATTTGTGGTTAGTTGTTTCATACTCTGAATCTTTGTAAAGACCCACGATCAGTACCACTTAGCCAGAAAACTGAATTTTGATCTATATCCCCAGGCTAAGCCATTATTCATTTATTCCACTTTGGATATTAATAAAAGCAAATAACATCTGTTAAAAAAAATGACAGATGAAACTGGTTACGTATTATTCATTGGCAAATCATGCTGAAGGCATCATTCTTCTTTTTTAAAATACATCACATATCAAGTTTACTCACAGGAAACCAAGTAAGTATGAGGTTTTATGGCAGTACCTAGATTACAATTCATTTTTAAGGCCTTCAGATTCTAGATTGATTCTGGTTGAACAAATTATGTAGTTCTTGACCTGAAACTTAACCAAGAAATGACTGTGCCAAGCTGTGGCAGCTTGCCCAGCCCCAATATTGTTTCAACCTCCTCAAATGGCTGGTGTCTGTGAGTTGCTCAGTGACACTGGGAAAAATAGAGACAAATATTCAAAACAGAGACTGTTCCAGTGCTCCTGTCGGGTGGTGCTTCAGGAGATTAGCAGCTGCATAAATGCATGCATTTTAGTGCTGCGTTGGTGACACAAATGCATGATTCTCACATTGCCAGCTACACTGGCAGTATATTTGCCCTCAGCAATTTATGTTTTCTATAATGAAAAACCCTGGCAATTTCATCCCATTTGGCATGAAGCGCTTAGATATTATTCAGAGTTGGAAGAGCAAGAAGAGATGAATACGACTCTATTAGTGGTGCTGCTCTCCCAGCACGGCTCACAAGCCATCAGCTGCATCTCGGCTGATACCAACTGTTCCTAAGGAAACCAAGCACCTGCCCTCACCTCCTTGTCTTGGATGTGCTGAGCGGACAACCTTCCATAGAGAGTCTTTGCTCTCTCTAAAGCAAATCACTTTGAGAACTGTTTGGAGCGAGGCAGAATGTATGCATGCCAGGTGTAGCAGTCCTTTCTAAATAACAGAGACCCAAAGACTGCACAGCTCCATGCAGTCTCTGAGAGCTGAGATTGCACATTTCCTCCTACACAGGCTTCTTGGCTCCACCTGTCTTAGCTGCTTTTTACAAATTCCCTTTAAACACATAGAATGCCCAGTTCTAATCTGCTGTCATTAGTGGACTTGACTTACTCAAATCCAGGCTGAAGCGGGTCTTAGTCTGTATGAAGGAGGGTAAGTATGAGTGGATTTCAGAAAGTTTAAGGAAAAATGAAAGTATGAATTTATTATGGTGCAAAAATGTTTGAGATCCATACATAGTTTTTTCCTGATACACATTTTCTGTGAACTTTTTGGAGACACCCCCCCCTTGTAATAATTTAAACCTTAGTTTCCCTATCTATAAAATAGGAATAATACATTCACATCAAAGGGTTGCTTTAAAGATGAAGTGATAAAAATGCATGTGGAGTATCTTGGCAGAGTATCTGGCATTTAATACATGTTCAGCATTTATTTCCCTTTCCCAGCCTTCTCCACTGAAGTTCAAATAGCTCTTGAGGATGCTAATCACGTCTCACTTCCTTCACATCAGGAAAGCTAAGCAAGAGAGGAAGGCCCTTGGTCAGAGTATATGGCATAGATAATTAGGAAACATGAAGATGGAGTGGAGACCTGGAAGACACACACCTGCACTGATTGATTTTCTATGGCCTACCCAAACTCTTGACATGCTTATTTTGCCCTTCACTGTAAAGTGGGGTCAATATTTCAGACTACACCATTTTCCAAGAGTTGAATATGGAACTCTATTAAGTACAGTTGTCCTTTGGTATTCATAGAGGGAAGCTTATATATATACACACACACACACACAGTATACACACATATATGTATACATGTATATAAATATATGCACACATATACACATATAAAAATAAATCTATATATGAAATTATTATTTAAAAAATTTGCTTTAGGGTATGTGCACTGACCAGAGAGAAACAGAGAAAGAGCGATAGATAGAAAGTTAGAAAGCACCTCCCAGGGGACATGGTGACACTGCAGTCCCTTCTCCATGTCTCCCTCCTATCAGGATTCTGGGCACACATGCACAGGTGCCTGCCATGTATCTCAAGCCACTGGGTCTGGAACATGAACTGCACAGTCAGGGGTGGGAGATCCAGCTGCCTTAACCATTGCACCATCAACTGGCCCACTTCCTATATACTTTAAGTCATCTCTGGATTACTTATAATCTAGCAGAGGGTATGCCTACAAATTGCCTCCTTTGGAAGGGTTCAGCAAAGTGCTCAGTGTATGGTAAATTCAAGTTTTCCATTTGCAAGTTCTTGGAATTTTAAAAATATTTTTCATCAACACTTGAATCTGCAGATGTAGAACTTGCCTTTAGGGAGGGTATATACCAACCTCACTAAACTGTATTAACATGCACTTAATATGAGACAATAGGATCTTCCAGATTTCATTAACAGTCTCAACTATAAACAATATCTACTCTTTGACTAGATATACTTAAATATATGCTTTCCCTACTTTTCTTTCCCGTATAAAGCATCTCACAGTTATATCTCTAAACTGACTTTCCATGAAATTTGCATATGCACGACTGCTTTTAAAAACATTTCTGCCTTTGAATAATAGTTAAGTTCTGCTGTGCTCTAAGGTGGAAAAATGATATAAAAAATCTGCAATTCATTAACTGCATTTATAGCGTGGAGCAGGTCTGGCTAATCAACCTAATCTAAATTACACTGAAAAAGCTTATCATAATTATCTGGCAAGATGAGAGAAAAGGAGGACAAAAATAATTTTACAGAAAAATGACAGGGCAGCTGCATTAACATCACCCCAATTTCCAAGCTCATTTCTGAAACTTCCTACCATGGCATATTCCTAAGTGTCCACGAAAAGTTCCATAGGAGTGACTGAGGAAATGCTTGATGATAATGTATAATTTTCATCCTCAATGCATCTATCCTCATAAAAATTTAAGATATAATCTCTTTATTGACACAACAGCCACAAATTGGTGACAAAATCAAGTTCCAACAAGGCAGTCCACAAGGAAAGCAGAGAAGTCAGTGAGGGAAATATGATTAATTGCTGAGGAGAAAAAAAAAATCTGTTTTCTGTTGCCAGGATATCTTGATACAACCTGATCACTCAATGAAAGACTCCCAGACACCACATATAATGATCTATTACCACCCCACTCCTCAGATACTGTGATTCTTTGGGGTTGGTTCCATTTTTCATAGATTTTCCATTAGAATTTTATGAACTAACAATATGTATATTTTTTGTATCAAATGTCACAACCAATTCAGCCAGAAAACTTGTCCAGCTTACAACTTGGGTCTTGATTAATTTCACCTTGATGTCTCAAAGTCAATCTGAATCCCTTTGGATTTTCTGGATGGGTGGGTTGGACTATCACCAAAGGGCTCATCCATCAACATCAAACAATCATGGTGAAGTACTACCCTTGAGGTTATCCATCTAGCATGACCTTGGGGCAGAACTTTGCACATGGAGTCTAAGCCACCAGGCTTTGTATTTTTCCCTTAATGTGTCTTTGGGCAATGAGGACCTACAAGATTGATTTTATTGTCTTAAAATAATCACTGTTAAAGTTTTCTTTTAGTTTTTATTAAGAAAAGATACAAATACATATTTTTTTTCCAACAGAGAAGTCTACATTCTTTTGTCTGTTAACTGTTTCTTCCTTTGGTTCCTCTCACCTACCCTCTACCATCCAATCTCTACCACCTACTCCCTCCCACTCACTCCCCTCCCTTATAGTCTCTGGTACCTATACTTACCCTCTTTACTATCAGATCTTTTTATTTCTGTTGAATTCTGGAACTAATGGCCATTTATTTTGCTGGACCAGGGAAATGATACAGGGCTTATTGCTGACAAAAAGCCTTCCAAAAAATTATAACCACGACTGGGCTAGTTCATTGTTTATTCAAAAGTTCATGGAGCTCAGAGCCCAAGAGCCTTGGATTTGGCGTGCTGAGGGTCTGTCTATGATCTAGTCTGTCTGCCCCTTCATCAGTTTTGGAGCCCCAGCTGGCTCTCAGGAACAAAACCTGCTTCCATTTCTTTCTTCCAGTTGCCACCATCCACATCAGCTGCTAGGATCCTTTCCACAGAACAGATTTATTTTTTTTTAAATCATTGTTCCTATTTGAGAGAGAGTGAGAGCAAGAGTGAGAGAGAGAGAGAGAGAGAGAGAGAGAGAGAGAAGTAGGAAGAGAAAGAGAGAGAGAGAGGATATGCACAAGTACTCCCAACAGGGTCTTGATACCACGATCTACGTTCACCTCAGCCAGCCCCAGATCATGGGCAGGTGAATGCCTGGCACTCAGAGTTCTCTGGACTTGAACTGGGAATGTTTCCCTGTGAGATTACCTTGCAGAGTGCTGCATTTTATTGTTGTGCCTCTATCTGACCCCACCCAGAACAGTTTTTGAAGTGGGTGCAACATCCCTAATTTTCCATGTAACACTAAACCTGTAGGCGAACACATAGGAACCCAGCTTTTTTTTTTTTAAAGGGCTTTCATTCTGATTACCACACTAAAATTTTGTAAAGAATTATTCACTTAATTATATTTAGTATTATTATTTAATCTGCTATAGGGCACTTGCACTCACCAGAGAAAGAGAGAGACAGAGAGAGAGAGAAAGAGAAAGCAAGCTGCCAGGTCTGGGATTCGAACTGTGGTCGGCCATGTGGGAGTCCAGTGCCCCAACCACCACACTATCTGCTGGCCCATACCACACTAAGCTGGTGCTAATCAACATCCTGAATGAATTATAGTTTCTAGACTTGCACAGAAGCCCTCTGGTCTGAGATGGTTCCTGCACCCTGCTCCTGCCTCATCACCTCCGGATGCCCTGCCTCTCTCACCTTTGAAGACTCTGGATCTGCTTCTCTGAGCCTTTCTCCACAGTGGCTCAGCCTCAAGGAGCTATCAAAGCAGAATATTCTAAAAATATTTTGTGGTTCACTGTGGCCATGAAAGGTGGAGTGGATTCTAGAGTGAAATTCTTTGAAGCTCGAGTCAGTTCTCTTCCTCACAAAGAAACATTCTGAGACTCCCCATAAAGTACAGAATCCCCAGGTCACATCAGCCACAAATCACTCCCTTACAAATATCTCAAGGACATCTGCAGCCGGGCCTTCCCCTTGCTTGTTGCCAAGCAGGAACTACCCCCGCGGACCCTGCCTGCAAGGGTTCTCTTCAAGTTCTCTGATTGACTGGAGACCCAGTCAAACTGGATCTGTCCTAAGCAGACAGACATTCATGGCAGGAAGAAAGGGGCAAGCCCAGTGCCACACAACTTGGAAAGTGAGGATAGCCTTGCCACACAAGGGCTGAGAGAGCAGAAAGCGCCAGGGTTATTCTCACTCCTTTCCTGAGTCATCTCTCATCTCTAATGCCATTGCTTCCCTCCATGTCTTCACCATCTCTTCTCTGACTTCCTCCTCCTTTATAAGTGACTGTCCCAACCCAGTCACCACCGCTGACCCAGGAGCCACCTCTCAGTGACAGGGTTTGCTTCTCCCAGTTCAATATTCATGTCCAAGAGACCCCGAGGGCTCCACCTGCTCAAGGATGAGTGCCTCCTGTGTCAAATATCTGTCTCTACTCATCAGTCAGGCTGGAGTGCATCAGCCGTGGAGCACACAGAGCTATGCCTTCCAGGGACAGTGGGGACAGGGCAAGCAAGTACCATAGACGGGGCCATCTGATTAAATATGGCCAGGTGAGTCTTTCTAGGCCTTCTTTATTAACTAGAAGATGATCTGCAGGACCTTTGTGAGAATCATAAAAAGAATGCATATACATTGCTTAGCAGAGCAGACATTCCATGGATTCCTTTTTTTTTTTTTTTTTTTAAAGTTTTTTTCCATAAGGGCATAGGGGCTGGCTGAAAGAGGATGGA